>NC_036451.1:8192833-8555342 GCF_002775205.1 Xiphophorus maculatus | reverse complement strand
ACATTAAAAATACAATTGGTATTACTTATTGTAAAATATGGGTATCACTCCCACATTTTATACAAAATATGGGAAGTAACATCCTGAAATGTGAAAATTTGGGGAGGTTCAGCAGATCTCATTAGCCTATATCACATTATGCTTCTGAACTGTGTTCTAACAATATACCCTTCATGTTTGAACAATATAGTATGTTGTTACATTATACATATTAATTATGTTATAATAAAGCTATTAAAGTTTTTTCAATATTGATATAGTAGTCACATGAAAACCTATTATACAAACTTGAAAATTATACTAGTTGAACAACAATTTTTCTAGTTAAAACCTGATAGATTTTATTGTTGAAACATAATCTATGTTTTCCTTTGTACAATTAAGTTGATGACAGTGCAGATCAACGACGGAGAAAATGTCTCGTCTATCAGAACTGATTATGTTTTACATATTTCAACTCAAGATAATTTAAGTAATTGCAGCAGTGTTGCCTTATTTTTTCCAATAATGATGGGGAAACCAGGTTGCACTAAACCAAAAACAACTACAGGAATCTGTCTCTGTAATAAGCTCGTACGGTGCCAAGAGGTTCCAGGCTTTAAGTCAACAGTTGGAGGTCGGAGGCCTCCTGACAGTTCAGTACTCATCTGCCTCAGCCTGTCCGTCCATCAGAATAACTTGCCCTACCAGACGCCAGTGCAAATGATCGATGGTTATGTGGAAAACCGAAAACCCCTCTTCACAGTGACAAAATCAGCCATCATAAATAACACAGACAAGCTCATTTATCTCAGTTTGCGATTAGATTCTCACAGTGCCAGAGATGTTTCTTGTCACTGCTGATGATACCAACGTTAATGATGATAGTGGGGAGATTTTATGATCTAACCAGTCATTCTACAGCATCCCCAAAGGCAAAGGGTAACAGACAGATTTCAGGAGCACTAGCACACCTGTTTCACCTTTTGTGAGGACATGTGAAGAACTCAATGTGTGAATTAATGACTCTGCTTGGAAACGAGCACTCAAGTTTTCAAAGGCAATTGAAGGACAAATGTGAGTTTTTAACAGTCATGTGTAACTAAGAGAAAAATAAAACATCTTAATTGTCCCACCTGAATAAACAAATAACATTTCTTAGAGCTCTGAAATATCCTGACAAGTTAAACGAAAGAACCTCTATATTTTCCACTGAAGCAGAGCTGGAAAAATCGAGAAGAAAGAAGCCAAGGCAGGAATGCCGAAGGAAACAATGAACACGTGCTGAGAGTTTGATTAATGATCTTTTTGCCATTTGCCACTCATATGTCTGGCAAGAGTACACTGCTGGACCAAAGGCACCGGCAGAGTCTGTGTGTGGCCAAAAACTCACCTTATGACAGAGAAAAAGAGAGAGAAAAAAATCATTTGATCACAGACACAATGTAATAAAGGTAATGAGCAAAGTAAAGCACGTACATACTTTTTTAAAATTTATTTATATTATGCCAATTCCATAAACTTCTTTTTAAAGATATAAATTTGAGTCTTTTCAGTCATTTTTTTTCAAACTGGCATGAAAAGAAATAATTATTTAGATCTTTCTCCAAATTACCTTTCACATATTTTCAATACATGAACACATCTAGAATTACATATATACTAAAACTGAAAAATTGCAGTTCAGGATGAGTCAGCAGGAGATTGTAGCAGAAAATGTTTAAAAACAGGCAAAACCTTGACGGTCCTTATAGCCACTGCAACCGAATCACGACCGAAATATGAAGATTTAGTCTTTTCACACAAAGATGGGACGTATCTGACTATAATAAAACACTCATGTAATAACTGATAAGGACAAATGCATTTTTTAGATGTAAAACTTAGAAGAGCTTGGCATTCATCCCATCAAATTTTCCTTACTAATTTAATACTGGTCTGCCTTTCTAAATAAGTCTGCTCAGTTCTCATCTTGCTCCATTCAGTTCCTTTCAGTGCTTCAAAAAAAGCACTGAAGGGAGCTTCAAAATCTTGATCCTAATCTAAGATTTCTCCGATTAGGATCAATTTCTCTGGCTGAATTTCAACTGGGCCAATCAGCGAACAGAAGGAGTAGTTATGAATAATCATGTTGATTTTTTTTCTGTGCCATGGCTGTAGTTTGGCAATGGTAGAGGAAGAAGTGAATAAAGACATTCAGTACATTTTGGATATATACTTACAAATATTGAGCAAAAAAAGTAGAAGCAAGAGGAATGTTTAAGACAAAATGTTTCATCACAGTGGGATGATTGCTTATAGCACATGCAATTTCCAGTAAGCTTCATAGTGTAACTTTCTTCACGATGGCCAACCATCAGCCTTCAAAACTACTTCAAAACTATTGTATGTTAGCACTCTCCTCCAGCACTGGTGCAAAGGTAGGAACGTTTGAGGGTTTCCGTCAAATATGTAGGACGATCTTGGAAATACAAAAAAACTAAACCCTCAAGCACATTATTTTGTGTTTTGCCTTATAGGCTGGCACTAAAAAAAGGTCTAAATATGAGAAAAATTATATATTTGCAAATATACATTTGCACATATTTGATGGTTAAAAACTGAGTTAAGAACGTGTTAATTCAGAAGAATCTTACTATCACAATAAATATGCTGGCCATTAACTGAAATTAACTTTAAATAGATGTTCTAACCTTTATTTCTATTTATCTTGCATTATCCATAATTGTCAGCATGATCACAAATTCATGTAAATCAACAAAATGTGAATGCCGTTGAGCAGCTGCGCTCTGAGCATATTGCACCTGAAGCTCCTGCTCTCTCTGAGAATAAAAGCTTGTTTGTTTGGTTGACAGGAGACAAGTCTAGGAGCGGCTCATAAAAAACATGACAGCCTGATTTAAAACTTTAATGAATACACACAGGTAAAAACAGCGCCCTCCACACATTGATAAGGAATTCCGAACCACTTTTATTAACTGAGAGACTAAAACAATTACAAATATAAAGATTAGAATCTAATGCCATAACTCATCAACCTATTAAACTTTCATCTCTGTCCTCATCGCAAACATTGCCTCTGCTCTATGGTTGTTTTGCTCCAGGATCATCATTCCACAGCATTCAAATGAGTGAGATCATAGCTCATTACATCAAGATTTTGCAAGTTGCTTGCAACCCTTAAATTACCCAACAGACAAGCTCTTAAGCATGGACCAACATGTAGACACCGCAAACACTTTCAACTGAAGTCAGAAATACAAACTGCCTCTCGACACAAAATGTCTTCAATAGGGAATTTACAGCTTGTAAAATAACAAGAACAACCTCACTTAAGAGAGTATCTCCTGTTAACATCATAATTTCCCTTTTTTTAAAAAAATCAGTTAGGAACAGTAAAGCTTTGAATCTAACTGAGGGTCTTAGAAAACCACCATACGTGATGGCTGAATTGCCCCAACTCGCCATCGGCAGGGGAAGTGTGTGTGTATCATCTGTGAGGGGGTGAGCATGCAGCAGAGAGGGCAGCAGAAGTCAGGACTTGTGTTCACAGATTAGCAACAATGTTTACTGTGAGTAATGAGCTTATGTCACTTATGGAGGGATTGAGCAAGGCTGCATCTTCTCGCTGTCTGTCAGGGCCAATATGGGTGTTTGGTAATATGGTGTAATTAAGAGTCTGCGACCGAAGACAAGAGACTGATTTCTCTCAGTGAAACCATAATAATGAGTGGGTGCTGCCTGACTGTCACTAATGACACAAACTAGTACAAACACCATATAAAAAGGCAATATGTCTTGACAAAGCTTTTGTTTGTGAGTATAAAGTTGCTAAGTCTGTTACTGAAATCCTTTGGTACACAAAATAAAGCTTAAAGTCAACTGAGCTGAGTATGTTTGTGCTCTTTGTGTAAACCAGAACGGCACTGACTTTACACAGGCACTTCTATCACAGGTGTACCTATGCGCTAATACAATGCAATCTTATCTGATACTGATACTATATTAGTACAGGTGTGGCTGATACAGCATGTCATCACACAGCAGGCAGGTGTTTGGATCAAATCTATGTTATGGAGCCTTTCTGTGTGGAGTTTGCATGAACCTTCTGTGAATATTTCCCTCAAAGTACTTTGGTGTCCTCACATAGTTCAGAAATATCCAAGTTAAGTTAGCTGGTGATTTTAAAGTCCCACATTTAAATCCAGTTTCATTAAAACTGCCTATTTTGGTCCTGTGATGAGCAGTCAACTTCTCCAAGATGTTTCTTGCCTCTCAAATACTGACTGAGGTTTAACCATTTATGTAGACATGCATTTATAAATTTATAAATGCAAAAGAGTTGATGGTAAAAAGAGGCACATTTACTCAATCGCACTCACAAATGCACACAGTCATACACGGATTTGTAGATTGTTAAGCATTTTTTGTACGGTTCTTTGCCCAGGGAAACATCAACATGTGGCAGGAGACAGCTGAAATTAAGCCCACAACTTTCAGACTGCAAGACGACTACTCTTCCCATAGAGCCACAGTCACCCAGTTTTTTTTTGTGGCTATAGTGTTAGCAAGAGTAAATTGTCTTCCTTCAGAGCAAAGGATGGTAACAAATAAACTGAAATTTTTTTTATGCATATCATCACTGTTTTTGTTGTTTATTCCAATAATACAACTAAAATTTTGTTTTTGCTTTTACAAAAGCATGAAAAATGATACCTAAAAGCAGTCATGTTTGCAATATAGCAATTGCAATGGACTGTTTTAATGCAATATTGCATAAGATATGGATGCATGTCATAATTTAAGAGTCATCCATTCCCACTCTGCATGTCAAACATGTATTTACCCAATTGGAAGGCCTCAAACTGTCCATGATGTTCACATCATATATATATATTTAGTGTTTGAGACGCTATAGCTGGCAGTAATTTTAAGGAAAGAAATGTTATGAAAAAAAGGAAAAGAAATGTAAATTAATCTTAAATCTATAATATAAGTTTCAACAACTGTGTTGAAATTGCAAGTTTTCCTGATATCATGCAGCCCTAAATTAAGTAACCGACACCAACAGAATTGTCTGTTAATATTACTATATTACAAATGTCATGTAAAAATCATAACATTTAGTATTATGCCTGATTGTTATGTTTAATGTAGTTTTTTTACTTAAACATAGTTGCAAAAACAATTTTGACCGTGTCTTCAATTTAGAGCATTATTTTTTTTGGCATAACAACAACCTCCCTTATGTAACTACATATTTAGACAATTGCTTGCACATTTGATAAAGATCTGAAGCCATCAAATCTGAGACTCTCTGTGTAATTATCCAGAAGAAAAACAACATACAGCAATATGTTCTCTCAAAGCAAATCACTTAGAATTAACTGAAGAAGATTCCAAAAGAAAACACACAACATCAACGGCTTCTGATAAATAATTTAAAAAGATCAAATGTGGATCTTCAAGGTCGATTACTGCCTAATGTTTCCCTGGAGGACATAGCAACAAGCACAGGAAGATTGATGAGCTTAATAAATATTTAGTGTAATTCCTGGTTACAGACTTCTCACCTCAGTGCTCAACTCACACAAACCAAACTAATTAACACAAACTATTCCAGCTTTGTGTCTGTTAATTGTTGTAAGCCTCGTAACAACAAACACGCCGAGGGCCACTGTCAATCACATACCATGTAGAAAAATATTTTACATAAATAATTGAGCACAAAACTAAAAAAAAATACAGATAAAAAGGATAAAGTACATGACGTAAAAGAATGAGTTCATCTTTTAACCAGAATATTTGGTTAACTCTGCTTTACACTTTAGATGTCTCAATATTTAATTTTTGACTAATTTGAATTCAATTTAACAATTTAACAATAACTGACATTTACCCTCTCAGAAGATGTGTGTGAAGAAGTGACTAGTTGGCTCTATAGTGATTTTCAACCCCCCCAAAAGAAATCTCTGTTACGAAAAAAAATAAAAACAACTTTTACAAATCTAAGACTTTGTGTCAACAACTAAATCTTTAGACAGAACTTAAATTCTAGATAATTGTGTTGTACATTCATAAGAACCTTTAAGTCCGTGTATTATAGCCAAGAAGGTGAAAATGCAAGATATAAAACACAATTTTACCTTTGCCGTGCATCTGTTGTTGAAGTTGTAATTTAAAATTCAAAATGAGAAACTTTCAGCATAATAAAAAGTTAAGAATAGCAAAAAAGAGAAGATATACCAAAGGTCGCATTGTTTTGTAAACTGCTATCTTTGCCATTTCCCGTCACATTTCCCTTCCCTTTATGATTTTTTATTTTATTTTATGATCATAATTAAAGGCAATGAAAGGAAAATATCTTTTTAGATATTTAACATGTTGGTGTTACTCGCAATAGTCCTCCATCAAAGCAAGTATTTTCTTTTTCTTTATGATTTTATTGATGGCATTTCAAAAATGAAAATTATTCATTGAAGTAACCGTGATGCCAGAGGAGCACATTAGAGAACATTTCATTCTCACACATTTGTTTTATTACTGATAAAAGCCATGACTCAAAGCCACAAAGGAGCTGCAGTGGCTCACTAGTGCCATCTATAAATCAACAAAGTGAAACTGCATCTGCAGTTTATCTTGGCTTCGATGTATGAGACAACTTGAAGGAAGACAGCTGAAGTGGAATATTTGGGGTTTGATTCAAGATACAGATGCAATCACATATAGCTTTGTGATACTATTTATTGACTCCGTATATTTAGTTAACAGACCTCAGAAAACTCCCTCTCTGCTCTTCCTGTTTCTCTTTATCTTTTCTCTCACTACATATTTCCATGTGTTACAACATCTCAAAAACCAGAAAAAGGTCTGACTCATGAGTGGAGCAACATATCTGACCCACAAAACAACTGCAAAGCATTCCCTGAGCAGACCTATTTCTTTTGGCACATTGGACTATTCCCCAAAGCCAAGTTCACTCTCAAGTCCATCGAGGCCGAAGAGGCTTTCTGTTATCTAGGTCTAACCCATTAAAATTAGAGACTGGACACAGGCTTCCAGACCTTTGTGCAGCAACAAACATCCACACTCCATTTAATAATTTTCCAAATGAATCCCATTGTATTCAATTCCATCCCACTAAATTCCATTCAGTTCAATTCATTTCCATTGTTTCCAATTCTAGTTTACCCAGTTACATTCAATCCTCTTCTGTCAATTCACTCCCGTTCAGTTCCACTAGATTCAATTTCACTTGATTCAATGATTTTCTACTCAGTTAAATTCAACTACTGCCTACTAAATTACATTCCATTCAGTTGCATTCAGCTCAATTCAGTTCAATTCAGCTCAATTCAGTTCCATTTCTTTTCCATTCTGTAATTCTCATGTTGAAGAAAAACCGGCAGGTTGTATGCAGACAGGCCAATAAACACATCGACAGCGAACAAACAGGGCAGACTTTGATGGGAAACAGGGGTGTTAAATCTTGTGTGTTTCTCTGACGAGAGAGCCTCTTCAAACCCTGATGTGGGAAAGTCCAAAGAGTAACCAAGAGAAAGAATTCTCCAAATAGATAATGGGAAGATAGTAATCCACTTTAAGAAGTTATTCACGTCAAGTTGGATACAACCTGATGTATCCAACAAAATAAGAAGTCAGTCTCCTTAGTTTGATCAGTTCTTTGTCTTCAAAACTCACCAAACATAAGACCCTAAAAACTTGCAGCCAAGTCTCTAACATTGCCCATTCAGTTCTGAACTCTTACAAACTGAAGGTTTTTGTTCGTGTTCTCATCCTCACTCCCTGAGCAAACCTTTTTTTTTGGCACAATATACATATTCCCTAAAAGCTGAATGACCCTCAGTTGTGTCACTTTGTTTGTGTGTTAATAATTCAGATAATCTCCTGTTGCGTCTGCTGTGACAGGTGCAGGTGGGAAAAATTGTGTGCAGACAGCAACAAGGGTTTTGTTCGTGCCCTTCCTGTGAAGCGCGTCACTTGGACAACACAAAAGGATTGCTGTGAACCTTCAGATGTACAACACATTAGCAAGAGCACTTCCCCATTTAAGAATGTTCCTCATGCATATTTCAGGAGTGCAATTACCAGAATACTTTGTTCTCAAACATAAATTCATCATCTGTTGTTGTGACTGTTCTTTGTTTTTTTTTGTCTTACCTCATCTGAACATTTTATTGAAAAAGAAAACATTTCCCTTTATTATACCTACGCCATTAAGTGTAAGTCTCCTGTCCAACACCCTCAAACTCAGTCCTGTTTAGTTGTGTATGAAGTATTTTTACTTTTAACTTTCAGCACTCTGTTATATTCCTACCACAGCAAGATGGGTATACTGAGCTTAGACCAACTAGATATTTCCTTTAAGATATTGGTACATAATTGCTGCAGATTTGTTGATAAAACCATGATACCAATCTTCTGTTCCAGCATATCCCAAAGGTGGTCTTTTGGGTTGACATTTGGTAACTGGGGAGATCACTGGAGTACAGTAAATTCACAGTACTGTTTTTATCTAATTAAATAAAGGTTTAATAAAAACATTTTATAAAACAATACTAAAAAAATGTCAAACTACTTCCAGATGATTTTTGCCTGGGCCACAGTGCATTATCCTCCTGGAAGAAGCCATCAGAAATGGAAAGGCACACCTAATTGCACAATAAATAACAGGATTTGAATCCGACTGTGTGATTATATTGTTTCTATAAAACAGGAGCTTTAATTGGATGTTAGTCTCTTGTAAAATGCTTTAAATGAGTAGTTTGTATTATGAAAATAACCCAAATTAATTTGAGATGGGATTTTAAGAATCCCATCTCAATGGTTGTTTCCATTGCATGATTTGCATTATTCTGAAGGAATAAATGTTCTTCTTGGAAATGATTATTGTTTTTGATGTGAAACAAACACTACCCAGTGTAAGTAGTTGAATTCGTAGTAGACTGTCAAATAGTAAGCCTGTCTCTCATGTAGGTATAAATATGTGTAGATTTCCAAACTGGGAATCAGTCCCAAGCACAAAGATCAGACTTCTTTCCAGAGTAAAGGAAAAAGCACAAAAGGCCTTTCTGTTGTAGTTGGAGGATACTACATCTGGTTGTCTCTCATGTACTCTACAGTTGGTTCAACTATTCCCTGTCCACCTCCACCCATGCAAAATTAGAAAACAACTTCAATTCTGTTGTTGATAATGACCCTCTTTGGCGGAAACCAACACCCACACATCCTACGTCAAAGCAGAAAAGAGGCTCAAGCTATAGGAATCAGAAAGGATTCCCTGGAAGACAGAGGCAGGAAGAGACCTGGTGGGAATGATACAGAAAGGTGCAGAATAGCTGCTGTGTGGAATATGCAGGACGCCACTTCTCAGTAATTTAGCAGGCTGGGCTGTGCGGCATGGCTAGAGTGGCAAGAACAAAACCAGAGCAGGGTTTATTTGTGAGGAAACAAATAAAAATGAAAACGTTGTACAGGTACGGGGATTTTCAGGCCTGTTTCTGTGTGTGGCCCAAGGATGTGGGAGGTGAAAGAACAGTCTTGTCCTTTTACCACAAAGGATGTGGTGAGCGGAGTCATCCATTCTCTCCCATCTTATTCTGTCCTATTCTCTTTTTCTCTTCATTTAAACTCACTGACATCTTATTATTATTGTTATTTTCTTGCTTAACATCTTGAAAACAAAAAAATGTGAATGCACAATTTGCATCAACAAGGATGTGAACAGATGGAAATAAATTGATTTTGTTCCCCACTTGTTTCACCATCCTCATACAAATTTGTTGTGAACTTTTTTTTCTTTAAATTAAGTTCAAGGGAATAAAAGTAATTTGAAGTCATCTTAATTTTGGGGATTAGACCCAATTGGAGTTGGAAAACAACTGACTGACATGTAGCATTTAAGTTTGTGAAATAAAAATAAATCAGCTTCCAGTCCTGTGACCAGAAATCTCTGCTACAATGTTGTACTGCCTTATATCAAAATGTATGGGACATTAAAACTATTATAATGCTAGGAAATAAATTTATATTATTTAAATCATCTGTACCTTATCACTGATATAATTTAGTAAAAAAAAATCTGATTCAAAATCTCTCTGAGAAAAGAGAATATAGAGATTATGTAACCATTTTTCAATGATAGTCGCTTCCAATCAGTTACTAAACAGACTTCTGCCTTCAAGTCAAAGCTATCATCTAAGGCCGTCAATATAAATATACTGTAGTCAGAAGAAAACTACTGACATCATCAAACAATCAGCTAAAACTCAAGCATTGTAACATATGTTAGAATTAGCTTATATGAGAGACAGCAGAAAGAAAGGGAAATGTCAGAGCAAGCAGTAGTTTGTATTTATTTTTTTAACAGGTCATTATTTTTTGTAACCCCAAACCAAGAAAGAGGAATGATACCACAACTTAGCTATTTGCCAGCTGACTGGGCTCTTCCAGTTATACTGTGGTTTACAAAATTCAATGTCTAAATTTAGACTCAGGATGAATCTTAAATAAAGAACAGCTATTACTCAAAGTTTCAAGCTTACATTACGAGAAATGGCTCTTTGCTTTTTATGAATGGTCTGAGTCAGCTCCTGGCTGCTCCAAAAAGATGAATGAAGATCAGTTTTGTGTGGAGACTGTGAATTAGATCACTACGGGACAGAGGCGGTTCAGCCGGATCATCTGGGATCCCTGTGAGGCTTACAGACAAAGACAATACTGTTATACAGACTGACCCATTCGAGAACATTTTACTTCCTGTCCCACCAGCCTTCAAAGGTTTTTTGCATTTCAGACGTTAGCTCCCCAGAGAAGAAATGTTTTTTTATAATGTAAATCTCTGTATTTGAAAAAAAAAAAAAAAAAACATCTGGAAAAAATTCTCTCACCTTTTTCTTAACTATTTTGGTGGTATGACTAAAGTACAATTTATGTCACATTTCGCTTGAAATGCAGCATAAATGCAGTGGGTTGATTAGCAAACCAATCCATCAACAGCACAATGTCAGTTCAAGTTTTACCAAAACATGTTTTAAATTTTCTGGAACACCTTCATCTTTCCAAATTGACTTTGAGAAAAGTATTTTTCCAAATCCCATCATCAGTGATATCTCATCAACCGTTTGTTCCTAGATTCGCTTTTCTAAACACACAAATGACATTACAGGGATTACAGTGCCATAATGAAAATACCAGGCATTTTATTTCTGTATAAAGTCAATGAGATGACAGGAGGTATGGTTCTAAGATTACGCTACCTTGACATGGCTCTGAGCACCCAGGTTGTAGATTTCTGTTGGCTTCACCTCATTGATAATTTTCACCAGACAGGTGCTGTCAGTCAGGTCACCATAATGTAGCTTCATGTCTTAAAAAAAGTAGCATACATGGTTTTTTTCATCAAAAGGTGCATGGGAGACATGCTATTTTGAATATTTTATAAATTTATCTTAATTAATATCTTAGAATCATTTAAAAATAAAGAGTAAAACCCTCCAGTGCTGTTTTAAATAGATCAGAAAATGACCATAATCAGAAAAGATGACTTGCTGGTCAGTCTAATTTCACAAAAACAATCATTTTAAAACATTTTTGCTGAAAGAATTACTAAAATGATTTTTATGTGTGGATAAAGCATACATTCAAATGGAGGTAAAGATCAATTTTGTTGAAGCTTGTACATAAAAAAATAAGTCTTTTGTGTTTAACAGTTGTTCACAAATTGGTGCTAATTGGTTTACGACTGGGACCAATAGTGCAGACGTTGTCAACAAAACACTTACTGCCCTCCGTATGTGTCTGTGGGTTTTGGTAAAGATGCTCGATCCGACCTGTGTTGAAGGAGCTGGAACGCCGCAAAATACCATGAACCTGAGGAATAAGAGAACAGATAAGACTGAAACTGCAAAGACTTGGTGGGCTTATTCATAAGGAGTATTTTTTTAACTTTTTATTATTATTTACACAGTTACATTCCCCAACGAGTTACATATTTTCTTCACAATTTTTTCATGAATTGATATCTATGAACTGACTTAATTATGCGATCTAAGACACAACTACTAAATCAATTTCTTCATTTTATACAAGTTATTCTGGCAAAGTAAAAAGTATAAAACATACAAAATAATACTTGGCCATAAATTTAAACCATAGAAAATATGAGACCATTCAACCTTTTCAGATGTTACCATTTCTTAATCTTAGAGTCTTTCTTCTGGGCTTGTTTATCCCTAAAGACATCTTATAGTTCATATTTTCTTTAATTTTGTCATTTTATTTGTCTTCAGAGCCTTTAAACTTTAAATTTTAGGTCATTGAAGCACTTTTGACACTTATCTAGTAAGTAACCCATCTTGTACAATTTTGTTTCAAATAAAGAACCTTAAATTTAAATTTATACTTATTTAATCATTTACAAATCAATAGTGCCTATGTAGATAGTAGTTTTAAAAAACTCTAAAAGCCAGAACGTTACTTATGATGCTGTCAAAAATGTGGCTGCACCTAATTTTGGTGCTAGTTACCTAAGAAAGAAAGTTTGGCACAACCACTGTCAGCCTGCCCTGTAATGAAGAAACAGATTCCTCCTTCTGTTTGGAAACTTTGGTCCAAAACTTGGTAAGAATCATCATTTCTTTTAACTGCTCTCCTAAATAAGATCTGTTTCTATAAAGCCAGACATCTTGCTTGCATTTTAAATAAAAATGTCACACGAGTATGAAAAGCTGAGAAATAGAATAAGCTTGTTTACTTTGCTTCATTCAGCTTAGCTTTTATTTCTAAAAGTTTTCTGAAACAGTAAATACGTTACATTACAAAATACTGATATTACTTCAGCTCGGTGTTTAGTTATTGCCGTCTGATCTGTGATCTTTCCTCCACATTCAGTAGGGGTTTTATGAGGAAGGCCTGCTCAGGGAAGATAACAGGACCTGTTCCAATGGGAGTCCATTAGTGGGAGGACACTGTGGCCCGACCTCACTTCCTTTATTCACTGTGCTCTTCCTGCATGCCTCTGCACTCCTCTTTATTGCCACCCTTTCCCCCTCCACACCGCCTTATCAGTCAACCACCTCAAGCTGGAGCTCATCCACTTCCTGCCTGCTGTCCCTGAGCTGGGCAGCAGATGGAGCAATAAAAGCAGATTAAGATGAAGGTCAGTGTTTCTTTAATCAAGTTAGAGTCTTTATGCAACTTATCTAGTTTTTGCTCTTTATTACACACATTTATATATAATTTTCTGCCTTTTTGTGTTACATCTAAATGTTTCTTATGAAACAAATTTCAGTACTAGTATGCTTTCATTTATCAAATTTGAAATGATTTGCAAGGCATTCTGTCTTCTTAACAAATACTAGCCTGGTTACTTCCAGACTAGTAGCATCAACACATCACTTTGAAATAACCTACTAACATGAAGTACACTAAAAAATCTCAAGGAGGTAAAGATGTTGAAACAATGGGTTAAAAAGTCATTTCTAAGGCTTTGGAACTTCAGTAAACCACAGTGAGAGCCATGAAATAATAAACAGAGAACACATGGAACACTGATGACCATTATTAGAAATGGCCACCCTCGCAAACTTAAAAAAGCTTTGTGGGGGCGTCACATGGCGCAGTGGTTAGAGCGGGTGCCGTGTATTCGGAGGTTCCAAAATCAGACGCGGACGTCCCAAATACGACTCCTAACCTCGGCTCCTTTGCTGCATTTTACTCCCTTTTCTCTGCCCCCTTCCTGTCAGATTACCGTTACATAACAACCACTAGTGCCAAAAAATTCTTTTAGTAAAAAGGCTTTCTGAAACTAGGCAGCCTGATATGAAAAGTCATTGCCCCTAAAACCAGCAGTACCACTCTAGATGTGCCATTCAGGATGGCAACAACTGCCATTTGGTATTGTCCTTCTTTAATAAAATTGTCTTCATTCAGACGCATCGGTGCCTTTTGTAAGCATGAACATAAGTGACTTGGTCAATCAAGCCAATAGCTGCTCAATCAGATTTGGATTTTATTTTTACCATTTCAGAGGAGCACATGCTGGTGTACAAGCAGTAGTTCAGATGTTCTGGCTTCTTCGGTAAACCTCCCGAATGGGTCATTGATGTATTGTTGGTGTAATTTTGGGAGGCCAGTCACTTCTTGGAAAGTTCCACCTTGTTCATGTTTTAACTTTTTATAAATAATGACTATTACTTTAGGTTGTTAAAGTCCAGTAACCTTAAAAATAACTTTGTACCCCATTCTGTTTCTTTTATTTAAGCCTTCTTTGTGTTGTCAGAGTTCCATCTCAGAGTTTTCTACAGTTCTGTAAGTAGTCTGACGTCATTATTTTTCCTCAGGTTATCTGTACCTGATGTCATAAGTTGTTTGGGACCAAAAAGGCAAAAGATTCCTTAAGAAATCTGTTAGTGGCAAATATTTGTTTGTCGGCACTGCTGCAAGACCCCTAAAAATACAACAAGCGTCAGATGAAAGTTGATGACCTCACTCTTAATGCTGTATGATAGCAACAATTTCCTGAGAATTAGTGGGACCCTTGGGTAAGCACCACAGTCAGGGGTGAAAGAGCTCATCCAACAGGAGGGTCTTATCAGGGCGAGGTGTGAGAGAACCAGTGTCTGTAAGAGCTGTCAAATCACCATTCCCCCTGGAGTTCCCACAGAGGTGGCTGGATGCTGCTTATCGAGGGAATGTTGCTGTGTGGATGTTGGCCTTCATGACTATCGACATTTATTTCTTATGCGTCTGTGAGGACGTCTGAGCGTCTGAAGAAAAAAGATCTGTTTCTTTTTAAGGTTGCAGTGTGTGACCTGTTTCTCTCACCTCATAGCCTTTAGCAAGTAGGAACTCAGCCAGGTAGGAACCATCCTGAAAAGAAAGACAAGACTTAGGAATAATGCATACAACTAGAAGAAGCCACACTGTTCCATTTGGATTACTTGCTGATCTATCTTTCATTTGCAACAGAAAACTTTAAAGTATTGTATTGCTCAACAAGTCACAAATACAATAAGTATGACTCTGAAAAGTAGGAACAGTGCACACTACAGCCATCTTTACTGATACAATTCATCAGCATAACAAAATGGCTTGTGTCACCAATGCAGTATAAACTTCAGGTAGACTGAAAGAGGACAATAAGCTTAGAAACAACATACCTTCAGAAACATACACAGAATTTGTAAGATATGTACATTACTCTGACCATGTAAACAAGTAAGTAAATACCATAAATGCAAAGCATATCACAACACAACAATTCACCCTTGAATGACCAATGGGCGATCATGTCCTCATGTTAACCATATAACTGCATGAAAGAAACTAATAACTCACAGAAACATGAACCACAATAGAAAGATAAATGAATACCCAAAATCATTTCTTTGTGTGAAGCAAGTTTTCAATACGATTAGGTACTTTAATACTTAATGTACTATTTGCTAACTAAGATTATTTACTGAATGCCAGGCGTGCTCATTTGATGAAAAGTAATAAAAACCCTTAAAATATAAGCAAAAATTAAAAAGAAAATGATCATAGTACAGTTTTCAGTTTTCTAGAGTATTCGGAAATGAAAAACATATTTTTTTACTTTTAGGTTGATGCATGAAATTATTGATGATTATGAAACACGATAGCCAGATTTAGTGGCATAATGTTGCCCAGAAAGGATCGTAGTACTTGGGGAAAAAATGACCATAAATTAATTCATAACTCAGTTGTTTTTTCCACATACTTAGAAATCAAATAATTTAAAGGTCAATAAAATACAATGACATCTTTAGTGATGTTGGAAACAACCCTTAGGAAAGCTGTATGACACAGCCCAGCAGTATCATGAGAGTCATGGGATCAGATGCAACATCCGCATGAATCTGGAACTCTTGGCTAACCCATGTGTGAGCAAGCACTGTCAACAAGGTCTAATTTGCTTGCCACATTTTCTTTCCTGCTCAAACTTTCCAATTGCACTCTATGAAAGACTCTAAGAAGTCATAGCATTCATCTATTGGTAGCCTTCATAAACTACATAGACAAACACACACATATACATACAGTGGTTCACAAAACAGCCCTGTGCTTCTCTTCTTGTCCAAGTCTGAAGTGAGAGATCAAAACAATCTGCTCTGAGCTCTGACAAGCATCAACATATTTTGGGCTATATGAGCTCCTGTTTTGAAATGACTAAAATTAAGTTTCCCTGAGATCTACCAAGCGATCGAGTTTTCAGATGACGAGGTGATTTAAACTCACTGAAACACATAAAGTAAACAACTTGAGTGTTTGAAAAAGAAAAAAGAAAAAGAAATAGCGGGTAGCAATGACAAAAAAAACAAAAAACTGATTATCGGAGATACAGAAAGCCAACAACATTAAAAAGTTGTAGACATGAACTCACAAACTTATTTATTTTGGATGTCCAAATAATACAATGTGCTATTGTTGTCAAACAAATTAAATTGAAGAAACTGACCTCGTTGTCATGAAGAGCAATGTTTCTAGTCTGAATTTGACTAGATTCAAAGCATGATCAAAATATACAAAATATTCTAAAGCACTTCATGTTTTAGAAGTGTTTTGTGGCTGTAAAACTTCTCAGGCATGTATACCTAAAGGATAATCAACTTTGTTGTATATCTTTTCCTTCTGGATACAAACAGAAGAGTCCACACTAAATTTGTCTAAAAAGACAGAGAACTCTTCATGTACTTGCTGTGTGGCAAAAAACATTTTGCAAATCATATGCAAATGCTTTTAATGATCACTTTCTTCAGCAACTGAAGAAAAATAAAACAAAAAAGCAAGATATTTTTCATTTCCCCAAGGCACAATCCTTTGTGGTGTGAGAGAAACAAATGACTTTAAGAACAAATACCGTGAGGATTGGTGCGTAATTAAAATAGATTTTAGTTCCTGCCTTCAGTTTTATGTTCTTATGTTGTCTTTTCAGGATTGTTCCCGGGATCTGCAGGTTGAGCAGCATGAAAGTTGGTTGGCACGGATGCCAAAGCTGTTTTTGCGTAAAGCAAGGGTGATACTCTAAGCACTGGCACCCTCTCATCCATCCAAGTAGCGTTCAAAGCTCCAGCTGGTGTCATGTTTTCCTGTCCTTGTGCCAGGGTCAAAACGTTCCATGCAAGTACAAAACGGGAAAAAAAACAAGCTTAAAGTGCTTCAGCTCTGCCTCTAAACAAGAAGCTCCTTTGAGGCCACATTATCCCATAAACCCTGGCTTCACCTCCTTGTTTCCTGTTTTGGGGAGCTGTGTGCTGGAAGCCACAGAGGCAGACATACACACAAATACGTAATGCAGTCACCTGTCAGACCAGCGGCCACACCACAAACTCACCAAAAGTTCATTTAGGAATGTGACAAAATGATAACCTTGCTCTACAAATAAAAGTCTGGTCAAGTGATTGAAGAAGACCTTCAGTGGTTCAAATGATTCATACAGTAGTCTTATTGGAAACTAAGTATAAAACTCACGAAGGCATTAAAAAGATATTGCCTGCAGGAAATGCAGATCAAGTTTTTTTTTTTACTAAATAAATCAAATCTAGACAAGTAAGAATAAGCAGAGATAAAGTGTGAAAAAATAATTAAGCAAGTGAGGATTGTGAGCATATATTTTTATTTTACCAACCAAAGTTGTAAAAAAAAATCTGTCCTCTATGATTATTTTTATTAATGTTTTATTAATAAGTTAGCAATTTGGTAAAATATATAAAACAGACATTCACATTTCCACGAGTCTAGATAAAACTTCAAAACCAAAACTATAAATTACATTTTAATTTTATGAAGGAACAAAAACCAGGCTGATTTAGACATGAGAGATGTATATTTATGAATAAAGCAGAGATGATTAAAGAAATAATGTGAGAGTTGGCTGCCCTCTCCTGGTATAAAAGCAAAATTGGGAAAATATAATTTTTAATACACTCCCCTCTGATTCACAATCAAGCCACCTGTCCAAGGAGCCAGCATAAAACACTCCAAACTATGTCCAATATGCAAGAAACTCTGAAAGTGTCTGCAGCCATGAGGCATACATCTATGTAAACACAGGAGCCAGGCGTGCTTTAATCCATCATTGTGTGCAGACTGCAAATGAATCACTTTAATGTGTTTTCTTTAGACCGCAGGCAGAAGCTGGCACACACGGCAGCAGCCTGTAATTACGTCTGATACAGCGTAATGACGCTGCAATCACAGACCTTAACACACACCGGTTTGGATTTCTAACCTTACTAGGACATTATACCAACTTCCACTGACGTTAGAAATTCCTTCTGTGACCAACACCAAAACTAGCCCTAATAATTAACCTAAGCTTAGTCTGTTCCCTAGCCCTATATCCCAAAACACTGTTCCATTATCACCAGGCTTTGGTCCCTATAATGTCCATCGGTCTGAACAAGCAAGGTGACTGCATAGGTCATTGCAAATCAAGAATAAAAATGACTGAAGGAAGAGATATTCATTTCAAACAAATATGTAAATTACCAGTTAAGAAATTGAAATCATTTTGAGCTTTAGCAGCTGTTCTTGTTTGATCAATCAGCAAGATCATTGCTTCTTATACCAACATCTTAAGGTAACCTTACAAACTTGATTAGATGAGCCTTCAAAAATTCTAATTTTGAAGGTAAAATCAAACATGTAATCCAGGAATATATCTCAAGTATGAACCATGTGACCAGTAACAAAGCTGACATGCTAAAATCATTTCTTTTTTTATTCTCATAAAAACTAGCAGAGTATCTAATTTGAATCAGTAATTATAGTAAACTTTTGTCATTCTGCACACTACACTTCTTGGCACGGTTTGTGCTACCCCTGAAGTCGTTAAGAAAACGGGAATAATGGTGCAGGAAGTGCTAATGGACACAAATCTCGCTGAGTGGACAGGGTAGAACTGGTTAAAGTCATGCCAAGAGAAGGGGCTAACATTGCTTCTAAGTTAACTTCAAAACTTCAAAGAATGTCCTTTGGACAGATAAGATGTGGTCATAACGCAGACTAAAATTTTAGGGGCAAAGAACCTAAACAAACAGCACAAATGGACTGAACTTAAAGCTGAAGATAAAATAAATACAAAATATGGAAACTCCTGGAGGACATTTTTTGGAAAGGCTTTGGAAAACACTTATTTTTCACCAAGACAACAAGCTTAAGCATCCAGCTCAGGGTTTCCCCCAGAAAACTTGCTAAGCCTGGTGGTCGGGATGTCGAGGCGATCCACCGGGGTTTTGTATTAAAAGATGTTGAGTAGACAGGAAACGTAAAAATATTACTGGGTAATGTTACTGGAAGACATTGCCAGTAAACGCTATTTAAACCCACAACTATTCTTAAAAACAACAAATCAAAGAATACAATTAAAATTAATATTAATTATTTGCACTTCTGTTTAATCCAAATTAAGTCAGCAGCTCCATAAAGCCCCCAGATGCCCTATAAATATTAATATTTTAATACAGACCACAGTTACATAAATGTAACATTGTTTAATGAGATTATCAATGCTGCTAAATTTGATTTAATGGTTTCAGCATACATAAATTAAAATATTTTAAGTTGTTTAACATTTAAATGTAACATTTTATGGAGCTGGCAAGTTTACCATGTAAAAGTTCAAAGAACAATATTCATAGTTAGATTGTTTTGTTACCACAGCAACAATCTGATGCTGTGAGCTTAATCTTTGAGTTTGAGCTCTGTTTGTTCACAAATACAAATGAATAAACTGCAATTATAACTTATTGCTTTTAGATTGGCCAATTAAACTACCACCCCTCTCCCAGATTAAATCTAACACAGAAGCTGTTAGAGGTGATGATGTTTTAGCAACAAAAGGGGCCTCTAAGTTAAATTCTGCTCCAGGCCTCATACAGCCTTGGACTGGCCCTGCATGGTGAGTTACATCCGCTGCACTGCGCAGATGCTCAACAAATGGGAGATTTAGTTCTCTAGAGAAACATAATTCCTCACAGGGGGTTGATGTAAATATCCACACATCTCCTTTGAGTGAAAGGAGGCGCGCAGGTAAACTTCCCACATCCAGCTGCTGCGAGACAACGCGCAGAGGTGCCAACGGTGTGATTGGTCCGTACTCCTGGCTTTAAATGCATCAATTATAAGCCGATCTTCTATAAACATATTTGTTAAGAACAAATCTGCCAGTGAAACGCTCAGAGCAACAGAGACGCTTGCAAAACTAATAAATAAACAAATTAAGGGATTTTTTTTTTCTTCCTAAAAACAAAAACAAGCAAGGCTTAGCCTGGCAGGGGGCTAGTAAAGCATGGCAGGCTGCCAGGTTTGTAATACACTGGGGGGAAACCCTGCAGCTAAAGCTACACAGGCAAGGTTTGAAGATGACAGGTGGATGTTCTGGAGTTGCCCAAAGCCCAGATCTCAACGTGATAGAGAAATTTTGTCAGAACTTGAAAAGGGCTCTTCACGTCAGACCACCACGCAACGTGACAGAGCTTGAACAGCTACAAAGGGAAGAATGGAGGAAAATTACAGCGTCCAGATGTGCAGTCTGACTGAGATCAGTCCACACAGACTTTGTGCTGATTGCAGCCAAAGGTGCATCTACTAAATTCTGAATATTTATGCAGTCACTTATTTGTGTCTGCAAATATTAATTACTTTGTAGAAATCAGTTTTCACTTTGATATTAAAAGGGTTTTCTTATTTTTCTTTGTCAAATAAGACTAAATTTATTGATCTGGATTGATTTGTTAAAGCAATAAAAATGGTAAAACGTTCAAGCGAATCAATACTTCTTAGAGGCACAGCATTTAGTCACTACATTTCTACACTAGAAGTAAATATCCACTCATGAAGAATCAGTCAGGATGCTACTACAAAGTCTCTAACAGCCACTTAGGAAAATTTGCTTTAAACGAATAATGACGTCATTCAAGTATTTAGCATATCTTCAATGCTAAATCTGGGTTTTAGTTTCTGGCGGTTCACCTATACAGTCCTTGTCACATGTTTTTCAAACTGTAAACTAATGAAAACTAAGTCAAGAAGAAGTCTGTCCTAAAAATAAACTAGAGCTGGAGCTAAAGCAATTCTCCCTTTTGGAATAATGTGGTGCGATGGCAGCAGGGAGAGCTCCCCCAGAGCATATTGCTCCTTCCAGTGTAATAAAGTCAGCCATTCTCACTTTCACACAATTCTAGACTTATGAAAACATACTTATGAATATCATGTTGCCTTTCTACCATGAGATCAGCCAAGAATATTATGCTTTGGAACTTTAAAACTGCCTGCAATTTCCTGTGGTGGAAAACCCCCTGAAGAGAGCATTTTGTTAGGTTACATTTATATTGTTGATGAATCAATAAATCTAGTTTGTACAAGACATCTAATCTGGTAGCAAAATGAATGTAACATTTTTATATAAAATCCAATCACTTCTTCCTTATCTGAAATGTAATCATCATTAAAATGTTTCTGCTTAGAAAACAACTGAATCTATCAAAGAGGAGTTGTTTTTGTATGATGGTGGGAAAATAAAGTAATTTTAAAGATAGTTGTGCCAATTATCATAGAAGCTGGTTGATAAACTTCACTCTTAAGGCAGCTAAGGCAAGCATGCAGCTAATTCAGATTTTTACAACTGCAGCTGAACTCATATCTACTCCTGCATTAAGAAGTCCTCTGCCAGACTTCTGTCAGAGGAAGAATCAGTCTTTAAGGAGCCTTCAGCAGCCATTATGAGCAACAGAGGAGATGTGCGCATGGATTCTTAGCTTATGATTATTGTTGCTGGCACTTGCTCAGAATTTATCCTGTGTTGCTAACGGTGGAGCGAATGGAAGGAGGCGAGGAGGGAATGAGCGGATTAAATAGGAACAAAGACAGAAGGGTGAACAGGAGTAACATCAAACAGTTTGAGGGGTCAAAACTCAACATATTGATGTTTTCTCAGACAGAGTGGAAAAGAGATGTTTAACAGCTCAAAGGCAGAGTAAAGTTTTATTGTCGCACAGAGAGCTTGAAGCTGTCCTTTCTGTAACCCTGAAGTATCATCCAGAACCCCCTGCACGGCCCTGCTGTTACGGCTTGGCACGCAGGTGGTCTCCTATAACTCACACCATCTCGGCCCCAATACTTCACACCGAGACAACGCTCAGAAATATTCCGAATGAGCAGCATGCTGTCCTGGAATTTATGAACAGTAGTTAGCGAGGTGATTTACGGATTCGCCGTGACTCCTGCGGGCCCAATGTGTGATTTCTGAGATGGTGTATCCAGATGCCTCTTGCATGAGCTCTCAGTATACCTCAGTAATGCCATGACGGGAAAAATAAAAATGAATTAATGCTGTTATTCTTCTTGTCTGTTAAAGAGGGCAAGGGCAGATGGGGGTTTGGAAAAGTGCTGCTCAACACGGGAACGTGAGACTTTCCAGGAGCTCCGATGGCCGCCTCTGAAAGGCCGCATTCTGGGAATGCTAAGAGTGACGGCTGCTGCTTCAGACCATAGCATTTCCTACAGCTTGAGGCCTATTTGCTCTGATCATCATCTGCTACACACAGACATGTGGATGCTTCAACACACAGCACATGCTCAAATGCAGGTGCTCTAACAAGCAAATAAGAAATTTTGACAGGCAGTTGTGTTCTGTATTCACTTTTTGAGCAATATTGTGAAGAATTAAATACTAATACAATATATAAATATCATTTGGTCTTTTGAAAACATTCTTTAAAAATCTAACCCTAACTCATTGACTCACTGTAACGCTTGTGATTTGCTGTAAGAACAAAAGGTTATTATTTTAAAGCTTACGGGTGGATTTTAGAGCTACACTAAGAGATTTTTTTTTTTAATTATGAGAAAAATGTCATAATAATATGACAAAATAATCATACTATAAGCAGAATAAAGATACAATGTTACCAGAGGAACGACAAAAATTACAAGAAAAACTGAATTTTTCTCGTTCTAGTGAGAAAAAAACTTCAACAGAGTTGTCAAGATCTAACGTGACCAGACTGGCTAGTCTGTGTTTTTTTCTTCTAAATGGACACAGTTGTTTGTTTTTCTACTACTGACAATAATTTCATGCTGATGTGTTAAAAGATATTGTATTCCCTTATTTGCAAAACACATGCTAAAGAATAACTACACAAGATGCTCAACATTCCTCAGTTTAACGCTGTGGTACGACTGCTTGTTCTGATAGGATTTCTCATAAAATTACTAGTTTGTTCTTATAATATTACTATTTTATTCTGGTAATACTCTGACTTTATTTTGGTATTATTATGAATTTATTCTTGTAACTATTTAAAACTAATTACTCAGAGACTGGCCCTATAACTCTTCTAAAAACTGACCTCAACATCAATGTAAACTGAATTAGCCTTAGCGTTTTCTTTGATCATAATTTTTCACTTTTTTGACAACAAAATTAATGTAGAAAAACGTAATTTGAAATCTGATTGATCAAAAGCCTTATTTAGATAAATCAGTTTTGGCTAATGTTTATAAAACATTCAATTTTAAGTAAATCAAGTTAAGTGGACATTAAACTTGGATCAATAAGGTTATTCTAATATTACTTTATGATTTATGTACAATGTGAAAAAGTAATGTTACAAAAATCTCGCAGTTTGAACTGAAAGCACACCTAGTCGTTTGCGATTCTGCAGCAGGAGTTCAGATAAGAACCAAGAGTTAAAGTTTCCTTTTATGTTAAACTCATCTCCTTAGCTGTAACACCCTCAATAGATCTAGTTAAAGAACCTCAGATCTTCGTATTTTCCGAGAAGACCAATTCACTTTCAAACTGCAGGTTTACTTGTGAGTTTCAAAGTAGAATGGGAGGCATATTGAACCATTTTTAGTCTACTTTCCTGTGATTCTGATTCCAGTTTTAATTAGGGAGACAGTGTGTCCACTTGAACTTTGCAAAAAAATTGAGACAAAATCTTCATCTCAATATTAATCTGTGTAATGTTGAAATTGCAAATGATTATATTGAGGTGATAATTGGAAACCGTGGGTTAATTATAATCAATCATAACATTTTCCTGATATCATGTAGCCCTGCAGTCTACTACAAAGTCTTAGTTTGAAACAGTACTTCATAAGAAAGTCTAAAGTTATGACTGGATGAAATGAAATTAAACAGCTCTTGCCCAAGACTCCTGACAGGTTGGCTGAACTGAGCACCTTTATCTTCAAATATCTCTCATCACAATACAAATACATTAAAACAACACGATTGTCAATTTGTGTTTCTGCTGCAGCATTATTTCTGCTGAAAAAATATGTTCCTGTCTACTGTTAGTTACTATGTGGTTGACTGATCCAGTCTGTCAAAAGTTGGACATGAAATGGATCTGTTTATTTTGTAACACCCGTTGAAATGACTTTTTCTGCAAATAGATTTAACATAAAAGGAACTGAGTCCAAATGAAGAAATTTAAATATACACAAACAAGACCACTCTTTCAACGGACACAGTTTTGATCTGGATATTTATAGAACGCAGCCTGGCTTCACGTCAGAGTAAGGCTTATTGTGAAAATAAGTTCTTCATTTACTAAGTGAAACCACATTGACAAAACTCCAGCCTCCAGGTATAAAAACATCAAGAACAAATGTCACGCAGGTAACATAATGCACATCTGTAGATATGAACGGATTGCGAACTGCAACACCTCAATCCAGTATGGTCAATCTGTCTCCCCTATTTACAAACATTTGTATAAGTGTTATTTAATTTATTGAAGACTTTTCTCTTAACAAAAAAAAAATGTTTCAATATAAATTTGTATAAATTCAAAATGATAATATCTGAATGTTTTAAAATATACAGACCATTACAAATCTACCGAAGCAGCTTAAACTAAAGATGATTAAAAAGTAGTTCTGTGAAGGAACATTTGAATCTGCTGCCCCCGAGTGGCCAAATGATGTGGATTACTAAACCTAATTTAATTATTGCTTCTTTTAAATCCACGTGTTGCAGTTAGTATGCCAATCGTTTTTATGGATTTACCTGAACTTTGACTTTACATTGCAAATATGGGGAAATAAAATACACTACTCCATCATAAATTAAAATGAAATTTAGCATTTTGTTGTTGTATTGACTTCTTTTAAAAAAGAAAAAAAATAAGACAATATTTTTTATGTCATCGGTGTACAGTCTTAAATGATTACATATATTTTGCCATGACTATTAACTTTAAGGATATGCAACATAAATATTGGTTTTAAACTGTAAGCAATTCCATTGCACAATACTGAAAGTGGATGTTCACTTGGTTTATGTAAAAAGAGCCCTAAACATGTTGTCCAGTCCTAATTAAAGGGCTGTATGAAATAGGACCATCCAGTAGCACAAAAGATAGCTACTCATCATACATTAGCTTCAAGGAAAAGACAAGAATTGACACTTTCAGTACCACACAGCATATATTGAAATAAAAGTCTGCTAGAGTAGACACATTCAGATTGCAGTAATATTGAGAATGGCATGAATAGATGCATGTATGCATAAATGAGTATCATGAATGAATGCATCAATGTATAAATGGATGAATGATCATGAATGAAAAAGTATAGTTTTTCATGGTGGGGAAGCTTGGTGAAATGGCCACACCTCTAACAGTAATCTGACACTGAGTTGCTTCCTATGCCCCAAACAAAAGACTAACACAAATACCCCTTGAAATAAGACCTTGTAAACATTTTGCCATGAGGTTTAAAATCACCACAAAAGAGAACTTCTAAAAAAAAAATTATATTTAAAACTATGCCTTTTTGTTTCTACATGCTTAATATTAAACAAACCGTGCACAATTTTATGGAAAATAAACAAAGTTGAGAAACCAAAACATAAAAGTGGCTCAAACAATTAGGTTATTAATGAGGAGAATTGCAAATTGCTACTTTTCTGATTTGATTGTTTTCTGATAGAGCAAGAAGAAAGCTTTAGGGAATGGGACGCGAGTCTCTCTTTCTTCTAAACTGCTTGCTGTATTGAGCAAATGTTATTTTGAGTAAAATTTGCGAGATGTTTGTGATTTTATTTACAAGTGAATTTGGAAACTGAGTTCACAAAAGAGAAATTGTTTTCAGGGGCCGCATGAAATCATTTAGGAGAAAATAGACGGCCCACAACAGTCAAATAGATTCCTATTCAGTCAAATAGATTCCTATTTGACTCAGAATTTTTGCTTTTATCTATTTCAATATTTCCTTTTTACATGGGAAATTGAGAGGTTATTCTGAATTGCTACTAGCAGTTAAGTCACAAGACAATTTTACATAATTTGTGTATTATAGAAACATCTCCAAAAGTGCAGCGGTCACTTATTTTTTAGTCTTAGAAAATACTTAAGGTGATGTTATAGTTTCAAGATTGGCCAATCGCCGCATGTTATCCAAACCTATCAGGCAAGTTACTAAAATTGTTGGTTCTTGCAAAAAAGTATCAGAACACACAGTTTGTTTGAAGGTAACCAACTTCAACAGATGCCCCCCACACAACTTGCAGAACTTTAAGAATCTAATGTGAACACCTGGAGCCTGATTCACCATCACATCTACAGGGGTCTAGTGTGGAGTCCATGCCTCAACGGGTCAGGTCTTTATTTGACTGCAATCTGAACAACACAATATCAGGCTGGAGTGTTCTTGCTTCTAAACACAGTGAATAATTTGAATAAACAGACTTTATTTGCTTCTTGAACATGCTGTTTGTTCATATCAACCAAATATAAATGTCTTCAAAAACTAAAATCAAATGAAAGACATAAATGCACTGCAGCAACTATATCAAATATAAAACCAGCCATCCCTGTACAACTATTCATAACTCTTCCACATGAACAAGCAGATGCAGCATCCTGATTCAGACATTGAAAATATATCTCAATGTTTGCAACAAGACTGACAACTAAGTCCTTTTTTTACTGAGTTAATACAGAGTCTGCTTTTCAATGAAAGTATGGCAATGAAGACACAAAAAGCACTTTCTAAAATGAACTTTAGTTTTCTTTTGGGGGTTTAGGAACAATTTTAATTTTCACATAAGCATATGCCTTATGTATTGCTTTTGGAATATATTTTGAGTTTGCTTTCAACCACACCTCCACCCCACAACCAAGCCGGTAAACCTGTTCCCATCCCGGATGGGATGGTACCGGCAGTTGTGTGCATTGATAATAATCATTTCCTTGTTTCGTCACAGCCTTTTTTGAAGTGACACGCGAAGTGATGTTAATCGAAAACTAGCTAAACTTCATTAAAACGCATATCGCTGCAGTATATTACTCAGAGAGCCTCAAACAGACACACAACCACGGAAATACGACTTTCCAAAGAGAATGCCAACATAAGCATACAGAGACTTCCTGGAAAATTCACTTTAACCCATCTTTCATAGACAACTCAGTGCCTGAGAGCCTCCAGAAGCACCAGCAGGCTGTTACCTGACCGGTGATGCCGGTTACGACAGCGACATTCCTCTTCTTCACACCCTCTCCGTTGGCCGACGAGCCCGCCTTTGCAGCGTTGGAGCACTGAGCCATTTCTTTCTCAAGTCTTGACGGTTCACTGCGCCAAAAATACAACCGTTGGAACCAAACGAAGGTGAGATCTTGTTGGCAGCAGCCCGGGGACCAGGGAGCCTCCTCAGCATCCGTAAACCTATGACGCAAACCAATCAGAAGCCAGCAAGTGGGAGGGAGCTTTAAGAGGCGTGTGTCCGGAAAGGCTGTTTATCATAGCGCCCCAAATGGAGGGGAGAATTAACTACATCCGTACTGCTGTCATTCCTGGGTACAGGGGAGTGACAATTTAACAAATCAGTCATATTTGTAGGATGTGTATATGGAAGATCAATAGGGCCACTGAAAATATAATAACTATTATGACTTTAATCTCAGATTTGTCACTTTATTGACTTTATATAAGCTTAAAGTCAGATTAATTTTTTCCAGTGGTACTAATTTTCTAGTATAGAGGGCACTATATATACACTATATATATGTATATATGTATATATATGTCCTATTTGTTAGGACTTTCCAAAAAGTGTGACTGCATATACAAATGAAAACTGATTTGATTTGACTGATACAATTATATTTAAGCACATAACTGTTATCTTAAAGTTCTGTTTATGTGGCACTTTAAAAGAAAACAGAAACTGCTATGGCAGGCCAGATTTTTCCCTTAGACCTCGAGTTTGACACCTGTGATTCAATACATCTACATGTATTGGCAATATTTTTCCTACTTTTATTTGTTATGAACATCTGAATGTTACAGATTATACATTCCTACTTTTATGAAGGAAGTCACACTTACTCACGATCCAGTTGCATTTGATGAGCAATATTAACATCAAAGTCTTGATTTTTTTCAAAAGATTAAGTAAATAAATTTCTGCAAAAATCAGTTTTTTGTGTGTATCATTTATTTCCTACATTTACTGTATTTAAATCACAACATTTCACAAGAAGTCTTGAAAAAGGTATCATAAATTCAAATAAACACATATTCAAAACACAAAGCTTTTTAATTCAAAATAAATAATGTAACAACTCAGTGTCTTGCTTCTCCGCCACACTGAGCTGTACATTATACTTTAAATGTATGTGCATGACTACGTGAAACCACGTTTGTGTCCTCTGAAATAAAAACATCACATATTGAAGAAAGAATTTGCACTTCAAGTACAATCTGGTGCTGAACCAGTAAATAAATGAACATAAAATTTCACCTCAGTCATAAACAAGTATAAGTCTTAGGTAGTAACATGTATTTCATTTTGCCTTCATTGAAGGTGAGCTGGGTACTCCAAACTGCCAAAACCAAACAAGCAGGTGGGATGAATGCACACTGAGGTCAAGGCAGTCTACAGCAAAAAACACCAACACTGATATTATTGGGGCATTAAAGCTGAGATTTTCTCATATGTTAAGGAGACTTTTATGCCATACCACAATATATACACAATATAAATTAACACTAGGATGATACAGTTTTCGAGTTACATTTCAAATTGCCTTGAAGAGAAATAACATTATTATACTACTTACAAAATAAAAGAAAGAAACACATGGATTTATAAAAAGAAAATTACTTTTTCAAATTTGTTTGGTAACTCTTGGATGAACAAGGGAGAAAAAGTGTGCAAAGCACGCCAATGCTTGCAAAAAAAAGAAAAGCAATGTATCTGTTAAAATGTGCTAAAAGAACAGTTTTTCATAGGCACATGGTAGGTATCAAAGTGACACATCTTGCAGGGTTTTACTTTGGCAGTAACAGTACTTAATAAGAAAAAATCCTCAGTCAAACTTCAGGCAAAGTTCTTTGAATAATTTTGCAAGTATACAGTACGGGCAGCTTTAAAGGTTCAGACCTAAATAGTGTGCAGCTACGCAAAGGTAAAAATGTGAGGCAGAGAGTAATAATCCAGTGGCTATGCAGGTGCAGCAGTATTGGTCCAGTGATGGGCCCCAGGGCCATACAGTGTGACAAGGCAAACCAAGGGCCTGGTTGTTTCTGAAAGCAAAACTAAAAAAAAAGCAGGGTAAGAAAGAGTTTATAAACTGTAATTTGCATTTTATAAAAAAAAATATCTAAATGATGTCCGAGGGAGTATTCTCACCTGCTTAGCTCTCTGGGGGTGGAGCATGTGAGGAGTGACACTTGTTTTTCTGCAAACAGAAAATCCACAATGTAATCATCAAATTTCAGTTGAATTCTGTTTCAAAGTTTGCATTCACATGTCGAATTCTTTACATGTTTTTCTATAACTACACTAAAGATGTATACAAAACAATAAAAGCAAGCATGATGCCATGCAACACTGTAATAGCATGTTCCACCAGGCTAGATATATGGTACAAGTTGTTCAGCTGAAGTCCATGCTCTAAAATGGTCACCTTGAAGCTCAATCTGTTCCAAAGCACTAGAAAAATGGAACTGCTCTAAACACCAGTTTCTTATACACCATTCATTACCTCGATAAATTTCCACCTCCATAACTAATCTAAAAATGATCACACACATACAAAAGAACTAATCGACTATAGCCTGTCAACAGAGGGAGTTTTTTACCTTCTGATGTAGTCGATAGTGCAAATTTCGGTCGGACAGCCAGCCATGTCTGAGGGACTCTGTCGCGCTCATCCTCCAGCTCTTGCTTTTCACCAGCAGACGGGTGATAAAATCTTTGGCCTCTTCAGAAATGTCTCCAAACTCCTCCTCCTCGAAGTTCCACTGACAGGCCAGAATGTTGTTGAGTGTCTCATTGTCGTCGTCCCCCAGAAACGGAGACAAGCCACTGAGCCTGGACAGACAGGACACAGAGTTTTGGGACATGGTATCTTGCAGTGCTGCAATTTCCTCAATTTTCTGCCTGGAATATTTTTTTCCTGTAGGTCAGTCTGTGATGTAGCAAGCTGTAAGTGCAGATGACTGAGCATTTCTGACTTACAGCATGTATGTGATTACTCCAAGACTCCACATGTCCGTTGGGAATGAAACAAACTCATAATTGATGACTTCAGGAGCGAGGAATTCAGGAGTTCCAAAATTGACCCTTAGCTTCTCCCTGGGTTTATACCTTTTAGAAACAAACATTTAAGCTCTGCAAACATTGAATAAAACTTACAACAGATTGACAGCTTTCTATTTCTTACCTCCTTGCCAGGCCAAAGTCAATAATTTTGATCTTGTTTGTAGCTCTGCTGACACAAAGAATGTTTTCTGGCTGGAAAGAACAGTTTTTACAGCATAAAAAGCAAGCAATAGATAAGTATGTTACTGGAATACAAAATCCTAAGCAAGTTTACCTTGAGATCAAGATGCAGGATATAATTTTTGTGCATGTACTTCAGCCCTTCACAGATCTGACGGATGAACAACACAGTGTCTAGCTCGGTTAGGTTGTAGTTCTCATCGATGATGCGATCAAACAGCTCTCCTCCTTCCACACTGCAGCATGGAGAAACAAACATAGTTACAGCCATGGGGAGCTGGACACTCTGTTCCATTAATTGCACTCAAAAAAGACTTACTATTCCATAACCAGGATGATGTCATTCCGCGACTCAAAAGCAGCATAGAGTTGAATCAGGTTGGCATGGTTCAGCTGGTTCATCACCTGGATCTCGTTCCTTACCACCTCCTGAGAGACAAACATTCAAAAACCAGTCATCTTTCTGTCATTAGAATAAAAGTTATATTCATAGCGGTTTACTGGTAGCTTCAGAAGGTAATGTCATCCTGTACTTATGCTGCCATATCTACAAGCACATTATAGAAATGTGTTCTGGAATGTTGGATATCTGGCCCTGTTACCTCTATTAGGTAGAAATATGTTTAATTATTAAAGCCCTTTTTTCCATTAATTGGTTAGAAGCTTGAAAAATTTGGTGCACAATATCTTAAGATATTAAACTTGACGGTGCTGCTCAATTTAAATAACCTTACAGCAGAATATCTCCATGTGGCATTGAAACAGAAGTAAAACAAAACAAATACACATTTTCAAATGAATTGTGTTTGCCTTAAGAAAAGCAGCAAATGTTGAATTCAAAGTATGTATAGCAAAATAGAGCTAACTGAAGGGATTAAAATCAGCATTAAAAAAATATTTCTGACGTTCCATAATATAATAAATCATCTTTTTATTTCCAGAGAGGAAGACATAAAATGGTCACTAACACAAGGGAATATCCATTTGGGAATCACAATTTCAGTGAAGTCCTATGTGGCTTTCGAAATTAAAATAATTTTTATGACATTGAATATCATAAATCCAAAAAACTTTATGCTAATTAGAGAGAAAAGCCTCATGACATTTAACTCAATTTTTTAACTTTTAGCAACTTTAATCACACAATGAACCTAACAGATATCTACTTTGCTTTAACGAACGCTAAACGTCTATAAGCTCCATCTACAAATAGTTTGGACCAAAAAAGAGAATATTGTTACTATTATCAATTTCATTAACTAGATATAATATGGGAACTCTCCAACAGCTAGAGTCATTGTCTAATTAAATTATGCTTACTACAAAGTAAACAGTTGTTTTTCATCCTGCTCTTTGGAAAAAAACAAGTGAGTTGGGTGAATTCTTTACACTGAATCATATTGTATCTGTTCACAGATAGGCAGATGAACAGGTAATGCAGGAATTTTTACACCTTTGAATAGCTAAGTCACTCAGCTGTCTGTTGTCTGTTTGGATTTCAAAATGGATTTCAAAATGTCACTCAGACACTCAGATTTAATATGCTGCAATTTTTGGAAAGTATTTTTTCACATTCTATTTTTTTTTTTTTTTAATCCAGATTTTGAAAATAAAATGATCAAATTTTATACTTTCAGACATTTAACCTGAGCAGCAAGCATGGCCACACAGTCATTGTGGCTTTGCTCAATTTTAGATGATAAAAAGTTAAATATTCTAAATATGGGGAGGCATTTCTATAAATATTCTGTATTTTATTACTTTGTATTCCATTAAAACAACACCTAGACATACTCACTATTAAAGACGCCTCATAGAGTCACATACAATGACTGACTGAATATTCTGTACTATATTCAACATTAACAGGCTGTTCATTTCTGCACCTTTTCTTTCTGGCTCTTTGCTTTGATGATTTTGGCAGCCAGTGTCAGTCCAGATGAATTCTCCAGGCACTTGTAGACTTGTCCAAAACGTCCCCTAATAAAAGGAAACAAAATGAGTCAAATACATTAATAGATGGACACAGAATAGCTGACATCAAAAGTGGACAATTTGATTTAACTACAATATGTGTGTAATGTCATCCCAAATGTTTCTTTCCAAAGTTCTCAAAAACTTGTGGTTTTAAAACACAAAATAAAGCATTTTAAATTTAATTGCTCATCTGGTGCATCTCTAATCCATACACATACACTGCTTCTATCGCTTTAAAACTGGGTTTATGTCTGAATAAATCAAACAGAAATTGTAGACACACCTTGTTTTGCAGAGAAGTCATCTTCACTTTAAGAGATTGGATTTATAACCAGTTCATTACAAGGTATGCGATTTTGCATGTGTTCCCTCATGGGGACACATGCCCTTTAGAGGGCAGCACATATGTCTTCATAAAAACTCTTTGCATGCTGTTAAACCTGCTATTATTTCATTACAGAAGATTAAAGCATCTAAATGCCTGAGTAGAGTGAAAATAACTAAAGAATTATTCTTTGTTAATGAGAGCTGGCGGTTTTGTGCTTGTCACTCACCCGCCCAGAACTTCATCCCTGTTTATAGTGTAATAGGTGGCTATCTGATGAGGTTTGGGAGTCACGATGCGGTGATCAAAAGGAGCGGTTGGAGGAGGGCCTGCATCTGGGAAAAAAAACCAAAGGGGACAAAAAAAGAAACACAAGATGAATAATGAATATGGAAGTCATTTTGTAATGAATGCCAAAGATAGAGCAGAGACAGAGGAAGAGGCCTTAGTGCCTAGAAACATGGATGAAAATAGCAGCATGCATGTGACTCATTATCTGCCCTATAAGCTGCATAACTGATGTCTTCTGGAGGCTCAAGCAGGCACTGCTCTATGGCATGAAATCTGCTTCAAAAACCTCAGGAATGTCAGGTGAAATGTCGCAAACTAAAATGACAAGGTGTGTCTTTGTGGAATAGAAACCACAGGCAGAGAAGTCAGGCAAGCGCTTTTCAAGTTGAGATTGTCTCATATCTCTTAAGTAACATTTAGGCATCAAAAAAACTGAACTGAAGCAAATAGAGAAAATTCATTTGATTCAATGTAGCCTACAGCAAAACTATTTCACATTACAATCACAATCAGCTGTGTACTTTATAGGGATTCCTGTGAGCCTAACTCAAGTTGGGCTTATGTGGTAGTCTATTGTGAGTTTTCAAAAATGTTTTATTAAAATACCTCTTAAATGTGTGGTGGTTATTTGTTCTTGCCCCCTTGACAACATGCATTCTGAGTACGTAAACTGAAAATGTCTGCACAGAGCTTTATAGAGTCCTTTCTGATCTGATATAATCTTATGAAATCAAATCAAATTGAAATAGAAATAATATTATCTGGGATGTGTTTTTTTTTAAAATCAGAGATTTCACTTATTCTCACTGCGTCCTTTCATTTAAGTCCCTTCATGTCCTCTAAAGTCTCACCAAGGATAAAATCCTGTACTGTAGACTCTTCTGCCTTTGCTTCATCAGACTTTGAGCCCTCCACTGCGTGGCTGTCAGCATTTTCCACCAAGCTGTTTTCTACTCGGCTCTTCTTCAGGTCTTCTTTAACCAGGTCCTCTTCTGTGACACGACGTTTGCCTGCTGTGGCTCCATCTCCATTGTCTTCAGAGCTTAGGAAAGAAAAACAAAGAATGCTGTCAAATTTCATTTTATTTTTTACCTTAGTGTTTCTTGTTTACTTCCTTCTGTATGAAAGAATTAAGATTCAGCAACAGCGAAAACAGGTGAATAGGAGTACCTTTCCTGGGACGTCTTGCTCATGTCTAAAATAATATTTTCTGATGATTCCTCTGTTTCTCTTTTAAGTCTTTTCTTTATGTCATCCTCCAATTTCCTGCCTTTTTCTTCATTGTTATCCTCTGTCTGTTGCCCCTCTTCCTCTGCATCTGTCTCATCAAAGACATCCCCCTCATCATCCTCATTCTTGTTTTCCTCCACAGTTTGGCTTGAAGGAGCGTGTGACCGACTAAGAATCAGCTCTGTTGGCTCCTCTTTTCTTTTTTCCCCACTTCCTGGATCTTCCTGACTCTGGAAGTTGGCTTCTGTGTTTATATGGGAATGATCTGTGTTCTCCCTGTTGAGCTTTTCAACTTGCTCTTTCAGGGCTGACTCACTCAGAGTGGAAGCATCTAAAGTAGAAACAACGACCAAAAAGAAAAGCCATTATGTTATGTTGAGTTTATATCACAGACAAATAAAATTGGTTTTTCACCTATAGTCCTAAAATTATTTTAGGGAATAGAATTTACTCTAGATAGAGCCTAAAAGTATTAGCTGTACTATTTCACTATTTTTGCTCACAGTCACTAGAAATGCAGAATTTTTAGATTTTTTTTTGTTGGCTGATATTTTAGGAAGAACTAAATATGATTTCAAATGATTTATCTTCCAAGTGTATATATTTTTCTTTCAGGACAGCGTTACTGGGCATGTAAAAAGTCATTATCACGTTCTGTCAAATGATAGCGTGCAAAAAAAAAAAAAAAAATCCAATCCAATTTAGTGTCTCAGAAGACAAAAAAGAAATGTAAGCATTGTTTACTTTATTCCATTTAAAAAAATTTTGACCACGCAAAAATTTTGCTCTAAGCTTTTGATATTGTGAGGAGTTTCTAGCATGTATCCGACGGTTAAAAACAGTTTCCTGTTAAAAATAGTTTATTACTAGAAAACAGTTTATTTGTGGTTTTTAGTAAAAATCTGACTTAACAAGAATTGTCTACCAGCAGATTTTCCACTTGTGTTCAAATTGTTTTCTCAGCTGTTTTTATTTTATTTTCATTTTCTAAATATGCATGGTGAATTTTGGCATAAAACTGAAAATAAGTGAAAAGGTCTCATGGTCTTATCTTATAAATTGAAAAATGTACATTCTGAAATTATGTTTTCCTCTATTTAAGAGAACCCTATATTAAGATCTGATTATTGATCTTTGTTAAAGGAATACATGAAGAATAATAGGTTTTACCTAGCCATTCATGTTATTGTCCTCAGATGCCAATGAAAATATCGGAGACTAAGAATAATTATAAAAAAATTATAAAAAATATACATTTCATTTAGTTAGCTTACAAAGATTATTATGTCATCATTAAATTTAATCAGCAAATTTAAATACAATTTAAATTTAAATGACCCCAAATATAGATAAAAACATACAAAAATACCATTTAAATAGCATAATTTAAAAGGATTTTACATTAAAAGTATTTAACCAGTGTATCCTCTTTGTGGATGAGTAGTGGGATTGTTTACACCATTAAGATGTTTCTGGAAAGTATGAGGAGGATTCTGCCGGTATCATTAAATACAATTTACATTTTCTGTACTTATTAATACTTGTCAGTAGCTTTTGTAGTTTCACTTTCATTATTATTATTTTTTTTTAAATCCTAGACTAGATATCCATCCACTTTATCTGCCTTCCAGCTGATTATCTAACAGTATATATATTTTTTTTTTTGCATAAATCTTAAAGAATTCTGTGTCAGGAGTTACATCAAGTTTAACTTTACCTGATGAATCCTGAGGTTTCCTTTTCTTCTGGGCTTTCCCACCCTTCACACTCTGTTTGGCTTTGTCCTTGTCATCTTTTGCCTTTATTTGGGGAAAAAAGGAGGAGAAGTAGCATACTGTAAAACATGTGTCACTTTCATCTGAGTAAGCCACAAAAGTTAATGAAAGGAAGGTAATATTTATAATGTCAACAAGTTACAAATAGTAAAGGTGCATGTTTCTGTTTGCGTAACAGCGGGATACCAAGACAGAGTGTTTGTTTTGTTGCTGTGGTGCCTCATAACTCAAAGTTCATATTCTGCTCAGTGGATGTCTCCCCGTTAAAGAGGAAAGGTCACATATTCTGCAGCAAAAAGCATGCCACAGCAACCTGGTTTCTCAATTGTATTTCTGGAATAGAAAATGTAAACTTTCAGAAGCATCATATGTGCTGTATTGTGCCTAGAAATGAGTTCGATGTACCAGAAGGAGCCCCTGAACAACACACATGAGCATAAACATAGTTAACATCTTGTAGGGTTCTTATTGTTTCACCTCTACAGGACAACACACATTCTGGTACATTCTGTTCCAGCACACCACAATCATTTGATCTGTCACTGCATTACTATCACCTAGTCAGAAGAGACCAGACAGGCTTGGCAGTGATTGCTTCCAGTTACACTTGAGAGCCCAATCGCTGATTATAAAAACATGAGTGTCTGGGTGTGATAACAAGTTTGACTCCAATCAGCTACACCCAAGCAGTAAAAAAAAAACCCACAATCTCTGCACAAAGGAAAACTACTTCTCATTACTGAGAACAACATGTTCAGGAGCAGAACAGTTGAAGCAATAAAGACTTAAGACCAGAAAAACAACAATGCAGGATCTGATTTTAACCATATTTTAAGTTTAAGTATTTGTGTCATACTGTTTCCCTCCACAGTACCTAGAAATCTTTATTCATTTTCTCACCTTCCTGCTGGTTTTGTTTCCAGGCTGTTTGAATAAAAGCTCCACCAGCTTGGAGCTCTTTACCACCTCCCCAATGAAGCAGATCACCTGCTGAGTTCCCTCCACCAGCTTCTCCACCCCTTCCAGCCGTCGCCCCTGACTCTCTATACGCTCCACAGCCCCTCGCAGCTCCCTGCAAACCGCCTCGATCCCCGAGCCACGTCTCCCTTCGTGGGACGAGGCCACATCCCGACCCATGCCTCTCACTTCCTGGGACAGGCCATCCAGCCGGGTCAGGACGGTCTGCTGCATGATGAGCAGGTGCTCCATCTGGGAGCTGAGGGAGTCGATCCTACTCTCCATGCAGCGTAGAGTTGCATCGTGGTGAGAAAAGGAGGAGGGTGAAGCTTGGAACCGGTCTGATCCATTCAGGGAGAACTTCCTCGCAGAAAGCTTCTGACCATGAAGAGGATTGGGATCATACACTTTGGCTAAAGAGTTAACCAGGGTGGAGCTCATGACTGGTGTTGAAGTGCTCGCGACTACCTAAATCTACTGGTTCTGCTTCATATGAAGGAAACTGCAAGAAGAGCCATTGTGGAGGCAGAAGAAGGGATGTGGATGGAGGTCATAAATCTATCCCTGAAATGCCGCACGACAAAGCTGAGTTATAAGAATAGCAGGTGGCTCTTCCCTAAATGAAAGAGCAGCCCTCTGTGGACGTCAGAAGCTGAGTGGCCAGTGATAAGAGCTCTGAGCTCGGGTGTGCAGCTGGGGATTGATAGGGGAGCTTAGGTAGGTGGGCTAGCTATGTGACATTTGAGCTACTTGAAAAGCCCTTCAGACAGGTGTCAGAATCCCAGGAATCTGGGCCTGAAACATGACGCCATATAAGAAGTAAAGCAAACAAATAAAAATGTCCTGCCTATATAAAAAGAACAGACAATCCCCAGGGAGATAATTGAGAGTAGCACCAGCTGTGTCAGTGTGTTGTTTAATTGTATTTAGTTAATTTTATTTATAGCGCCAATTCATATGAAACATTGTGTCAAGGCTCTTTGACAAGAAAAACTGGTCCAATTCATGTCCAGTTGTACAAAAATAAACTAAATAAAATTCATGCTGGTCTAAAATATTGGAGACAATCTAATGCAGTTCATCAACAACTCCTAACAAATTAAATTTTTTTGATATGGGCCATGTGGGTAATTCACCAGGGCTATATTGGAAAGGGGGTGTGAAAAACCACCAAATTAAAAACAACAACATTTATATCAGTTTGGCTTAAACAAGTTTTCTGTTTGATGGTTGTTTTTGTTTTTTTGTATGTGGAGTAGGCTCCCCTGCTTTCTACTTCAAATAAGGACACTATCCAGTTCAGTTTAATTCAAATTCAACAATTCTTTTTGAATCCCAAATAGTGCATTTAATCAACTCAGTCAACTTCTCAAGCACTCAAGTCTTTAACTTTGCAGCTGTCCCTCCTTTTACAGATTTAAGATGTAACTAATTAAAAACTATTGTGGAAAATAAATTCTTTAGTGGAAACCTTTTTGAAAGCAAGACAAAATGAACCAAGTGTTTGTCTGCATGAGACTTTGGACCTCAATGAATCACATATGCATTAGGAACCACAGTGAATGCCAGTGTGTTTACATCATTGACTGGCTCAACTCACTGTATGCGTCAGCACTGCAAAACAATATTGATGCATCTACAGCTGCATATTTCAAACTCTAAGCGTGTATTGTGAATCCTTCATGTACTATTTTTATCTATGTTTTAATAAAACACGTGCTTATAAGTTTAAAGTGTTTTAAAATATATTTTAATTTTAAGCATTAAAGGCATGAATGCAATGTGAAGTATGGGAAGCCATTGGATGAAAACAAGGAAGCAGGGCATCCCTGTGTCACCCCAGTGGTGTTTATGGAGCAGAAAAGTATTGTGGAAGATGGAACTAACAGCACATGTGCTTTTCCCAAGAGTTAAAGAGGAAGAACTGACAAGTTCATATGCAAGGCGTGTCTGAATCCATAGACTGAGCTCATAATTTTCCACATCTCAGCACAGCTCTATCTGAACCTGGCTGGCTGACAAAGCGCTGGCGCCTATATGCTGGGCCCCATCTGTCAGCACCGGAAAAAACCTGACCTATACTCTGTCTCTCGCACTGTTCCCAGTTCAGACAGTCTGGCAGCTGTCATGGTGAACACTTGCATCCTTGGTGCCTGTTTAGCAACTAAGGTGAGAGTAAAAGAGAATACTGGGGAGTACCTATGAAGACACATGTTTTGTTAAGTGAGGAATGAATCCCTAGTTATTAATGTCCCAAGAGACTATTAGGAAATTCTAGTGACTCTTACTGATTTGAATTCAGTTATTCAGATTAGTTTCTTCCTGTTTAAGGGGAGTTTTCCTTTCCTTTCTCACCACGTGCATGCTCAGTATAAGGGATTGCCGCAAAGTCAACAGCGCTGTGCAAATGACTACTCATGGTCGCAATATGCTCTTTCAGGAGAGAATTATTCAAGTCAGTGACTGAATGAAATCTGTCAGGATTTCTTAGATAGAAAGCTTGAACTAATTTGTATAATAAACTGAACTTGACCGCCAATTTGGAATGTATGTAATTGACTCAAAATGTGTCTGTATGATTCAACTGATTTTTTCCATTGTAAAGTAGGCTAGCAGGTGTTGTGAATTGGTCATGTTTGAACAAACTGAATCGAATTGAAAGTGAACTGATAAACAATCATGGTTTATATGTCAAATGCCTTTATATAAATCCAGAAGCACTACACCAACTGTATTATTTTGACCAAGTGCTGATCATTATGCTGAATTAGCACTTGGACAATTTAAAACAGTGGGAGCAGATTTCATATGAGCAGTCTACGCAGAGTAATGAAGACAAAAACCGAATTGTAAAGCTTAGACATTAGTGTTGTTTTATTGGTGGTTAAGAATCCTTTCTAGAACTTTGAAAATGCAGGTCTACAATTTGATCAGATGTAGTGGTTCAGTAGGCCTTGATGCCAGTGACCCTAGTCTTCAGCTCCCTTTGCAAATGATCAGATACAAATTGAGACTCTGGCTGGGCCACTCCAAAATATTAATATTACTAAGGATTTGCATGCCTCATCTATGACTACATTTGAATCCACCATCAAAAGATGCCCACAGAGACAGAACATGGCTGAATAAATTAACTATCCTTTACTAATTTATATGTTTTGTTTTTTTTACTGAATTTAATTCATGAATTGTTGAACACTGAAAAAATTTGTCAGCCAAACTTTAGATATGTTGTCACCTTTGACAGCTGTTACTGGGATTTTACACCGTGATGTTGGCCAATGCCTCACAAGGTTTTGTGTACAAGCAAAGAACCTTGTAGCTAACAGGTAGTTCCCTCCAGTTTTGTAGGTGTAAGCTTTTTCAATATATGTTATGTAGCTTTGTACATTATGCCATTATTGACAGGAAAAGGTGTAATACTTTTTGTAAAGTTTCAAAAGTTCACATCCAATGTCATTTCAGATTTGCAACAATTTTTGTAAACCCACAAAGTAAAACCACATATTTTGCTAGTAAAATTTAATTTTTTCACTTTGTATTTAAAGTATTTGGTCATTTGTATTTCACTGAAAGAGATGCAATGAGCTTGATTAATACAAATTACTGCACTATTGTTTAATATTTTGGAGTCTCATAATATATTACAACATGAAGAACCCATTTTATATGAGGTTTTAATGCTTATCATGCTTCAAATTTCTTCATTATAGAGACCAATCACAGAAGAAGGAAAGTGGTAGCTGATTGGTCTGCCATTGGTTTCAGCAAGAGGTTTAACTGTACTCTGTCAGGGACTCACTGAAATCTCCATGGTTAGGAAAAAGTTGTGCTGTAAGACAAGAGTCTGTCAGGAAAGGAAAACTGTTCAGGAATGAGACTGTTGTTGCTGAGCTACTCTTACTGCATATAGAGTTACTGAGCAGGAAGACAAAGACAACACACAATGCTTATTGTTGGGTCACAGGTTTTCCATTCATCCAGTGTTCCTCTGGTGGCATTAGCCCGGAGTTACAACAATACAGTATGTCACAAGCAACAAACATGTGCCACTGCACAATTAGTTGCTGTTTTGAGTCTACATTTAGAAATACAGTAGCTTGGTAAGAGGTAAGAGGTAAGAGCTGAAATGTCGAAGTGTGTGTTTTACATTTAGAGTGATCTCTTACTTGGGAACTCACCCAGATTTTTCACATAGTTTGAATTCGAAAACAATTGGTGATATTTGGATTGATCTTGCACAACATAAATATTTGCTTGGATTTTATGTAGCTCTGATTACTCTGAAAAGAAAGTGGCCTTAACTTGCTTGTCCAAATAAAAGAAAATTTATTTGTAATAAATTAGAAACTTTACGAGCACTGATGGCAGCTTAGTGACAGATCTCTCATTTTTAGCATCTTCTAGGGCCCCTCGTCCCCATTGGGCCCCCCAACCCTACCAGGGTATCCCTTCCCAAGCGGCATCTCTGCCTTCGGAGAATTCACCATACCGACATATTGACCCTCTCACCCCGCGGTGCCTTGTCGTTACTGAAAACAGTTTCATGTAACTGTGTTGAGAATACAAATGGAATTAGGAAGTCATTGATTAATCAATGTAAATGTCTTTTTTAAGTCTGACCATATTTTGCTCAATTCTTTGTTAAGGTTGGACAATCTAAGCATTTCCTCCACTATTTTAGGGTAACAATGAACATGTGGTGAGAATTCGCCTGGAAGACTGAATATAATCTCCACAGCTCCCCCTGCTGCTTCCTACGTGGGGCAAATGTTTATTTGTCACCACTGGTTGATGACAGCTTGTTCTAGCACATTTTAGCTTTCGTGATAAGACTCATTCTGCTCTCCGTGTTTCTACTTCAGGTCAGCATTAACCAAATTCCTATCATGGAAAACAGTTGCTGTGTGACGCCAGCTGAGAATATGTGAGAGTGAGAGTGAGAGAGAGACAGAACCAGCTTGTAAATAAATGTGTTACATAAGCCATCCCAGGGTGTTCTCTGACTGACTTTTAAATAGACGCACGCAAGACCCCCTTTCCTCACTATCCAGAGTGTTCCAGTTCACTAGTGACATGCAGCATGAACACAACTCTTCATCAAAGGATTGTATTTCAAAGCCTTTGTTAACAATTTGCTCTGAGATGCGCTGGGAGTTCATTTGCTTTGTTTAAATCAGTTTTTACAGCAAAATAAGAAGCATTTATATTGCAGAGTAACACATATTTTAAAACAATGTAATTTCTACAGCTTGTTAATACTCTGTAACCCATTCCTACAGCTTTGATGGCTCTAAACTATACTACTCTATTGTATAATAACTATGCCATTGTATATTATTATTATGTATATTATAAAATGGGAATCTTTCATGGTAAGTGTGTAAAAGTTGAGTGAAGGCTTTGCATATGCAGCTAAATCTAAGCTAAATCTGCACCTGTGAACTCTTCTTTTATGCAATTTTACTGTTTAAAACAGCTTTTCTAATACTTTATATGTGACACATTGATTAATGTAGATTTTAGTCTAAAAACTAACAACTAATAGAAAATTTGGCAATAAAGAATTTTTAAATTATTTTTTCAAATTAAAGAAACAATTCATATAATTTAAATATAAACTAAATTATTCTGACAGGTTTTGAACAAAAGTCAGCTGCACTTTGACATTGGTACCACTTGATGGCAGAAGATATCTGGACTGACGAGAGTTGAAGGAATTTAGAAGCAGTAACATTTTGTCTTGGGGTCATGCAGTTCTCTTGTTACTTTTAACACAAAGCCGCTGCTGTAATGCATGCTAGTAATTACAGATGGGTAGAGTGTGTCATATAATATCTACTGTACACGGTGACAGATCATAAATAGGTTTATTTGCAGTTAAAAATAAATTGCTGGCTATTGCATCATGTCAGAATTAGCCCAGCTCAAAATCAGATTAAAAGAACAAGCACTTTTCCTATTTAAAATTTGTTTTAGAAAACATATTTTTGCTTTTTCTATTAAATGTTTCACTTATAGCTACAATCTACTAATGTTTGTCTTGATTTAGTTGGAAAGGTCTGGTTTTAGGTTCACCAGATTTGACATAATTGATGTCAAATGTGAAAACAAGAAGAAAGAATACTGAAATGAAATCAAAAGGGGGATTCAACAAAGCATTGCACACTTGTGCAGTCATTTTTTAAATTCCAAATTCATGATTTATTTTTACTTGAACTTGTAAATATCATATATATTCTGTATTGCCTAATTGTATGCCAATTGCATGCTTCCTGGCCAATTTACCAGGAGTAGAACCACTTTTGTGATGATGGTGTACTTACAGTCGCTTTTTTAGATACTGTCAGACCAAACATTTTGAAGGAATTTAAAGTTTTTGTTCGTGATGATACCTTTCCTAAGATCTGATAAGAGTCCTTAGGGTTAAGTAAAATATTCACTGCATGACCAGGCTAATGTGCACCATTTATCTAATATATCTTTAGGACTAGAAAGATACTACCAAAGAAAAATACCAAATAAAAGTGTCAAGAATAAAGAATATTTGCAAGAGTCAGAACTTCAGTGCAAAGTAAAAACCAAATTGAAGTTTGTTGTTTTTTAAAAAAATTAAATTAGTACAAAAAGATATTTCCACATTTATTCTGTTCATCTCTTGCTTTGACGTGAAAGATATTTAAAACTTTGAAAAATATTTTGCCAGTTACTGTTTGTCAATCAGGTCTTCATAAATTCACACCACCCAAGCTAAAGGGCAGAGCTCCCCTACATAACAAATCCTAAATTAACTTATACTGTGGCAGTTCTGCCGGTCAAAGAGGTATCAGCTGACCATCAACCTGCTTCAAACTGCACAATCCTAAAGTTACCTGATGTTCTGTTTGGTTCAGATCCAAAATTTGTAGATTTCGCTCTCATTCTGGAACCTCCCTGGGAGTTTACTGTTTAACATTCTAGTTTATCTTTGGGGATCTAATTTTATTTAAATTGTTACGTTTAATTTTTTTATTTGGTACTTTGTGGGATGTGTCCAGGTCTTAATTAACTCATTCTAGCTTCCTTTACATGCTGATATATCTTTATTTAGCCTTGACCCAAGTTGATAAATCATTTCATTTGGTCCTTGTCAAAATTAAGGAGCTGTTAACCATGACCACTACAAACAAAATAAGATATTAAAAATATCTTTTGGAAATGTGCCTTTCATGAAACAGTTTTTCTTTTCTCTATAACTAGCTTCACAAGGATTTGTTGGACCAGCGTTGCTAATGAGGTATGCAAACGTTTGAAAGTAGACACCAGTTGATAGGGCAGAGTTGAGCAGGTGAAAGCAGCATATTCACTCTCAGTCTTCAAACTGAACTCACACATCAGCTTCCTTTCATGCTTCATCAAATGAGGTAAAAACTGTTAAAAAGACTTGAGTCTCACATGAGAAGCCCAACTCAAGTTTCAAGACTAAGTCATGTCTGAAGTCTTCAGGTTTTGCGACACAGAAGTGACTCGAGTTGGTGACTCAAACTTGGATTGCCATTTCTGGTAGAAAACATCATAAGAGCAAACATTTGCAAATCAGAAACTTGTAATATAACAAGCTAAGGGTTTCATTTACTGAATCAGATGTGTTTTTGTTAGAACGCGTAAAATATCTATGCTGTTGACTGTAATGTTGCATTCCATGTTAGAAAAAAATGGTCCAAGCGAAAACAATGAACATAATACAACAGACAATAAAGCACTTTTCCTAGAGGTCCAGATTTGTAAGTGTAAAATTAACCTGAATAAGAAGGTAGTAGGTAGTGTAGGCCTAAGGGTTGTTTGATCTCAACACATTAATAAAACAAACAGTTAAAAGTTTTAATTTTGACTTTACTTTCTTCAACCCAACATGTGACACAATTATAGGCTCTCCACCGTCCGCTCTCTTTTTATTTGTGTGCTAATTTTAGCTGAGTCGAGTGAGTCTGAGAATCTGAGTACAAGCCCTTTGCACATTAGACACGGGCATTAACACAAGCTCTAGCTTACTCTATAAAAGCCTCGTACAAAAACATTTATTTGTGCCTCATAAAAATCAGACCCTGAGTTTTAGAGGATGAGATATTATTCTATACATTAACAGTAAAATCAATAGTCCTTTACAATCTAATAAAGCTCAGCAGCTTGGCTTTAAAATACACACATCAAACTTTTACAGTTAAAATTGGGAGCAAATATAATGTACTGAAAATCGAGTATTCTGTGGGTTTGTCGCTGATAATGCATGTTATTATTCTTGTCTAACTTAACTTATTACAAGGTCATATTAATGCATCGTGTACAGTTCTTATGACTAATCACATTATTTCCATTGCATTTCTGATGTTAAGCATCCCTAAAATATTGTTTTTTAAAGGGAAAATGATAGGGAAGTTTTATTATATTTATCACAATCATTTTTAAGTGATTCCTGTTTGTTTTGAACCACATACAGATAGCTGAATGGTACACAAGGCAAATAAAATCTCAGAAGTTTATGGTGAGAGAGCTGAAGCACAGAGGGGCATCTTGGGATCACAGAGTGTCTTATAATAATCAAATGATGCATTTGATGTCCCAGCCATTTGTTTGGGAGGCATGGTCAAGAAAAGCTGTTTCTGTCCTGCCATCAAAAGGATCCACATACGGAGTCTGCAAACATACTGAGTCCTTATCATGAACCAACTTGTTCTGGTCAGATTAGGGTTGTATTCAACAACAAACCCTTCAAATAGATCTAGCGTAAAAACAAAGCATGGATACCAGACAGATCACCACATGCCTTCTGCTAGTTATGGTACAGGATCTTGATGCTGTGGGCTTCTTTCTTTTTCAATGTCTTGGAAACAGAACCAAAAAGCAAAAAAAATAAAAATAAAATAGAAGAAATTTTTCAGAGACCTCACTGGTGGGTAGGGTGTAGTTAAAAAAAAAAAAAAAAATCAGGATTCATTAAAGCCCGCCAGAGAAGCTTTTGTGTGCCAAATAAGACTTAAACCAGAGCAGAGAAATGTATTTATTAATGAACAATGCTACAAACGAGAGATGAAAATGCCCTGATCCATATTTTTAGTAATCTATTTAAAAGTGTAAAAGAAGCAGCAACAAATATTATCCTAAAATATAACGTACATTATAATTCTAGTGATTCATGTTAATCTTTAAAATAACAAAAAGTAATTTATAGGACATTTAGCTGCTCATGTATTTGTATTTACATAGATAAGCTTGACTATGGACATTGGGATTTTATTTGGTACGTTGACAAGAACAAATCATTTTTTTTTCCCCCTTAATCATAGTTAAATTACAAAACATGCAGGAGTATCATGAAGTTTTGGGTATGTACTGTGACAGAGCAAGACCTGCTGGAGTAGTAAAAACATTATCCTGTAACTGAGATGTAGTCATAGCTGAAAAGCATCACAGCTCCAAATTTTACGAGGAGTCAGTTACATTTGCTACATGGCGGTTTATGTAAACACAATAAACTGGTTTAAGCATAGCATCAAGTGAGACTGTCTTCTCTGGAAGGAGAGTGACTAAATATAACTAATATTGAACTGTTTCTTATCAATAGAATGCAACAGTAAATTAAAAGTAAAAAAAAATGTCTCAGATGAAAAAATTTTTTATTCATGTTCCACATCTGTTTTCCACATACCGATCTCATTACCTGGTAGTGTTTTAGTGTAAGAGGGAGGGACTACTTCTGGATTTCCTAGAGTGAAATTAAACACTACTTGTAATTGATACCAGCATAGCTGAGTTCAGATGTTTCAAAAATAAGATACCTACAGGTAATGTCAGACCTAGAGTAATTCCAGTCTTCACAAATTGGTTTTCACAAATAAGATATGAGGAGGATTTTCCTGAAAATCTGAGAGCGTTTTCCAGGAACATTTCTTTTGCAATATTCCACGACAAAGCTAGTATCTTGGTGAATTTTTGAACTTCTGTATTTTTTAATACAAAGTGAAATAATAGAGGAGCAACTTCCCCTGTCTCAGTTACACAGGTGCTTAGATCTCATTGTTTCCTGCATTACCTGTGCTTCTGCATGGTGTGCAGTCCTTCCTCCCTTCCTGATGGAAAATAAGTTCCACACTCGCCTCCAAAGAAAAGTGGCCACCAGGCACACACTTCCTAATATCCAAATATCTTTATCCTTTAGGAAGTTCTCCATACTGGAAAGGTTCCGCTTCCTATCCTTCTTGTCAGCCTGAGGATGTTGGAATGTCAGTATTATCTCAGTCCGTATGTTGGGATCTCAGGCAGCAAGGCCTCACCTGGCGCGCCAGTTGTTTCTTGTGAAATAGCTGGACTCCAGTAGCACGACAATAAATGTCCAGTCTTTATCTAACTAAAATCTCTGACAAGGACAGGGTTTCTGTGCTGTCAAGGCGCCCACCCACTCACTCTCAACCTGGCTTCCTCCCTGCCTCCCACCACGAGACCTAAAAGGAGAGAACATGCTGTCTCTGAGATGAGGTCGAGACAGGTGGTGTTGGGTTCTGGGTATCGTTGAAACAGATGCCCACCGCCGCCGCTGGTGGTGGTGGTATGTCAGTGAGACACTACATGCATCATCACAACTTCAGACCCAGCAATTTGCGCAAACTTGCATGATCTCCGGTATAAACTGGCTTCAGGCCACAGCTTTGCCTCTGAATCCCATAGAGTGTTTTGTACATGCATTGCTGCAGATGCAACAAGTTGATACCGGTGCACACTTGCAAACAAACACCTTCTAATGTGTGGTGCTAAGTTTATCTTTTGTGCAACGTGTTGGACAGTTGGCACCAAAACAAGAGCTGAAGTGTGGATGTCTTTCTCAGAGGACTGAAGTGTCCACGCACGTGTGAGAAAGAAACATTCTTTATAAAGACACTCGGGGTACAGTGTGGTGAACTTACAAGGTGAAATATAACATACATCACCCAAAGAAGATAAAATGTTCTGAAAAGTACTGTTCTCGTGTGGAAGCTGTATTTGCAGCTGACAGACTACTTATAGACAAGCATGTTAGTGTTGTTGGCAGAGAAGTGGAGGTTCTTTTTGCAAATGCATCTGCATGCATGACAACTATCTGTCAGGATGGAGCTGCTGATTGATGCTGAACAGATTTATCACGTTGTTCCCAACTTCAGTGTTTTAAATTGGAATTTTGTATGACAGAACACAAAGTAGTGCCTGATTGTGAAATAGAAGGATAATTTTCAAATTTTTTGACAAAAATGATCTAAAAGAGGTGGTGCGTTTTAATACAGATTCCTAAATAAGTACCTTGTGAAACCTTGTTTCACTGCCCTGAGATTTCTGGCCTTAAATATATGCAAAATAGCTCAAGCTCAGCCAGACAATATAAAATATGTTTAAACATCCATTTTCAAGTCTTGCCACAGATTATTAACTTAATTTTGATATGAATTATGATTGGGCCATTTGCATACACTGTGATCTAAACCACTTTCAGGTGGACAGCCATACTCCTTTCATTTCTGGGATTTAAATTGAGCAATGCATGAGGTATTTAAAGCATTTAATACTATTTTATAACCTAATCTTCCTTGAAACTTTTCTACATCTTTATCTCTGACACGTCTGCCATGTTTCTTGGTCTTCGTGATGTTTTTTTGTGTAATATTCTCTAACAAATCTATAAAACAAATCAAATTTTATTTGTATAGCACATTTCAGCAGCAAGGCATTTCAAAGTGCTTTACGTCATATCAAACACAGAAACACAAAGTTCTCAAGTGGGGGGTTCTTTCAGTTTCTTTTTTGAAAAGTAAAAAAACAAAATGTCTAAACAATTTTCTTTGCGATACAAAGCAAATACTTATATAAATATAAAAATCTCCGAGATGTAGTTCCAAAATGTATGTTACATTGTTTTTGCAAGAAATAACTTGGGAGTAGCTTGGTGATTTGAGAAGGAATTTAATGACAAAGTGCCAAACCTACAAGAACTGTCATGAGGAGAAAGGAACGTTGAACTAGGTCAAACAAATAGGTCAAACAAATAAGCTCAACTCTAAAAGTGAGGAGAGACATTAAAACTAAGTGTTATCATAGGGATGCCAAGTATCTAGGGAAAATGTGGACTGAGGGAAGAAGACAAATAAACACACAGAACACAGAAGGAGCTGAAATAAAACGCAAACAATTCTCCAAATGAAAAGAGAAACAGCCTAACACTAGCGTCAGAGAATACCAACATGCAATGTATAAAAGAAATGAAGAAATAGGAAAGGATGAACTGATGCAACTTGACCTAAACAAGAACAATAGCAGTTCAAGACTGATCAGAAAACAATGGCATTTAGTTAACACTATCTTCATGAAAGCAAAAGGAGAAACCATGATTTATCAGTTTGTCATCTTCATGTTAGTTACACACTACATTTTTAATTTTATAAAATGAATCATGCTTTAAGTTAATTTTGTCTTTGTTAATTTTGGTCAAAATTATGATTTATGATACTTTGAATTTACTTTTCACTTTCATGCAATAAAATAAAAAACTGAAAATTAATGTTGCAAATGGTATCAGTTTGTTCATCATTGCTGCTTTGTTTGGTCTTTGATAAATACAAATCGTTTACCATAGATGAGCAGAGCTGTTTTACTAACACCGAAATTTATTAGTTTCAGAAACTGTTTCAGAAATGTTTAGACTTTTATGATTCAACAACTGAACCATTAAGTAGAAGCAAATCATTTGTTTTCGGAAACAGCTGGAGCGGGGTCCTAGAAGTCATCTTCTGAGCTTGAAAGGTGTCCACTTCTGCCATCTGGTGGTAATGTCTGTAATTCTGAGAGTCTGATTACATACCAAACATTCATTTTAGGCTGAGGCTTTATGTGCGCGTGTGCGTGTGTGTGGCCTTGTATTTGATGCAGTGTAAGGACCATTTTTCCGACAAATAGCACGCGCGTCTTTGAGTGTTGCAGACAGAAAGTCAGAAAGTTCAAGCAGGAAACAACCAAACATAAAAAGACCGGCAGCACCCTCTAGTGAGCCTGTGGCAGTTCACCTGTTGGGTCGTGTTGGCCCCTTCAACAGATGTCAAGGACTGGAGTAGTATTTGCTGTGAGTTATTTCAGTTCTCTTTTTCCTCTCCCTCTGTGCACACAGATGATTGTGGATCCGGTTCAGCGTGTATGTTACCATCAATGTGAGGAATACAACAGTGTTGTGTTCCTCATGCACTCTGACCTAGAATTATTAAAAGGAAACTGCAGTGGCAGTAAAGTCTGGATATATGAAGATAAATTGTGTCCTTCAGAATGAATGTGCACTGTCTTAAGTAGTATCTTGTAAAAAATAAGAAATAATTGGCTTTTTTGTCTGACTGAAACTCGATATCATCTTGTGAAACCAAATTAATTAGGCTTAATTTGCTTAAATAGAAAGCTAAAGCCAAATACATGAAAAAGAGGATGCGATACTTCTTCACTAGTCAGTCAGTTCGTTAGTTTGACACCTCCATGCAGATTATTAGAATGAAGAATTTCAAGTCTGGGCACTTTACCTGCCGGTTTCCTCCCTCCAGTTCAACATGCTTGAGTTCCCAGAAAGAGCGCATAGTCTCCACCTTCTCCAGGTGACGATAGAAGGCCAGCCGGTCCAGTCGGAGGCTGTTGCTACGATTCCGGATAGCTTTCAGTCCCTCCATCTTTTCAACGATTGGGGACATGGGAATCGGAGGTGGCAAAGCTGTGTTTGGGGTTTTACTATTCTTCTTCCCATAAACACTCTCCTTACACAGATTCCTCTTATCTGACCTAGAAATATAAAACATAATTAACAGCTGATGTCAAAGTCAAACCAAACAACACAAAATTTTAATGGCTTTGGAGCAGCACATTAAGGGTGTCCAGAAAATACTCCTGGTGGAAAAAATATGTGCTGCTCCATTTTAGATGCTATGATATTTAAAATGGATGTCACAGCATCTGAAACAACATTGGTGAATTAGTAAAGTGGGACATAATCAAAATATCAATGTTGACCATTTTATAATCATAAATGGAGTATTTTATCCACAAAGGTTTTAAGTATATAACCCATGATTTGTTAACTTCAATGCAATATGACACTGGGAGTCAGCATCAGTTAGCTGGTCTTTTCTAAAATGTTTCTGAATGGTTTTGGAGCCAAGACTTTTAACTGGAACAGTCCAAGTCTATACATTATCAATAAAAACATAAATATTCCCTCTTGCTGTGGGAGCCCTTTAGAGTGTAGAACCAGGATAATAATAATATAATACCAGGATTACAGTATATGCCAAGTTATCTTTTCCATTTTCATTTGGCCACTAGTAAACTGAATAGCATCTTGAGGAGGAATAGTAGTAAGCCGTTCCAATGATTTGACAGTGCATGTAGTCATGCAGTGCAGCAAGTGCTGTTAAATGGATTACTACTTCAGTAATAAAAGGACAATGGAGTTTCTTGCCCAACCCTCATTGACAGCTTTGAAATACTGAAACTGTGTAGCCCGGATCCTTTGATCTGTTCCTCCAGAGGGCCATGGGAGCTCAGGTCCAAATGAAATGATTAATGGTGTTGTGGAGAAATATGTTCTGGCATCTGCTGGCATCAGGGGGAGCCATGGAAGATCCCTGTAGATATTAATACCCCCTTAGCGTAAATGCTCTGCCTTTGCTTGACAATTACAGACGTCATAGCATGGCTGTAGTTTCAGAATAATGATTGAGGCTGTAATTCCGAATGTGCATAGCAGCCTGATCTGTCCCTCCTCATCAAAGGTTTTCTCAAGGTTGGATTTCACATTCAGTGCTGATCCACCTGTCACTGCTCTAATGTTGTGAATATGTTTACTCTGTGAACAACTTTAAATTTGAGTACTCTTTTTGTTGTTGTTAACTTTCCAACATCGATAAGAATTAAAGCAACATGTCAGATATATCTTTGGTGAAGGAATAACATTGTAGCATAATATACAGCTAAAGAAAAATCTATTTTACAAAGTACACCCTCTTTAAATTCTGCAGATCACCTGACAGACCTCGTTGGCTTTATGACAAACTGTGGAGTCTAATATCTAACATTGGGAAACATGACAGTAAAAAAAATAAGATATTGCTCCAATATATTAAATTCTAAAGTTATTGGTGTCATTAAATTAAAGACATCGCATTTCTCAAACATGAGAAAAATGCTATGTCTCATATTTGAGACATGAGACATAGCATGAAATGCAAAATGGCCCAAAAATGTGGCAGTCATAAGTATACTACAACCAAAAACGACTCACTGAATCAAATCTGATTGGCAATAAAGTGGTATGATTGGGGTACTAATCTCTCAATAAAGTTTAGTCAGTTCTAAAGGGTTTCTGTGTGTTTTAGAGCAATCACCTAATTCACAGACTGAAGGTTGATATTTAGGACACTGTACTATAACATATATAATACAGTATGAACAAGTAGTGAATGCGTGCAAAAAGAATGCAAGTGTTTTATTTACCATGTAGTAAATTCCCAAGGAGCCAAGTATTTTGAGTGGTTACTCTGAGACAGGGCAGATGTCACATCTGACCATGATCCAGACGATCTCGCTACATGTGGTGTGTTGCACAGGGCCTGTCTTGAAAGCTCATGCCTGTGTTGATGGTGCCAGTTCTGCTGGTATTGAGATGCCTTCACTGACCTCCTCTCTACATTCCCTTGCTCCTCCTGGGAGGCTAGCTGACCCTGGGTCATTTACTTTACAGAGCTTTATTTAGGGGTTTCCATAGTTTAGGGTGAAGTTGATTGAGTGTGCAATCAGCAGAAATGGAAAACCTCCATTGATGAAAAAATAACCATTAGGTGGGAAGGCCTGACTTGTTGCCGGGCAGACGGGGACTCGACTAGCCTGCTTTCTATTCTTGTGGTTTTGACTCAATCCAGTTTTAAAAACAGTTACCTATCTACCTACCTATTTTGTGTTGTTTGTAGCTGCATGGGATAAAGGTTTTACATCTGGCATTTTCTCTTTGTAAAAACAGAGGGTGGGTGTCATTACTTATCTTCTCCAGTTTAATCCTTTAATGATAGGAACTACTTGCATTTCATAACTCCTGAAGTAGCAGTGAATCATTAAATCCCTCAGGATGGTGTTAGTGCAGGAGTGAATGTTTCAGTGATGAAAGCACAAGCGACGAAAGCAGGGTCTCCTTCAAATCCTCTGCAGAATGTCAAGTATCTTAAGAGCTCAGTGATGAGAGTAAAAACATCTCTATCAAAACCAGTCTTGGGAAATCATAACCGTATGCAATAAATGTTCCAAAATTGGCTTTACTTTATTAGATTGAATAGTAGGAAAAATTTAACTTGAGTTGAAGTAACCTCTCTGTAATAATGCTGCATAAATCTAAAAGATCAGCAATTAAAAATAAAAATAAAGAAATGAAATCTAAATACAAAGAAGACGTTTTTGCTTGCTGAAAGAATATTATTTTTAAATTAATCATGACAGTTGTGCACAATTATTTGCAGCTTGTGTTATTATGAATAATTCATACCAAAATCCAATAAGGTACATTTTACAATGGAACCTCAAACGAAATTTACACTTAAATATATTTACAGTTAACCTTAATGTGTTCGCTTATGTCATGTGGAGTGTGAAATATATGTATTTTTCCTTTGTGTAACATCCTACAAAGGATAAGAGGCAAGGTACACAATACTAAATTTAATGACAAAGAGAATTTGAATAAATCATCTGCATGAACAGTTGTATTTGAACAATTGATCAATGTGAACTAATTTTTCAAATACAACTATTCATGCAGAAGGTTGCGTTTGTGCATCTGCAGCTTGGTACACAGACATTGCACTTACTATCAGTCATGATAAAGTTAAGTGGTGCAGGGGACACCAAGTCTACTGCGTGCACAGTTCCTCTCATTGTGTGCACATGTGCATGCATTCATGTATGTATACAGTAGGCGTATACTTATGTGTAAGTGCGGAAGTAACCCAAGGTCTTACTGACCTGGGGTGTGTTTGGCTGTGTGCTTGGTACAGAAAAAGCAACAGAGTAGATTAGGAGCCTTTTTTTAACTTTAAGGCCAGAACATAAGGTCTAGCTCCAGTTGAATAGGAGGGGCGACTTTAAATGGATTGTCTTCACCCCTTGGCTGGTATCTATCTCTGTAGGGCCTCCGCTGTCCTGGTTTAACTGTGGCATGGAAAGTCCCAATAAACTTGTAACCTTAGGAATGTGTTGTAGGTGTCTGGATGCGTGTGTGAAGAAAAAAAAATCTAACAGATGATTGGGAAAGAGTGAACATGCTGAACAATGCATCCCGTTTGACGTTTTTGAACACATTTTGTCACCACAAACTTGAATGCATTTTTTTTCTGTTAGTTTAATTAATAGACCAAAACATAATGAAGATGTGAACGGCTAGTTTCCTCTTTTTTAACAAATGTTTTAAAGTGTGCACTGCATTTTAATTTTGGTGTAAATACTGGTCCAGGTTTTTTGGTCAATGTCTTGTCAAAGTCTTGTCAAAATCTGGAGAATACAGATTTTTGCCAATTCTGCTTTGCAAAATAACTTTATCTTATACTGTGGATACATTTATTTTCAAGTCTTGCCTCATAGTTTGAATTAAGTTTCGGTCTGTATTTCTCTCAGATCTTCTGTGGGCCTTGTGATGTTTTTTTTCCCGATCAGTGTTCTTGCTGCCAAGCCTATCAGCTTAAGAGGGAACGCTTTGTAGCTGTACCATACTTTTCTTAGTAATCCAAAATGCTGTGCTAGATATTCAACGTTTGTGATATTGTTTTTGAAGGTTACCCTATATTTACTTTTTCCACAATCCACACTTTTATCCATGATCTGTCTCCTATTCCTTCATTTTTGTGATGCTGCTTACGCACTAACCTCTATCAAACATTTCTATCAAATTCCAAGAGTTTGACCCAAATTCCTTGAGTTAGCGTAAAATCAGTTGACATGTTTTTTTGTTTGTCTGGGTGCATGTAGTTGTCATTGTACTGACAACTATACATGGTTGTCAGTACAACATAAGTATTTACATAGTTTCAAAGTATCCAAATAAAGTGCAATGAATCCAATGCTTATCAGATTTTTTTATTTTTAATCTATAAAATATTTGTCTACTTTTACACATCCATTATGTGCTATAATACATTCATATTTGTAGCAAAGTGATTACCTGTACTTATGCCAGGCATACTAGCTAAAGGTTGACATATGGATGTATCAAGAAAATGTTTCAAGCTTTGAAGAACTTCCATTTCACTTACATCCAAAGATACAGACTGTATTTTTAGCCCTTTTTGCTTCTTTGAACTGGATCCTCAAGAGATTGTTGCCTCATTCAATTTCAAAAAATGAAATCAAGCAACACTCCAAAAATATATGCAAAGATTTTAATGTGGGCTTATTAAATTTCACCAAATCATACCTGCTGATGGTCTGACATTACAATATCAAGTGATCAGCAGGTCAGTTTTCTGCGTCTAAACACAACGTATACTAACTTTTCAGCTTATTAAATTGACACTTTCATCACATCAAAGCCAAGTTGTGGTCAGCAGTGGCCTGCTGGAGTTTCTGATGCAAACAGCTAACCTAAGATTCTGCTAAATTGTTACTGGATCTGGGTGACCCAGAAATTCTGCTACAAGAAGCACATACTAAAAACACACACAGATGATGAACTTAAATGGAGCGTAGTTGACCTCTCGGAAAATACTCAGACTCAGTCATCACTCCAACAACATAGCACACGCAAACGTTGCTGTTACTTATGCACAAGCTTGCACACACTAGTTTCTAATAGACATATTCAGTTCTCACAGTCCACTCTCACAACAGCTCAGCAACCTCTGCAGAAGCTTGTAACTGTAGAACCTCCACCCAATGTACTTTCCTGTACTCCCAGGAACAAAGCATAAACCTTATTTTAGTCCACAGCAGATGGAGTCGCCCTCTGCTATGTTGTAAAACCACCTATAATCCAGTTTCCACTTTTAACCAATGAATGTCTGATTCTGCTCAATGTTATTTTTATTAAATTTGATCATTTTTGTCTCAGAATGTGGCAAGAATGGTTCAACTCCTGGAGTTAGTGTCAAACAAGTTGACATGCTTCTTTTTTTGCTTGTTTGTTTGTTTTCCACAAAAAAAATTGAAATATTAGTACATCTTTAATCAAAGTCTGTCAAAAACATTAAATGTGCTCTAAATAAATCAACATGTATGGTAACTTGACAAGCGGAGCTGTGTACTATGTGCAACTGATACTGCCAGAGACCAGGTGCTAGAATTTAAAGCACGGCTATAAAGCAAGTTGTGGATTACTTTGAAGGAAAAATGATAAAAGATTTTCAATATTTGCAGGAAAAAAAATGAATAAGCTCTTCTGTCTCTGAACCAAGATGTCTTTCTGAATCAGCATGAAAGAACAATAGACTCACCCTTGGCAGTTGGGCACATTTGGTATAACCAAAATCATCTTCTCCTTTCCTCCCATGTCTCTCTTGGGTCTGATGGAGGTTATCTCCCCAAGCTGTCCTAATGTTCTCCAACTGTGTTCCAGTGCTGGTGCTGGATGCTCTTGTTCTCACTGCTCGGACTAAAATGCTCTGATCAAATGCCACTGACACACTGTCCAAGTGGAAGCAGTGGACGCTTTTGCCGTGACAGCCATGGAGGGATAGGCAGCAGAAAGGTGGGGGTCAGAGACAGACAGGGATATGTGGGAGAGGGAGGAGGAAGAGCGAGGGGCATCTGCTCTGGGACCACAGACAGGAACAGACCAGAGAGATTGTTCCAGGGAATGCGGCTTATTATAACAGAATGAGCGCCATGTTTCTCATGGCAGAGTGGAAGACTGAGCAAGAGAAGAGAGAGAGATGCAAATGGGTACAAGGAGTCTTTAAAAACTCATTAAAAACTCTTTTTTGTTGCTACATGTTCATTAGTCTAGAATTAATGGACTCTGATTCCTTACTGACAAGTTGCTTTATAACTTATCTGTGTTTTAAGTTGATATGTCAAATTTCCGTTCTAATGCTAGGTTGGCCTATTGTTTAAATTCAGGCTCAAGTCTAGACAAAAATGATTCAATATCTTATATAAGCACCAAGATCATTCAGTAAATAATGTGGTTTTTTGCACCTTTGAATTTGCAGCTAAATCAAACTTTCCATGCAGAATTAATTGGAAAAAAAATCCATTATATGAATAAATGTTCCACACATTAAATGTTTGAACATGAAGATATGAAGCCAGTAACTTTGGTAAATATAATAACTCATTGTACCAAAGAATTTTAAAGATATTTTAAAGACCTGTTGATTTCAGTCTTGGGTAATTTAAAATGGCTGTAAACATGAACAAATATAAACCTCTAAATTCCTTTAAGTCAAAGATCAAAGCGAGGGTGACCTGTTCCATCCTTTTATGGTTTGACAGCTGCTTGTTATAAAAATGTACCAGATGATGTAAAGCACATGAATAAGCTGGTTTATAGAAAAAAAAAACAGGCTATTCTTGTTCACACAGTGAGCTCAAAGAGACTGGGTCAAAGGAGGCCTGACACTCTGTCCTACAAAATGTTGATTTATTTAACTATAAATGACTGTGAAGCATTGCTGTAAGGGAAAAGGCACTCAAAAATAGCATTGCACTATTTATGATTATTGTACCTCAAAGTCTTTGACTGCTCATACTTCAGCAGCACAACAAAAATAGATAATATACATTAAGCTACATAACACTGTCTGGTTGTAGTGAGGGTCAGAGTGTATTCTTATACATAGGCATGGCCTTAAAGTCTCAGCTGCCTCAGAGGTTAAAAATTATTTGCTGTTCAGGATTTTATGGCTCTGTGACATCTGTCAGACGGCAGCAGGACAAACAGGTGAGTTCATCTATTAGGATGCGCCTTTCACCATCAACCCATGAGAAACTGAAATGCTAATTCCTTAATGGCATCTGAGAGCTGATGGTGGTCTGAAGGACCATTTTGATTTTTGCATAACAGCTAGTTATCTATCCATCTTTATGAATTTGAAAAATATTTTTAATGCATGGTAAAATAAAAAATAAAAAAAAAACACCATCAATTTCACAGCTAGGATGTTTTCAAACACAAGCACACTTGAAGAAGACCAATGTTGATGGTTGCAGAAGTGCTGTTAGATTAGGAAGTGCCTTTAATCACAGTGACCTGGTTACACCCTCATGGCTGTTAAGGCAAGTCACAAATTCACTACTGAGAGCCATAGAGGTGCCATAATCAATCTCACTACTTTATATTAGTGAGAAGTTGCTACTTGACATAAAAAATAAATAAATAAACAAATTGCATTTGTGGTGGATTTTGATGTTTCAAAGCAATAGCTTCTTCCTGTATCACTGAAGAGATATTGTGTATCATGTCATTCCAACATCCTTTATCAGAATTTCCATGATTACTATCAGATGTTCTGGTCAATGGATGGGGCCAGTTCCCTCCACTTTCTTTAATGTACAACAGATCCATACATGTTCAGGCAGGCCACTGTGCCACTTACTACTTCCCAGGGTCAACCCAGGCCTTTAGTTATCAGCTGCTCATTGCTACATCAAGAACACTTGAGTTTTGGATTGCTGTTTGTTTGTTTGTTTGTTTTTTTAAACAGAGTTGGCTAAATCTGCATTTATATTTTAGTTCCTTCTGAAGATCAGTTCATTTATTTGTTCCCTTCATGTTGCATGTTCATTTCACTGTGGGTGTGTTTCTGTTTACCTGTCACATTGTCTCATTATCATCTGTTGTGTATATCACCATAATATTCTCTTGACCTTTTCGTTAGTGAGCTCAGTCTTTAGCCTCGTGGCTGTGACACCGAATCCTTTTTCTCTCCCTCTGCCGCCCCCTTGTCTTGATCTTCCCCCTGTGTGCAAATTGACTCCCCATGAGTCCCTTACTTCAGGGTTTAACGGTGCTTTACGTTTGTGCTGGTATGTAGCTCAGGGCCAAATGTTTGCATTCCAGTGGTTCTTTATTTAGCTCACACTAAATTCAATTATCTTGGGACAATAAAATTGTTTGGCACAGTGTGTTGTCATAGACTGGATTCAGTGACTTGTAAAATAATGTATACTCCTGTAATTTTTTCACAAAAAAACTTCAATGCTTCAATATATATAAATACATGTATGTATGAATATATATATGCTGTATATAAAACATAGTTTTTCATTTTACGAAAAAAATCTGAAAAGTGTTATGTGAATGTACTCAGCCATCCTAAATTAATAATTTATGGGATCACTTGGAGCATTTTAATAACGTTTTTTATGTGTCTTGCCACAGATTCTCAATTTGTTTCAACTTTTGTCTGGGTCATTCTGTCATGCATATACTATGATCTAAAACATTCCACTGGAGCACTGGTTGCTATCTTAGGCTCATTGTCATGCTGGAAGGAGAATCTCCTATTGTTTGATGCTTCCAACAGGAGTATTTTTCATGTTTTTGCTCTATCCATCTTTTTGACCAGGTTTTAATGTTCTTTACCAGAAAGGGATCCCAGAGTTGCCTTTATTATGTTTCACAGAGGGAATGAATGTTGTAAGGGTGATGTGCAGTGTTAATTTTTTGCAACACAAAGAGATTTGCATCCCTAAATCTCCTTCTATCATCTTTCCCCCTGATCTGTCTGGTTTGTACTGGATTTTATTCAAGGGAATCTAACTAAAAGAAGCTGAAAAGTAATAGATCCAGAACATTTTAATAGAAAATCTCTCTGAAACAATATCTCATTTCCCTTCAGCGTCACAACTATAAAGATTTTTTTCAGAACTTGATGATTTACTGAAGAGGTAAAAGATAATTGCTGTGCTAAAAGACACTCGCAGTCAATCACATAAATTCACAATTATACATTGCAGCTTGTACTTCAAATGTGACAATTATGGAAAGCTTCAATGAATACTTTTGTGAGAGACTTTACAACCTCCAAGAACCATGTTTGGTGCTTCAGCACCAGCAAGTTCAACCAAAACAAACACCTGAGGCCAAAAATAAAATATAAGCCAGACACTTTCCACACTTCATGAATCAAGTTCTGAGACACTAAAACTAATTTGGAATCTAATCTTACCCCAAAATAAACAGAATTGAAAGACTGTCCCAAATTCCTCACATTGGTGAGAAATATGAGAGCAAGTTTAATGAAGATTAAAGTGTCAGAGCTTTCATATGTTCAGACAGCAATGATGAGATCGTGAAGTGGAACAATAAGACCCCAGATATCAGCAAATAAGATCAAACTGTATATTCTATCCTATACAAGAATTACTGCACAGGTCATCTTTGACAGACACAAAGTAGTTTGGCAGAGAGTTTGGCATGAACAAAATCAATCTATGCATCGGGGAAATGCATGATAGAAGCTAAAGATTCCGGCAATATTGAAAAAAGTATATCTTTTGTCTTTTCATTTGTCAATACATCTGCTGATATCTGATTATGATAAATCAATAACTACTCTCTCCAAATGGTCCTCTCCAGGTTTACTAATTAGCTTCACCTGATAGAATGAATGACGGATGGTTTTTTTGCAATAAGGTTTTTCATTTGATACATTTAAACACTCAAGAGTAACTTAAGGCTAATTATGGAGTGAAAAGTAGTACTAGAAGAACCACTGCATGAGTAGTTAATATAAACGCAGCCTATTCTGGTGACACAGTTGTTAAAAGGGAATTGTTGGACAGTTTACAAAATGTTGCAGTATTTCCAAGATATTCTAAGCTCAAATAAAGCTTTGAAACTGCCTGGTGTTAATATCATTTTTGATTTAAAGATACATCTTAGCTCCATTACTGACATCATAGATGGTGTAAATCGTTCTGGCACTGACCACACGTGAGCTGTAAAAACAAAGATGTGTGCTGCTGAGTGACACACTGTATGCTGCTGAGTGACACACTGTATACTTGACATAGATTTCTGGGGGCTCACTTAATCTTACACAGAATCTCAATCAGGATACCAGATTCCCTGATAATCCCTGAGAAGGTCACAGCTGTGTGGAGACACAATGAGGCTGGAATGGCAGCTGAGGACAACGGTCGGCTGCAGAAGCGACTTCACTTAATTGGCTGAGCTGAGAACAACTGTGTTTGCTTTTGCCCAAGGCGCATTTCATTAGGATGATGGTCAGAATCATAATACTCATCAACTGGAAACCTGCAGCCTTGTTTTGGTTTTGATCCTTATTTGCAGTGATGGGAAGGAAAATAAATAGATTTGCAAAACTTGCACTCCTCAGTGCAATCCTCCTAACTAACTAAGAAGTGCTACCATCAGCTGCTAATGACACAAGTCATTATATACGGTGTAAATTCCGCAGCATCAGATGCAGTCCTGCACATGAGGGCTTGCAATTAGAAACACAGTCTTTCATGAATGTGCAAGCAATAAACTGATAGGAAAAATAAAAAAAGATCTGGGACACAGTGTTCACTTTTTCTTAGATCCAAACTGTGCTCTGGAGAATCTGTATCAGATGTACCGCACTTTATTTAATTGCCTCCAAGGAGAGAAGTCACACTGTGGTAATGAGGTCAGTATAGTGAACATGCAGCTGAAGTAGTAACAGTATATTCTATGACAGAAGCGACAGAGTACTTGGTGCTCTGTCTGCATTCAGCAAGATATAAACACCAGAAATCAACCAACCATAGATGAGCAATGGACTGATAGACTTATCACCCCACTCTGCAGTACTGCACATTCAAATGCAGAACACGGGTTGGGGATTATTCTGCATTTGTTGCTTGGTTCATGTCGCCTTCTGTTTCAGTGCTATAACCAGATAAAGCACTTAATGAGTTTTCTGCTCGAACATAAGAAGTCTTGGAATTATGTCACGTCTAACCTAACTGTGTTCCAGTTTAAAATCTGGAAAATTATAATAATTTCCAAAATATATTATTCAGGACCCAGGTCATTGAGTATTATGAGAAATACAAATTTCCCAGTGGCCCAATGTGAACCCCTCCATCTGACCCCCCAAACCAAACTAAATGCAGGGAATCATCTACATACAGGAGTGGGCAAAAATTCAGTCCAGCCCTAAGACAAAGCACATAATAGTCTCCCAATTCTCTGCAACCAGCAGGGGGCACCATGTCCACATGGATTGTACATGCAATGTACAACTGACAAATAAGTTATATTTTTCTGCCAGAAGGTGGTGTGCCCACCCCTAATATTGCCTCCCTGGGCAACAGCCCTAATGGCCCAAATTCCAGCATTCATGTCAAAAAGAAGATTTTTAGTTCAAGTTACTTGTTTACTCATTATTTCTCAAATATTACTTTAGCTCAAATGGATAATAGACCACATTGTTAAAAGTCCTCCCTGTAGTCACGTTTTAGGATTCCGAGCTTGTGTTTATCTTGCAATTTGCTTTTTTCCATTGAGGATCAAACAAGCCTTGGGTCCTTAGCATTTAGAAGTATTTAAGTGTATGTGTGTGGACATTTGACATCCCCCACGTGCCAGCTGAAGGACAAAGGTAAAGTCAGTTGAACGACAACTGCTCTATCTCGTCACCCTGGGTCCCCTGCTGCTGGTGCAAAGCTGCTTCTGCTTTCATCTCACGCTCGTAAATAAGTCAGAATAACAATGTTGAGATTTATAGAAGGTCGGATCCTCTGCCAAGAGCCTCTCTTTCTTCCTGTCATCTGTACCATATTGAACAGCGAAGTATGCCACCATAAAATTTTAGGTCAGGAAAGTCAGTCTGAGCTTTTTAAGATTAAAATCCAACCTATACTCTGAGACACAATGAGGTGCAAACAATAATAATCATAGATTTGATTCTGTTTTTGTTAATACACTAAATTACAAGTATAAGGGGTATTCACTAATACTCATTGAATTAGAATACACATTCTGATGACACTTGTTTCTCAAATCATTTTGAAATCTTTTGAAAATAACCTTTATCCACATAATAAACATATATTATATTAAACCCACATTTATGTATTAAAATATTTTTTACTAAACTGATAGCTAATATCCTCGTCTTAAATGTTGTGGTTTAATTAACCGTGAGCAGAAAAATCATAGTTAACAAAACTAAAGGCTTTAAAGCCTATTTATGTTTAACTTGGTTAATTGAAATAAAATAACGTTCAATAATATTTTAATATAGTGAACATAGCTGTATATTGGCTGTTGAAGCTCCATGTTTGTCTAATCATGCTATTCATGCTACTTTGAAAGCCCAAAATTGTTTATATAAATAAATCAGTGTAACACAAGAGCTTGTAAACAGATAACTAAACCGATAAATATTTTGTAAATCTATATTTTAAATCTCACATCTTTGACATTTATTTTTAGGTTATTGGTCTCATTTCCAAAGGGGGAAGATAAGCACTCATCTTCATACTTCTCCACTGCAAAAATATTTATTACTGCAAAGATATTTTATATTTATAAAGTCATGTTGCACTAAAATGTTGCTATTTTGAAGGAATGAATAAATGTTGTCTTATTGTATGTAAGAACATCAAAATCTCTATGGGTTATACCTGAATACAAAATAACACCATCAGTACATTGCCAATGCCTAGACAATATATAATTTCTTTGCTTTATCTAAAAACTTAATTTTAAGTAAAACTTTCACATATTTTCTACCTTGCAATTGAGTTAACTTAAATTATAACTAACAGATGGACAAAAACATGTCTCTTTGGCTCCCTCTATTGGACAGAGTTAAGTACACATTTGAGTAAGGAACATTCTGAAAATTGCATTCTAAGGAGCTTTTTTTGTTCTGCCTTTCATTAGAAAAAACAACAACAAAAAACACATCATTTTATTAGTATAGTCTATTACAGTTCGTTTTTTCCCCTTTTTTTCATTCTTGCTATGCCATAACCTGGAAATAGTGCACAAACTACATACTATTTAAAATTAAAAAAGCTTATTAAATTAGTTTAATACATTCTAAATCGCTTCCAACTTTATCTCTCTCATAATCATATGAAGATGTACACAGCCTCCTTGTCCAAACCCACAGTAAGAGCCCTACCATTATAATATATATTTTTAATAACAGTTGAAGTCAGATACACAACCTGCAATTTATAAAAATACACACTAAAAACATACTAAAGATGTTAAGCATGTGTGAATTAAAGGGAAAACATTAAGGAAAATTGTCTTCATGTTCTCACACAGGTTGTTTTGGCTGTAGCTTTTTTGGGATATGGAAAATAACTGGCATATTTATTCTACCTTTGCAGACCTTTGATAAGAGAATAGAAAATCATCTTAATTCCCAACTGTATGGCTTTAGTATCAGAGTTGAAATGCTTTCTAAGAACTGTGGAGAGAAGTATGGAGGTCTGTAGTCCAAAGGTTGCCAGTAGGCTGATATGTTTATCAGTTTTCACTTGTTACTATAGTAACAGGGTAAACTTAACTAGTGGATATTAGGTGTAATCTCTAAGATATGAATAACAGTGACACACCTTTCTGAGGAAATACGTCTAACCTCGGCTCTCTCCCAGATATCAGTGTTTAATTTTCAGTCACCTTACAGTTGAAATGTTGGAAATAAGATTCACATATGAGGAACAGGATGAAGAACCTTTTGAGATATACAGTACAGGTTTTACAAGTATGCAGTGTCCTGAGAAGTCACGACAAAGTCACTTTAATTGTAATCTACAAGAGTAAACTCTTGATTAATTTACCAGATATTATTACTTTGCATAAGTAATTTACTCAAACAAAATATTTAATTATAATTCTTACATAATGTGTCGTACTCATTATGTGTACGACACCCGTACGACTGTTGGCGTACTCCAACAAGCAGTTGCTGGAGCATCCAACAGCCTGGTGTTAGACTTGACATAGCTTTGTTACATTTTAAATATACATAAGGAAAGGTGCTTATACTATGAAACAGCCGAACACTTTAATATACTCTTTATTGTAGGTGCTTTAAATTCAATGCTTAAAGGTCCAAATATGACCATCATGGTGTGAGAGGATGTAATAGCTGGATGCCCACATTAAACACTTGATTCCAAAAATCAAGTGTTCTAGTGGATTGTATAAACTCAGTGGTGGCAGATGCCATCTGCCACCACTGAGCCTTATACTAAACCACATTGGAGTCTCAATGACCAGGTGCTGGTGATGATGGTTCATCTGGTGACTGTTGACCAAATATTGCTTTAACAAAAGGTCAAAATACTCTCTCTGTAATACCATGCCAACTCTTTGTGCCAATTTAGACTACACCTGTAACAACATCATTATTGTGAGCTATATGTTATGTTCTGCTATTGCATGAAAAGGACAGAAGAGGGAGCTCTGAATATGATGTGACAAAATACGCTGTATGTGGTAGAGAAGGAGAACGGACGAGAGTAAAGAGAGAACAAAACCTGAACAACGTCTAATGGTGTTGATTTTCCACTATTTCTATATAGCAACAACACAACACTAGTCCAAAGGTTGCCACTATAGTGACTATATTTGTGAAACGGGATTTTACTATGTTGTTTGTAAGTCAAACAAATCAGCTTTTTCACCATCTTCTATTTGCAAAAATAAAACGACGTCTCTAATTTTAGAGTGGAGCTGTTCCAGCCGAACAAGGCGCACTTGTGACGCAGCATATCCGCACAGACCTCATTTGGCACAGCTGGCTGCTGTTTCTTCTCTACACACGACAATAAAGCCGAATGTTTTTGTCACTGGGTGAATCGCGCAGTCACGCGTTCCACCAAACCGGGGCGGATTGTAGTCCACTACCCCCTGATAAAACGGCAGTCCTATGATCGGCTGCGGTCCAGCGGAAGCAAACGTCGGTGTCAAGGGGATTTTTGGGTGTCTTTTCCTTTTCCTTTCACTTTCAAGTTTGAACGACAGCAGCTTGCAACGAGCCCGAGAAAAGGTACATATACTTAAACCAAAAAATAGCTCATGTAACTCTGAAATTTATTTCGCGGACACTCAAAATTGGCGTCTGTAGATGCATTTCCGGGTGGGTACAATACCACTTTGTAGCACATTGATCTTTTCGATTACGTTATGAGGGTTCTATAGCTAAGCAGCTTTACATTAAGAGGTCTTAATACAAGCCCTCGTAGTCTGTGGAAGGCTTAGTGGAACATTTAGGTTTTAAGTAAAGCAACATTTCTGCTCCGCCCACTTTACAGCTATATGATGTGCGAACGTTCTTGTCCTTCTCATTTTTGAGTCTTAGTTTATACAATCCTTTACAGTTGTCCTAAAATACTTTTACAAGTTGCTTCCAGGACATTTATATATATATTTCTATTTTTTTAAATAGATGCTTTACTCATTTTATAAGTAAACCATCTTTAACTTGTGCTGTCTTAAAAGGTTTGTGAAGGTAGGTCAAGTTTATTTTCCTCATTCAGTTTGTATCAAACAATGTAAACTGGAATTGTTTCATTTCTATTTCAATGACATCTTTTAGTTGGAAAACTTTAGACAGCTTTGACATTTGCAAACAAAACTGAAGTATTTATTCATTTTAAGTGTCTTGTTTTTAATATGCAGAAAGTAAAAAGTTATAAAAGAACAATTTCCTTGCCTTTTAGCCTCTGGACACTTGTGTGAGATCTTTATATATAATGGAAGTAGGGCTGCACATCAGATTCCAAAAAAGCTGTAAAATGGTTCTTTACCACATAGCTGAATGAGAAGCCAATGATGCAGAAAAAAAATCTATAGAAATTTCAGCCTAAACAACTGGATTTTGAAATGCAAGCACTATTTGAAATTGCATCCACGGAAAGGCTTTCAAAAATGCAGACGGTGCTTGAAGAAACAAAAACAAACTAAACTTTTGAAACGAGTGTGACTCAATAGTTTTACAATGTAATGTACACTTTGATTATTTCTTATGTTCTATGAAAAAAAAAATATTGAATATATTTCCTTGTGCTTTTTTGTTTGTGGGTGCAGCAGGCAATGAAATAACTTGATTTCAATTCACTTAAATTCCTCTATCCTAGCAAAGCCCAACAACATCAGACATGGCAGTCAACAGCAACGCAGACTTTGCCCTTGGATTGTTCCGCATTCTGAGCCAAGCAAATCCGGCCAGGAACATCTTTGTCTCTCCACTGAGCATCAGCTCGGCGATGGCAATGGTCTATTTAGGTGCTAAAGGAGACACTGCAACTCAGATGGCAAAGGTCAGCACACTGTCAACTCATCACATGATAGTCCTCTGCAGCTTCTGTCTTTGTCAGCAGCTTTTAAAACACTTTATGCAGAGGGTTTTAAAATATAATCAATCCCTCCCTATGTCCTCTAAGCATTTGTAAGTTCAGACAGTTATCACCAGTATTACACCATTTGTGTATCTAAGGTACAAAGCGACAGGTGTGTCCTGGGTGAGGCCCTTACTTCATGGAATGAACCTGTACTTTGACCTCATTTAATAACCCTTGGAACAAGCTATGCATTGTTTGTAAAAGAAAAAAAGCTGAACCTTTGTGTTTGCCAAATGTTTCCTTTTCTGCACTTCCTTATATAGATTTAGATGGAGATATTAGACATGTTTTTGCTGCTATAACTGCTTAACACTCATTTTTTGTGTCTTGAATTAAGTTTCATTTTCTTCTCCTCATTTCCCTCAGTCCCTCTCATTCACTAGGGGTGAAGGCGTCCATGCAGATTTTCAAAACCTAAACACTGACATAAACTCCCCGTCTGCATCGTACATCCTGAAGGTGGCCAACCGTCTTTATGGAGAGACCACGTCTAATTTTCTCCCTGTGAGTTTGCATACATCTGCTCATTAAACTGATTTTAAAATGTGGCAAAATGAAATTGATTAAGCAATAATCCAATATCTGCAGAAATTCTTAGAAGACACACAAAAGTTCTACCAGGCAGACTTGAAGGCTGTTAATTTCATCGGAAACCCAGAGGACTGCAGAGCTGAGATCAACACCTGGGTGGAGGAGCAGACAGAAAGTAGGAATATTAATTTGATTGGAAATCCGTAAATTTTGTCTCGTGGTTTAGACTACAGTGTTGGATTGTGTTTTGTCTTTTTCTTTTAGACAAGATAAAAGATCTTCTGAAGCCAGGAACTGTTAACACCATGACAAGACTGGCTCTGGTGAATGCCATCTACTTTAAAGGAAGCTGGATGAGTCGTTTTGATGCGGCCAACACCAAGGAGATGCCCTTTAAAGTCAGCCTGGTAAGTTGATTTGTAGAAGTAGATACTGTGACAGATTTAGAGCAAAGTTTCTTCAACAAGTGCTCTGAAAAATAATTGCTGTTTTCTGTTGTTGTGTCAGAATGAGACCAAAACAGTCCAGATGATGTACCAGATGAAGAAGCTGCCCTTCAACTACATCCCTGAGTTGGGACTGCAGATCCTTGAGCTTCCATACGTGGAACAGGAGCTCAGCATGTTCATCCTTCTGCCACAGTTATCTAAAGATGGCTCAGACCCTTTGCTGAAGGTACACACCCAGAAATAAAACATTGAAGGAAAACCTAAAAGTAGTTTTCAAGCTGTAACTCTAATAGCTAGAGAATGAACAATGTAGTCACCAGATTTACTCTTTTGCAGCTGGAAAATGAGCTGACGCCAGAGAGGCTGGATGAATGGACCAACAGGGCAAACATGGACATCCAAACAGAAATCATCGTCCACCTGCCAAAGTTCAAGCTGGAAGAGGATTACGAACTCAAGGAACATCTGTCCAAAATGGGCATGACGGACGTGTTCTGCGCTGGCAAAGCTGACCTGACAGGCATGAACGAAGACGGGGGCCTCTTCTTGTCTACGGTGGCCCACAAGGCCTTTGTGGATGTGAACGAAGAGGGCACAGAAGCTGCTGCAGCCACAGCTGGCATGGTATCTTTCTGCATGTTGAGGGAGGAGCACTTCCAAGCAGATCACCCCTTCCTCTTCTTCATCAGGCACAACAAGACCAAGTCCATACTCTTCTTTGGCAGGTTCTCATCTCCTCAAGAGAACTGATGTAATAAATTTGATGCTAAAATAAAAGCTGAAAAAGTTGTCATTTACTTTATCAAATAATCCTTTGCTTTTTGTTGACTTTAAGAAGTGATTACAATAAAAACATAGGAATGACACTGCTAAACTGTGATTCTTTCAAGAAATGTTTCACATTATTTTGTTTAAATGTTTTTATATAAAGCATTGTTGAATTGAGTCAAAAAGAACTGAAACTGTTTCATTCAGAAATTTGAAGCTGTTTTTTCTAAACAGATCAAAAGTCATAATTAGGTTTCAGATTTAATAATTGATCAAACCAAATATTAACTGAGGTGATTGACAGTGGTAGCTAGCTGAGCCAGATGAAAATACTGCAGCAGGGACAAGTGGGATACAAGATTATGCATTTTTTTAATCCACCAGAGGGCAGCAATATTAAGTACTGTACTTAAAATAAATGTTGACCAAGGTTCTTTACAGTTAACTGTTAAATGCATTATTGAATGTGCTAGTACACATCTTCAGTGACATAACTCAGTATTTCCAGTCTTTTAAAAACTATGCCATCACTAAGGTGAAGAGTAGTTAAGGACCTGGCTTAGCAACAAATGCAGTGGCCTGGAGGAACTTAATCTATTGACCTACTACAGCCATGTGGAGGATAACCTGAACGGGTAACTCCTTTATTACTGCTTCTAACAAAGCTTTTTATGTTAATACTGGAAATTATGAGGCAATTGCACTTCAACTCAAAAACTTCAACTTTTGGTTGCAGAGAGCAGCACAACCTGAGGATTGAAACCTCGATAGGCAAATGTCTTATTTCAAAAGAAACATTTATTTTGAAGTTAGGAACCGGAAGCGAACATTCACATTAAATTACGTAGCTTGACACTAAAGGGTAACTTCCTGTTAGGAGTGTTGTTTGCTTTACAGGTAAGAACTTGCTGTTTTACACAATAATTTAACTAACAATTAATGCTATTTTATCTCACGGAGTAGAAATCTGTAGAAACAAGACCAATAATTCTTTTTTGTTTCATACATTAGGTTTTAATTGTCTACATTTCTTCGTAATTCATTGCAAAGGAATTAGCTGTGTGCAAGTTTTTGGTTAGCAAGAACAACTTTGGTAAGATCCTGTCTGTCTGGTTTTACTTGTTAGAAATAAAACCAGACAGAAAACACCAATGACACGTACAGTACTCTCATTTCTTTAGAGATTAGCAAGGTTATTTTTAACTTTCGAATCACAGTGGCATCATACAAAATATACATTAAGTTAGATTTTTTTTTAAACTTGATTTTAGAAACAACATATATTGACATTGTAAGATGTCGATATGTTGACGTGTAGATTTATACCTAAACTTGCGAGGCTAAAATATCTACCTGTAGACAAGTCTCTGTCATTTCGATTTTGTTGTCCGGTTTCTAAAGGTTTAGGTCTCTTTCTGATCAGGTTGTGTCTCCTTTTCATTAATTTGTGATTCGCTGTGTCATACCTTTGTTCAAGATGGAGGACTACTTAAGGATTGAGTATTATCTTTTCAAGATGGAATTATGAGAAATTGTTTACCAGCTTTATTTTTATTTATTGTTGTCCCCTTGAATGAACTCTGATTCAAAGTAAGGGAATAAGAAATAAGCAACCGAGTGTCAAAATCTTAAAAGTTAAATAACCTTTCAAGAAGCAATTTTTTTTGTTGTGTTTCTGATCTACATTTTTGGTTGATCCATCTGACATTGAGAAAGATTTTTGGCTTTATTTATGGCCTTATATTTCTCTCCCTGGTGTATTTTACTGAATGAAGCCTTTTTTTTCCTTTTGACACTTGGGCTTTTGGGAATTGATTTTGATTTAAATATCACCATTTTAGGACGGTTATGTTATCTCTGATAATTATTAATGTGATGTTTCTTTGGTGTTTTCTTGTTTGCTTAGATAAGCTCTCAGTGTACTGGTCAGATGAAGGTGTTGGTCACAGGGGGCTCTGGATTGGTGGGGAGAGCCATACGTCATGTTATAGAAGAAGAAGGGGGAGCCAAAAAAGGAGAAGAATGGATATTTCTGTCCTCCAAAGATGCAAACCTAATGTGAGAATCACTACCGTGTTATGTTTTGTACAGCTTCACACTTTTTTCTTTTTTTTTAATACAAAATAGTCCACATTCATTTCAGTGTGCTTCTGGTTTCATAGGAACAAAGAGGAAACACAGGCTGTTTTTGAAAAACATCGGCCCACCCATGTCATCCATCTGGCTGCTATGGTGGGAGGTCTTTTCAAGAACATGAAACACAACTTGGACTTCTGGGTAGGACACACAATTGATGACTGAAAAATGACTAACCTTCATAAAGGATGAATCATCAACAGCATTAAGCTAAAACAAATTACGGCTATACTCAAAATCCATCAAGTACTAATTAACAGAATAATTGTAAAATTTAATAATCCTGGGATTTAATGCCAATATGTTCTCAGTGAACTAATACACAACACTTTAGAACATCAACAACAAAAAAACATCTAGCAAAATCAAAAACTTTACAATGTTGCAAAACCAAAAAATTTAAGAAATTAGTTAGTGATCAGAATCATTTGGGGTACGTCCTGCTGAGCACTTAGCTCTATGACTGCATAAAGCTGTTGCAGCAAAGAAGCAACAATGTCCAGAACAATTTTATTTAAAAAGTTTGCTTCCTCACTGGTTGCCTCTCTGTTACTCGTCTTTCAGCTTTGCACAGATTCATGCATCTTTTTAGTCTATATTCCGCAGGGTTATCACAGAATGGTTCCTACCCTTTTGCTTCCAAACTTGAACTATCAATATCTGTCATGCAGAGGAACAACATCTACATCAACGATAATGTGCTGCAGGCAGCACATGAGGTCGGGACTGTTAAGGTTGTTTCCTGTCTATCCACCTGCATTTTTCCTGATAAAACAACATATCCTATCGACGAGACCATGGTAAAAGCTCCCTCTGATCCATAATGTTAGAATAAATAATGGATTTTTTCAAAGGTGACCACATGTTCTTGTGTCTGCAACCAGATCCATAACGGCCCTCCTCATGAGTCCAACTTTGGTTATGCCTATGCTAAAAGGATGATTGATGTTCACAACAGGTGAGTTTTTGGTGCCGTTTTGTAACAAGAAAAAAAAAAAACACTTTAAGTAGATAAATTGGGTCTGAGTTTCAGTTTATGTGTACATCTCCCAGGGCTTATTACCAGCAACATGGCCGATCCTACACAGCTGTGATTCCCACAAATGTGTTTGGTCCTCATGACAACTTCAGCATCGAGGATGGCCACGTGCTCCCAGGGCTCATACATAAGGCATACATCGCTCAAAGTAAGTCTGCTTTTTAGGAGAGTGAGGGCTCAGTATGTTGGAGTTTGGAGGTGAAAGTTGAGGACAGAGACTGAAATTTTGGTGTTGTTTTTTTTGGCCAGAGGAGGGGAAGCCCCTGGTAGTTTGGGGTTCAGGCTCTCCTAGAAGGCAGTTCATCTACTCTTTGGATTTGGCTCGTCTTTTCCTCTGGGTCCTGAGGGAATATCCAGAGGTCGACCCAATCATTCTCTCTGGTGAGTTTCAATGCATGACATGAATTTAAATAGTTAACAGTGACCTTTAGTAATATGCTGTTTGGTTGCAGTTGGGGAAGAAGATGAGGTCTCCATTAAAGAAGCTGCAGAGGCAGTTGTTGAGTCGTTGAGCTTTAAAGGAGAAGTAGTGGTATCCTTTCAATAAAATGATCTGCTTCTGAAAATTCTCATTTACAGTAGATAGTGATTCTGTATGTAAAAAAAGGACAATTTAAAGAAAATAAATGGTGTTACAGCCTGATTTCATATATTTAACATCCTAAATCTAACACTTTGTTGAAATTTAACAGACATCTGAAGGTGAATGGTATATTGATTGTTCTAAATCTTGTCTCCTAATGAAAAAAACAACATTTCATTGTGGTAAAACACAGTGGTGTTCTTTTAGTAAGGAGTAGTGTAATTTTCTGTCCTGTTTGATTTCCTCAAGTTTTTTCTAATACTGATATTTTAAATGTTCAATAACATATGCTACTGACATATCAATGGGTTAAACATTGTGATTTTTTTTTTTTTACCTGACTTAAATTTCAAATTCTTTGACTCATGATGTCCAGTATGACACCAGTAAAGCAGATGGTCAGTTTAAGAAGACTGCCAGTAATGCAAAACTACATCAGTACCTGCCAGACTTCAAATTCACACCCTTCCGACAAGGTGAGATCATATCCTTCTGTTTTGCCTGTATTTACTAAAATAAGTAACCATATGTCATGACAGATGTCTTCTTGTTTTTGCTTGTAGCTTTAAAAGAAACATGCGATTGGTTTGTTGCCAATTATGACACCGCCCGCAAGTAAGACGACCCCTGAACCAGTTGGCATCAAAGCTGTCCATTGAATGACCATTTCTGTAAAAAAAAACTGATGGGGTCAACACTGGAGAGTGTTGCAGGACATTAGATCATGTGCAGAAAGTAGTGAGCTAATAGTGATGTCTGATAATCATTATAAAGCTTTGTAGTTTTAAATTGAGATTCCAGGACCAAACTGTAACATGATGTTTTAGATGCTTCTTTTCGCTTTTTTAGTTTTCAGTTGCAACTTTTTTTCTTGAAATGATATTCATCATTTTCATCTTTTTGTTTTCAAATGTGTTTGCTTGTATTTTACGTCAGTTATATTCCTTTTCTTATTCAAAGTAATACAGAAAAGCATGAAAAAAAAACAACCTGAAAGTTCCTTAAAAAGTTGATGGACCCATATCACAAAGGCCACTCTAGAGTTCATTAAACATGTTTAAATAATTGATCAGTTAGAAATAGGAAGTTAAGAAATTATTTTCTCAGTTCAGTAGCTTGGAGATTTAAACCGGCACTCTACTAAGGAAACTAAAAACACTCTGGTGAATATTGTGATAAAATTAAATTCTGGTAGATTTTATTAAGACTTTCTAATTTCTATTCTGGTTCTGAAGAGCATTTTGCTGATGTTTACAGGCACCAGAACAATAAATACCAAGCCAACCTGTGGTTGTATAAAACGTAGTAGTGAATGGAAACGGCTGAAAGTTTCACTTTTCTAAACACAAGTCAGGGCTTTACTTTCAGGGGTGGGACTTTACGAAATATAGCTGTCAATGTTACTCATAGAATGTTACTCGCCTTATTCACACCCAAACTAACTTTACATTAAGGCCATTGTTCCAAGTTTTTCACAATTCTGGCAAAGGGATTTTTTTTAATTTCAGGAAATGTATACTCCTCTCCTGGCTTCCATGAGGCTAACTCATAGCTAACTAACTCACTTCTGCTGCATAGATTCTTTGAGAAAAATTCAGATTACTGATGTTCAGGAGCTAATGTTCTGTAGTTCCAGATGAAATGCCAATCATATAAAAAGGTAGCATTCCACTTTAGAATTGGGAGCTCTTTGTAAAAGTTTCAAATTGTTTATTTTTTTAGAAAAATAAAGGTGGATTGATTTACATTTTGTATTTCGAGTTTATTTCCGCCCCTTCTCACCTTTGAAAATTTAATAGTTCCTTGATGCATATATGGTGACAATGCTAGAATTGATTAATATAAATGTTACAGGATGAGCATAAGTGTGAATCATAAAACAGTTTATTAAAAAAAGACTCAAGATTTTCAATGTGTGGTTATTTGAATTTATTAAATACTGACAAATGGTTTAAATTTGCACCGCCTGCAACCTTTTACTTAAAAACAAAATACATCTGTGAGAAATAATTTATATATAAAAAAAAACTGGTAAAAATTCTATTTCTAGTGACAAACATTTAAAATTTCTACTGATGTAGTGTAGTAAAAAAAATGCTGCAAACAGTCTTTGGAGCAGTGGCTCCAGTTAAAAACATAAAATGTCTCAACGTTCAACATTTTAGGACTGAACATAAGAACTGTGTCCCCCCTCATGGACATGGCAGTATTCCTGACCTGGAACTGCCTTCTTCTTACAGGCTTTCCCTGCTTTTGTGATTCCATTACACAAGAAACGGCCCGACAAAGAGCTGCCACAGAAATCAGAGAGAGGAACGAGGTCATTCTCAGACATTACTGTGTTACTGTAAACAAACTAAACGTTTTGTGTAGTATTACATCATCAGTAGTTAAGACAATGTTTGGTACTGTTATGAAAACGATTCCTTAAAATGTATGAGAATTTATTTTTCATGCAAGTACAAAAAACTGTGGAGCCATGTGTATGTGTTTACAGTACCAAATAGCATAATTAGTATTCGGCATTGTGCATTAATTGTTCAGAGTAAAATTAGGTTTAAAATTAACATATGTATAAAAGGAACAGAAATAATTTCAGATTAGATTTTAGGATGAAGACAATTGCCTTTTAGAACGCGCAGTGTTCTTAAATAGTGAAAAAAAAACTGAATCGGTGTTTCTGATTGACGGAGCTTGTGATCATTTACTCCATAAATATTTCATTGACTGTTTTTCTTCAATATTAGGAGTAGAGCTATGTAAACACACCAGCATTTAAAATCCCTAAAATAATTTAGACTGTGACTATTCTAGACTGACACTATACTGTAAACAAGCATGTTTAAAGTAAAAGAAGAAATCAAACATTTCCAGAATTTGAGAAGCAAATATTCGACACATTCAAAACACTAACCTGTTAGTGATAATCGATAGAGTAGGACTTGCACTTCTAGAGTCTTTGCCAAAATCATGAGACTCATTTGCTGCATCAAAAACTCCTCTCAAGATTTTTTGAGGGATATCATCAACTAGAGCCTGGGAAAAAAAAAACAATTAGAATGAATCAAATAAAGACTCATGTAGTGCTGAACTTTGTTACCTTTAAACAGAAAATGACAAGTTAATCAGCTCACCCTTGATAAAAGTTTGTGGGATATCGGTCTGGGAGTGGACTGATTCAGTGTTCCAAATATTGGTGGGAAGTTAGGCTCTCGAACGGGTCTCCTCTGAGGGGGAGTTACTGCTGATATCCCAAGTTCATCTGAAAACAAAAAGAGTAATAAAAGTTAATCCATTAAAGCCAATCTTTTCTACTGAACTTCAGGTTTCATTTTTTTTACCTGATAAAAAGCTGTCATGATTCAACAAGCTGTCTTGCTCAAATAAGTCGCTTTTTTCACATCTGAAACTTGAGATTAAAATTTACAACATGAAGAATTTAGAGGCGCAGTAATTCATTAACATCAAGATTCGAAATGCAAAGTACAAATATTAAGTGATCTGTAACTTTTTGAGAAAATTAACTTTATTCAAACAGCATTTGAATAAAAGCTTCAGATAAGGGTGAAATATCCAAACCTTTCTGATGTAGATGATGGTGGACCCAACATCGTGTGCTTCTGAGGCTCCATGACATTGCATGGACCAAGCAGCGATGGTGGAACTGACTCTTCTTTGCTTGGCACACAAGCCCAAAAGCGAGTCACAAACCACTGACCTACAGACACAAAGGACACCGTTATAAATGTATTTGGAAGCCTCGTATTTGACTTGTACCTGGGTTGAAGGTTGTACCCAGGGAAAAAGCCAGCAGCAGCACACTGAGGCTGGTGAGGTCCAGCGCTGGCTGCTGGTTGACCTCAGCCACTGCATTCAGGGGAACCATGAGCAGCAACATGGCTCTGGAGAAACCCGGACAGCGCAGGAACGTCAGAAGGACTGCACACAATACGAAGTAGGCTGTGTGTGCAACACACGTCCACATAGCAGTCAGACTTAAACCTGCAAAAAGAAGAAATCCAAAACTTTTATGCAAACATTTTGTGATTTCAAACTAAATCCTTCGACATTGACTTTGCTCTGGTAATTCAAAGCTGGTATAAAGCATTAAAATAAAGGTTTCTACACGTTGAATTTTAAAGCAATTTCTTTAATGAGTCTCCAATAAAAATCATTCAAGTGAGGGGAAAACATATTCCAGCTGAAAATCTCAGAACTTTGATCATTTAATTTCAAATTTATTCTCTTTTTGGCAGAAAAAGCAAACAATATAACAAGTCAGTGAATAACTTGTTAGTGAACAACAAGTCATTGATGTATAATTGTGGAATTATACATCAGAGCATAATTCCACAATCCAATTCTTTACAGTCAAAGCATTACGTATTTCCTCTTATTCAAATTTTTTATCTTATACTATTAGACCTGAGTGAAGTTTAATTTGCCAAACTTGCCTGCCCAGCCAAGGTAGCTCTGAATCATGTGAAGCCTCTCCTCTATCCGAACCTCCATGTTGTCCAGATAGTGCAGCATGACTCCCAGTGTGCTGTTCATGCGCTCCAGTTTGTTCATCAGGTCAGTGTAGTACTGGGAGGTCTGGTCCTGGTACTGGAGAAACTCAGACATGCTGTGGTCTGTTGATTAACAGCAGCAGATAATTAGAAATCAATGCAGCTCAGTCATTTACTGCGATTACAAAAATGGTGTGAAGTTGATCAAATACCAATTTTCTGGTAGATATCCTGAGCTTGGTGCCTGACCTCTGCAAGGTCATCAGTGATTGCTTTGTGGCCATCTTGGACCTCTGAGCTTTGGATCTGCAGATGTTTGCTCACGTTTTCTAACAGAAAAGAAAACAACTTGAAACTGCTCCTTTCAATTAACATCCCTTTGTCATTCAACAGGCTGAATTTGTGATTTATAGGAATGAAAAGACAGCAACAAACTACAAGTGTTTGATTCTTCAGTGTTTTCTCATAGCATAGAGTGGTTTAGCACAAACTACTGGTAGCTTTGCCAGATTGACTTCACTTCACTTTAATTAGCTTATGAAACACACCAAGCCTCTCACCCATTCCTTTAGCGATGCCCTGAATGAGTTGGGCCACCAGCTCCTGTCCAGAGGCAATGAGGGCCTTTTCCTGACCAAGACGTTCCAGATTTTCTCTCAGTGAACCTTCCATCTGCTCCTGGCCCTCATGCAATTTGCCCTGTTGAGCCTGGAGGGTGCTATGGCCCTCAAGCAGCTTGTCGAGAGAAGCTGCAGTCAGTTCTTTCAGCTCCAGCTGTCCAACCTGCATCAAAACAGCACAAGAAACTCAGGATCTGGTACACTGAAGCACAGAGTAGAAAGTGTTAGCTTAAAAGAAACCCAAAACTCAACCTTCAGGTCTTTCATTGCATCTAACTGGCTTGATGCCGTGGAGATGAGGGAATTGACTGTGAGCTCTGCTCGGCGGCGAAACAGCTGCTGGCGAGCCGCGTAGCAAACTGAGCGTGCTCTGTTGCTCACTATGTGATAGGCATTCCAGGTGTCCGGGTCCATATCTTCTGTGCATTCTTTAATGGTCTGAAACAACAAAAACTTTGTTACAAAACTTTCTAATTGGTTCTATGGGGAAAGAAAACTTTTTCTAAAAATAAACCTCATTTCACAATATTACCATTTCCTGAGTACATGGAAAGGACCGACGCCCTTCGATCTCCGCCTGGCAGTTGAACAGTTCCACTCCGAGCTTTGCAAGATTTTCCTCAGAGAGGCTTTCACAGCTTGCCCTCAAACGAGCAACCACCTGCAGACATGTACAATGCTTCAATATGTTTTTCCTTGCTCTTATTTGTTTCCTCAAGTTAAATTCAAAGTTTTTGGAATCTGTTTCACATTTTTGCATCATTCCCAAATAAACTTTTAAATCATTTATTTAATCATGCAGATCTTTCTGTATTTTGGAGGTGTGTTTAAGAAAGTCTGTCAGCGACATTTACTGGTAATAATAGTGAATCGGGTTGGGTTGCAATTTAAAAGAGATTAAAAAGCAGACTCAATCCTTTGTATAATGATGATGAAATGGAGAGTGGGCCAGTCTAATTATTGAGGGTTTTTTTTTTTGTGCTCACCTTATTTCTCTACAAACACTTTCCTTTTCTTACAAGAAAAATTCTTTTATGAAAATGAACTATGGAGGAAATCCATGTTTACCCTGTAATGGCAGCTGTCCAATGGGCTCAGCTCCAGCTGCTTCGCCTCAGCCAGAAACTTCTCGTCTGAAGTCACCATTTCAAACTGAGCATCCTTAGCCAGGAGCGATGGAGCTACGGGAGGGGGAGCCACCGTAGAGGGAGGCTGCGGGGTCCTCAACCATTCAAAGAGCCCGCTGACTACAGGCCAGGCCAGCATGCAGGCCGTAACCAGCAGGAGCGGACAGTGGATCAGAAGGTGGCCCATATCTGATCAGAACATGGATAGAGAGATTTAAACTGCATGTTTGCTCGTAAATTCAAATATCTTGTGGTTTTATGGACCTCTTACTTTATTTAGGATTCATTCAAAGAAGTTACGTTGTCTAATCCGACTAGAGATTTTCTTGTATGAAACTAAATGCTTATGATACCTTTTATTAGAGTGATATTCACTCTAATAAAAGGTATTACAAATTAACTTGATCTATTAACATGATGCAGATGAAACAATAATTTTAAAAAAATGTCATATGAGGAATGGTAACTGAACAAACTCGCAGGACAAGCTATAGTATACTTAATAATCCCACATAGTTTCTTATTTTTAAGTAAGCAGTTACTCTGGGCTAGTTGCAACAGTGTATTGCACCACACTGCCTTAAAGACGTGCCGCACCTCAGAAACTACTTTAGGTCCGGAGGTTGGAGCATGCCTCAGAAAACAGTCTCATTTAGACAAAGCAGGAAATGCATTTAGAGTCCTCTCTGTAGAACTGGCATTGCAAACACCACATACTTTGGCTACTATTATGCATGAAAATGGTAATAAGGTAAACTTGCTAATTAGCTTTAAAAAAGATGTAGGAGTAGTACATATGCCTTAGTTACAAGGATAGCAGGATAGACTGGAAACTTAACACCGACACTTTAAACAAAACCCTCTACAGAGAAAGAAAAATTGCATATCATCTAAGTGGCGTGTGTTTAGACCATGTGGTCCACTAAAGGAACAAATTTAGATTTTAAAAAGTAGTTTGATTCAGCTAAACCCAAAAATATTTTTACAATAAAACATTCTGTGACAGACAACATAAATGACCACTTAAAACAATGTACATTTGAAAGCCAACTGATTTACACTCTAGCTGATTACAGGTGACAGTTGTCATTCTGTGGCTTTAAGGTAGGTAAGGTAATTTTATTTATATAGCACATTTTCAGCAACAAGGCAAATCAAAGTGCTTTACATGAATTAACAAGGAAATACAAACAAAACAACAAACCAAAAGAAAGAGCAGAAGAAGAAAGATAATCTAATAATGTTGATGATCCATTCCACAAAAACTACCCAGTTGCTGGGTAGTTTTTCTGGATTCTAGTTTGTTCTAATCCCCGTTTTGTGTTGCTAAAGTAAAAGTGAGTAGGTATCGTGATGGTTTAAACCCATAAATCAAAATATGCGAATTTGACATAAAATGAGGTGTTTTCTATACTAAAAATAACTCAGTGTTGATTATTGACTGTAGATGGCGACAGAGACGGATCAATCATTATTAAATTAATGTCTGAAGAATTTTAAGACAACTTTCTAAATGTCTTTTCCCCTTTTGCCAAGCGATTCTAAAAAGAAAAAGCTTTTGTAGTAGCCGAGATTAAATTTTAAAAAACTTAATTCGGTTGCTTATAAATAAAAGACCAACGATAGGAGGCTTGCCCAGGCATGTCTGCTCACTAAGAAGCACAAACTATACACTGGTTTACAAATATGATATTTTCTAATATTTTTATAGCAAACCCTTTTGTGTAAGTATACAAAAACAAGCATCTAAAATGACAGTGCTTATTTTCTTGATAATTTATACAAACAATAAAACATATATATTGCCTTATCGTTCATTTGAAAGAAAGGAAAATGTGGGGGGGGAAAGGAACATATGCTTAAAGAACATGCAAATTACCTTATCTGAGTTTGGAGAAAACTCCTGCAGAAAAAACCACCACTCTGGAGATCCCACAGGCAATGACAGCTGATGGAGATAATGGCTAAATTTGCTCCACGGCCAGGCAACCAATCATATTTGTCGCATTTTTCAACGACGCCTTTATGGGTGCGCTCAATTTGTTTTTCGGCATAAACGACAAACTGCGGGGCAAAATACTGCCGAGGTTGTGTCAGACGACGCTCGTTGCACCGCCCGACCCTGTCGGCAGCGCGGATTGAAGAAATCAAACAAACTTACAAGTTACATGAACTGTAAACGGCAGTTCATTTGAGTGTGCTGAATCTTTGGAATCAGTAAAATGATCCGTTCTTAAGATCCGTTCGCCGGATCCCACTTTTCATTCGTCCAGAGTGATACAGCGCCTCGTCCAGCACAGTGTGTCGCTTACTCAGTTTCTCCAGCTAATTGCTAATGTTGTATCAAGCAACAGAAAAACAAATGCATATACGCCCCCGTCCCCGTTACCCCAGATTTCGGAACAAAAAGTAATGGAACTTCATATAAAGTTATCAGAAGGAATGATTACAAAAGCGGTAGGAAGAGAAAAGGATAGGGCGATGGCTTTATTCCACTATAAGGAAAACAAAAGATACGAGAATCTAAGGAAATGAGCCACAAGCATAAAATATGCATGTGAGTTAATGTTGCTACACACTCGTGTACAGTAGGTGGCGGTATGCACCTTGAAGTTGTTTGCGATCCTTCATAATGGAAAAGAAGAAGAACGCACTCCAAGCCAGTTGGTGGCAGTAATGTACCCCATGATTGTTTGCCAACCGCCAAAAAGCCTTCAGAAGAAGTGAGACACTGAATGAATCCTAAGATGAGTGAGTCAAAGAGAAAGTTTTATCAAGAGCCACGTTAGCTGCGTGCGTAATACAGTTGCATTGTGCAACATTTGCAAAGTAAAACTCTCAACCAAAGGTGGCTCCACATTAAACCTTCTCCGACATTTAAGATTGAATTATCCGAGTGTTAAGCAGCAGGCGGTAATACAGGACCCTGCTCCCTTGACTCAGGGATTTGACAGCTCGATTGAATGATTTGCTTCAGTTCGTTCACTCGAATGGTTCGAATCATTCACGAACGACACAACACCGTTGGTTCACGTGGATGCTCGGGGGGAGTAACCAAAGCAGGCCACAGAGTTCGAAAAGAACGTTTTTACTTGAACTGCGCCGGACTGTGATTAAGAAAACGGAATCAGGTGAATAAAGCTCCCTCTGCCTTCTGACATTGCTATACGCCGTGTTTCTTTTATTTGAATTAGTTAAACACATTTGTATGATTTCTAATCTAATTAAAACCAATTTCTCTCACTCTCCTTAGATAGACACAGAAAGATTTACTGTCAGTGTATTTCAGGGATTTGTCGGAACCGCTTGTTTAGATTATCGGGGTAGCAGGGCAGTGCTGGAGCATCAGTCTGCAGGGTTTGCTCCTCCTAACTAGCCGCGTTAGCACATTGTTATTAGCAACATAGCCGAGTGAAGCTCCATTAGACCGACCTAGCCAGCACGAAGAAACAGAACTGGGAGGTAGAAGCGACTAGATTAGTGATTGAAACTCTCAAGAGCATTACAACCGATTTCTTTGAGTTGGCACCAAAGCAGGGTGCCATCCCAGTATGTATGGGCTATTTGTCACAAATTTGGTGATTGTGTAGGTTTCTGTGTTTCTGCACATCTTCAAGAAACCAGCTTGAGATGATTTGAGTTTTTGGACATGGTGCGTTATCCTGCTGGAAGTATCATGCAGAAAATGGGTACAATGTGGCTATAAAGTAATGGATTGCATCAAAATCCATTACTCATTTGGCAAGAGTCGCAAACTGTGCCAAGATAATATTCCCCCACACCATTATACAACCACCACTAGCTTCAACCTTTGATACCTGATAGATTGCATTTTTGCTTTTGTGCATGTCTAATTCTGACTATTATCTTAATGTCTAAGCTCAAGTCAAAGTTTTTCCAATTTGTTATTTCCTAGTTTTAGTGAGCCTGAGGGTAAATGATAGCCTCACTTTCCCTTTCTTAGCTGATATGTGTGTAGGGTCTTATAAAAAGCATCACTCTTTTAAACAAGGCAGATAATATGACATTTTCTGGCTGCTTTATTGGTTTCGCTGCATTTTCCTCAGATCAAAATGAACCCGGACGCACAACAGAGGATCGGCTTTATCGGTGCGGGAAACATGGCTTTTGGCATTGCAAAGGGGTTGTTGTCAGGTTAGTGTAGAGAAACTTGTTGAAATACTGAAACAACATTTGAGTGTAAATCTTCAAGGTCATTTTTTTGCATTGCAGGAAATGTTCTGCCTGCAAACATCAAAGTCAGTGCACCATCCTCTACGAATTTAGGACGATTCCAGGTATTAAAAAAATTATTTTGGATTTTCTGTAATTTATTACAGAGTTGAGTTGTAAGGTAACTCAAGACAATGAGCAGCAACAAATGAGGACATGATACTGTATCTAATGTTCTGCTCCATGTTTTCACTTGCAAGCCAACTGCTGCATTGAATCCCTGCAGATGTGAACAGAGAAAACCTTAATCAGTTATTCCAGCATACCTAACTCTGAGTATTGTATCTATCAGTTCTATGTGCTTGATAAATGTGTTGTTCAACTGGTAAAATGTTTTCAGGAACTTGGCATTTCTGTAACACACTCCAACACTGAGGTTGTCTGTGGGTCAGATGTGGTGTTTGTCGCCGTCAAGCCTCATATGATTCCACGTGTTCTCATTGAAGTCTCTGAGCACATCACAAAGAAACAGATAATCGTGTCGGTTGCCGCAGGAGTGACGCTAGCTATGTTGGAGGAGGTGAGGGCCACAGCCGCTGTAACAGGTTTTCACTCTACAGGTTTCATCTGTCTGGGTATCAAATATTTTGAATCTTTTTTAGTTTTTTGCTTTCATTTCAAGCTCCTCCCAGAAAACTCGATTGTCATCAGGCTGATGCCTAACCTTCCCTGTCTGGTTCAAGAGGGGGCCCTGTTGTTTGCACTGGGCACCAATGCAAAAGGGGAGGATGGCGCTCTACTTCTCAGCTTGTTGCATTGCTGTGGTTTGGTGGAGGAAGTGCCTGAAACCTGGATCGATGTCCACACAGGGCTGAGCGGGAGCGGAGTCGCTTTTGTGAGTCTCAGTGTTGCCATATCTACACACTATGAATTATACAAATGTTTACACAAGCTTTTGCCAATGTCCCACAACTAACATTACCAGGTTAGACACTAATCCATTATATAAAATTTTCTTTGCCATTATTTATTAGTCTATTTTGTTTGTTTTTTTTGCTGTTTTTTTTGTCTAGGTGTATCTTTTTGCAGAAGCGCTGGCAGAAGGAGCTGTTAAAATGGGCATGCCAAGTGCTCTGGCTCACAGCATCGCATCCCAAACTGTTCTGGTGAGTCTTACAATATCTGCACTTTTGTTTTCCAAAAATGCTCTTGACTAGAAACCCATGTCCAAATTCAGTGTTTGATTGTTTGTCATTTGCTGCAGGGTGCTGGTAAATTGCTACGTGATTCTGGGAAACATCCAGCTCAGCTTCGGGCTGAGGTCTGCACCCCGGGTGGAACAACCATCTATGGGCTTCACACACTGGAGCAGGGAGGCGTGAGGGCGTCTGTCATGAGCGCGGTGGAATCGGCCACTCAGAGAGCAAGGGATCTTGGGAAAAAATAGGCAGCAGGAAGGGTCCATGTGTCGGAACTACATCTTGAACTTTAACCATGGAAAGTCTTAAAATAATATGACTGTTTTTTTTATTTATTTTTTTCATATTTCATAACTTGGTATTGTAAGAATTAAAAAAAAAGATGATAGTCTTGATTTTCTTTAAAATCCAGTTTACACTTCTGTTAGGTCTTTCAAAGGACAGGCTTCTTATGTTTCACTTTGTGTGATAATAAACAAGAAAATTTGTGGGATCACAAGTTTAGAGTATGCATTAACATGCAGAATAATCCTTCGTTTATATTAGGACAGGTATGCATAATGAGATGTTCATATAAATAAATAAATAAATAATATTGTGATAGAGAATAAGTATATTTGCCTTATTGTTTTTCTAGATTGTTATGCGCTTGTAAGGTTGTGTTAGAGGAAAGTTGGTGGATGAATTAGCAGCACTCGCATAGCTCAGTCCCCGGCTAGTAAAACGGTCAGATGTAATTTGATACACACGCAAACCATAGAACGGTATGTTGGCTTACATGCCAGCCTGCTACATGAGACGAGCACATGTAAAGTAAAAATATGAACCATTTTAAATTTACCAGCTCCTAGCAAACAGTTATTTACATACAGAATTTATGTTGTTCACCAAATGTTTAAAATTTGTAATATTTAATTGAAAATATGATAGTGAAAAATATTGAAAAAAGGAAAGAAAATCATGGCTTTAATCTTGCTGTCCATTCATCCCTTTCCTGAAATCTTGAATTATTCCAAACAGGAATCTGTTTCTAATTACATTTTTTTTTCCAGTCATGATACAAAGCTACAAAAAAAGCACAATTCATGTATGTGTGCAAAAGCCATAAGAAAAACTGTCAAGAAATCATCCACTTTGTACATGGATCTGTGCAGAGATAAAGATTTAGCAGCTGACTACAGTTTTAACTGGAAGGTTTGACTCAGGATGCTGCATCTTCCTGGTAATCTGCTGATTTGCGAAGATAAGATGTGAATGTGTGTGTCTTCCCCCCTCAGTCCATAACTGGTTGGTTAATTGGTGGCTATAAAGTTCTCAATAAAAGGTATGCTTGTGTTTACATGATTGCGTGTCTCTGAGTTGCCCTGTGATGGACTGGCGACCTGTCCAGGGTGCACCACGCCTCTCATCCAATGATTGCTGGAGGTAGGCAGCGTATAGTGGATGGATAGATAATTGTAATTCCATAAATATGTTCCAGTATGACATACATTACTTTTAATAGGTTCCAAATATGATGACAGCCTTTGCACAGCCCAACACTCAAGCTTTCTAGCTGAGCCCCTGGGGGGACTGGTCCCCCAGGTTGGAAATCACTTATATTAAGTGATTTATCAGTTGAAAAATACACTCTAATACTTTTAATTATTGTGTGTCTGTCAGGGGCGCCATATTTGGAGGGAGAGTTTGGACAATTCCAACGACAGTCAGGAGGATCCCACAAAAAAGGAAAAAATTTTTTTTTATATATAAATAGAACAAATATTTTAGGACCCCCTGGCAATAGCAAAATTAACGCCCCTAAAATTCCCTGGTGTCAGTTGTTTTTGGCATCAATTCAACCTGAGCATGTGGAGATATCAATGATTCACAAACCCACCTCCCCTTTCCTCTAATTTCACACAATCGCTGCTGCTCCTTGCTTCTTCCTCCTCCTCCTCCTCCTTCCCGTTGTCATTCACTCTGGCTGGAGAAACACGCGTTTTACCCACCGGCCTGCGGCTACACCGAAAAAAAGACAAAAATACAGCAGTAAGTAACGATGACGCTGACTGACAGACAGGGGTCCAATGTGGGGAATGCTGTCAGAACTTGTTAACTGGACACCACTGGGTATTTATTGGGAAGAATAGTCGGTTGTCAAGACTGATGTTAGCCGAGGCTAGCAGGTTGCTAGCTGGCACGCCTTCCGAATACCGGCGTGAATGGCCGCTGGTCCAGTTTTATGTTCTTCTCTAAATGTCGGTATTGGCACGAGAAAAAGGGTATGTTCTATGACTTGAATTATTGTTCCAGTGGGAACTGATAATTAATTACTATTAATTATCATTAATTATCAGTGTTCCCATCGACTTGACACTCAGAGAAATATGGCTAATGTTCAGGTTAGCAAGACGCACTTTTATACCCTGATGAGGCTGTTTACTGCATCATAGGACAGACCTTTGTTTGTTTTGTAGGTACATATGTGTATTAGTTTATAAAACATGTTACATGTGCATCGGAATGGGTGTAATTTAGGTCAAAGCGCAATGTTAAGCTTTTATTTAAAAAATATGGCTTAGAGCTACCGAAAACCCAAAATTCAGTTTCTCTGAAAACTTAAATTTTACAAATTTTATTTGCTGCACAATCATGGTGAAGACTCCTTACTTTACAGTTGAGTAAGAGATGGTCAATATCACTCTTAACGTTATTGCCAAGATAATTAATGGTAAGTTTAGTGGAAGGAAGAAGGCGCCCAAGGAGCAGTGATAACCTTGAGAGGAATTCCATTCCTCTCCAATGGAAAGGAAGTAGTAGTAAGTACTACTTAAGTACTTACTACTTAAGTACTTAAGTAGTAAGTACTTAATTACTTACTAATTAAGTACTGATTTAAGTACTTAAATCAGTACTTAAATACTGATTTAAGTATTTTGGGAAGATTTTGTAAAATAAAAAAAAGTGTAAGACTAACAGCTGGTGTCCACATGTTGTTCTGCCATCAGCCAATGTTCGCTTGTTCCTTTTACCAAGTCATACAAGATGTATACAGCGGTTTGAGTCAGCATGTCAATAATTGGCACACATAGATGTATTCAGGACATACCCAATATTTTAGAGGATTTTATGTGTCGTTGATAATCAAGATGCTGATTTCATCTACCAGCAGGGGTTAGCTGAGCACATGCCCATACTACTGATTTATTGAACAGGGACAATAATGACTGCTGACTGTTTAATTTGTCAGCATTTTACCCAAATCCCACAGGGAATTGATATAGAATTGTCAAGAGGAAAACGGGGCAAAGATATAGATAAGTAGAAGGCCAACAAGCTTCCTTTATTCATCAGCAGATCCAAATGCTGATTGCCTCTGCGTCACTCTACATTGGTGAAGCTATTTATGCAAAAGGATAAAAGTATTGCGTACATATACTGCACACAAACGTACTTTGTTGCTGGCCAAAGTCATCTTTATGTTTTTGAGAAATGTAATTTTGGGTTTTCATTAGCTCTAAGTAATATTCATCAAAATAAACATTTGAAAGGCATCACCGTGTTTAATGACTCGCTATATTTAACATTTGAAATTTCTATTCTAATTTATTGAAATGCGTGTGTACACAGCTGGACATTAATATTAAATGTGTCTTATATCAACTTTTATAAGGTGTTGAAATCCCCTTTTTTCTCACCTTTTATCTGTTAAATGCTCAATTGCTGCTTTTTAGTAATCAGTGGCACACGTGAAGTGCAAATATAACGTGTTGTTTCTTGGTAATGTTAATATATGCACTTCTAAACATAACATCTAACAAATGCTATTGGAGAGTATTGGTTAAGGTAGGCAGATCATAAACAGGAATTACTTGTCTTGCACTGGTAAGTAATTGGAGCCAATTCCAAATTCACTTGTCAGTTGAAACTCTGTTACACCCTAAACCTGCTGCTAAACATAAAGTTCCCAGCAAGAACAAAGCAATGTTTGCTGATTAAAACAATAATCATAAAAAAACAACAACAAACCAGCTGGGCATGACATTTGTAGCCTGAGTCGAGACAGTATGTCTAGTTCCTAAATATATTCCTGGAACTAGATTTTTTGTAATGAACACAGTTTCAAATGTTTACTGTTCTAATTTGGATTTAATTATTGGGATTTATAAATAGTATTTTGAAAGAATCTTATAAGATAGCGAATCATCTTTGTTTCTTTAAAAAATAATCAGAGGTTCCTTTTCTTAATTTGTAGTCCTCTGTGACAATAAGTAATTCTGTAATTATTGCAATAGCTAATCAAAGCTTATAAAATAACTTGGGGGTGGGGAGGGGTAAAGAGATCTAATACAAGATCTAATAATCTAACACAATGTTCAGATTTTATGATATTGACTATCTAATGAGGACTAGCCAGTAGGAAGTTATGAAGAATAAATCATGAGAAAGCGACGAACAAGACCTGAACAATATGCAAGCACTAGAAAATTGTTCAGATCCCGTAGGAGGCAGAAAGCATTGCTTAAAAAGCCAATTGCTGGACGTCTAGGGTACGTCGAGCTACATCACAATCACAGTTTGTCCAACTTGGAAATGGTAAATGGGGTATTGCAGTCCATGCACAGTTGAAGCACTCTCTTAAGGTTTGAAGAGAATCAAGAAATCAGAAAAATACATCAGTTTGTAATTTTAAAAAAATGTATAAAAATGTCTAATAAAAGTCTGTGCAGCATAAATTTGATATGTGAAATTTTCTTGAAAGTAATATCTTGTCTCGTTCTCATGAACTCAATATCGAAACACCCCTAATAACGCTTTCTTTCAACTGAATGGCATATGTGGATAGTCTGAAACTAATAGATTTTGGCTTGAGCATGACCTTAGCTTTAGTTTTTTTGTGTTTTTTTTTTACATTTGCATGCCATGTATTTGTGTTATTAAATTTACAAGGTGGTGATTGTTAAATTTCTCTTTCACTTGCTTGCGGTTAACTGGATGAAAAGAACGTGTTGAGAGGTTCACTTTGTTTATAGCTTCACAGCTACAACTTTACCGAGGAAGGTGAGTTAAGAACATAAAAATCACATGTGAGTGTCCTGAACTGTCCAAAAGGGAATTACTGTTAGCTCCATATTAATGTTTAGCTCCATATTAATGTGTAAGTGAGTAAATGCCTAATTTTATTGTATATAGTGAACCCTCGTTTTTTGCGGGGGTTGCGTTCCGAAAAGAACCTGTGATAGGCAAAATCCGTGAAGTGGTTACCTTTATTTTTTACAATTATTATAAAGCATAATTAAATACTCTATATTGAAACCAAAGAATAAAACCTGTTTTCAGGTACAAGCATTTTTTTAAGGAATAGAATGCTTTGTTACAAATAACTACAGCAAAATAATCATTTTAATCCATCAATACGAAATACAGTAGGACAAATTGTGACTCGCGTATTTCACTGTGCCCCTGACTGTGACACTGTGGCCTGACTACGCTTTGTAGTGTCTTTTTCTTCTGAAACCTGTGGCGCAGGTGTGATTTTTCGAAAGAACATGGTTATTGGTAGTTGTTGTCGTCGCTCTTTTTTTTCTGGGCAAAAATATTTGCCAAGCTGTATTACGTATATTTAAACACCGTAACGTTATTGGCACACAGGTAGCGAAGAAGCGCGGAGACTGTTTTGCCAATCAGGACGCAGAACACAATGCACTGTGAAAAAAAAAAACTACACAAAAAAATCCGCAAAGCAGCGAGGCCGTGAAAAATGAACCGCGTTATAGCGAGGGTTCACTGTATTATAAAACAGCATGATTTACATAATGTATATATAATTTATTACATGAATTTGCATGAACATTGTTTTTCTTTGGATGCTCTTATATCTCTATTACATTGTTCATATAGTAACCTGTACAGTACCAGCAAGTGGATATAGCTTGCTATTCTAAACCTTATGCAGGGTACTGTAACAGTGTCCAGGCCCTATGGACTCTTCCACATTTAATGTTTTAACCACACACCTCTGTGTGTTTTATTGTGATTTTATGTGATAGGCCAACCACTAAAGTAGTGCCGGATTGTGAGAAGAATTTTTTATTTTTTTTCCCAATAGAACCAACTTTTGCTCCAGTAATAGCATCAACGTCTCTTCCAGTTTTGCAATGTTAGGTTTTTCTTCTGCTTTCAGGCTCAGTGAGATTGAATGTTCTCATTAATCTTCAAGTCTTTCCACAGATTCTAAATTGAATGAAGTTTTACACTTTGACTGGGCAGTGATTACTTCTAAACCATGACTGACAATGTAAAGTCCTGGGTACTGCTGTCCTGCAACTTTTAGTTGTCTTTTTGCCACAACAAACTTAGTTCAAACAAATGAGTCATTAGCAGGACACTGTACAACTTGGGTACATGCTGCAGAGTTGCAGGACACTAGCCTCTAAGGACTGAAGTTCAGTCTTCTGAAATAAACTCTTCTACCATAGGTCTGGCTGTATATTTAGTGGTGTTGTCCTGCCTCAATTTCCACTTTTCTGGAGTCTTTATTTTCTTTTATGATTGCTTTGTATGTAGCTTTATCGCTGTGCTCATCAGCTCTGATCAGATTCTTTCACTGCTGAAGAAAAGCAATTCCACAGAATGATGCCGGAACCAAACATCTCACTAAAATACACTGAAGTTTGTGGTTTTAAGGTGACAATGTGGAAAGATTCTAGGAGTAGTCACTCTTTGCATGTCAACTCGCCACTTTTTGAACAATTAGAGTTATTATAGTGGTCTGTGATTGCTTATTCTGCCGTAATTCTGATCTGCCAATTCATACCCAAAATGAACACATTAGTCTGCATGCTGCTTGTTTTTTTTTTGTTGAGGACTTGCTTATGGATTCTTTCTAGTTTGCGTATACTTCCGTTACATTGGAAAATATGCCATTAATGATCTGTCGCCTAAAAATGAACCCTTCTTTGTCTTCCTGCCTCTGTAACTAACCCAAAAGTTTGTACCTGTTATTCTCTTTTTGTCCTACAATTGCCCTAAGATGTCCAAGAAGATCTCCCAGTGCTCTGTTCAGGACCAATCGGAGCATGATCAGCCTCCCAGCCAAAGTCATTTGGATCAAACCAACCTGGGTTGTAGGAAAAAGACAGAACCAGGCCAGAGAAATGGAGAAACAACCTCTTCATCTCCAGAGAGTGGTAGCTTGAATGGAAACGGAAAGCGCAGTGGGAAAAGCCGTCGCCGCAAGAAACGCTCATCTAATCCCGGGAGCCACCATGAGGGAAAGGCAGATGAAGTGAAAAACAAAGAGAAGCCTGACGAACACACCAGCCAGTCGCCTGAGCAACCGGCTGCATTGATGGGCTTGCAGTCGGAATGTGGCAGTGTGTGGTTTGAACGCAACATCTACGAACAAGCTGAGAGCGTCTACCAGTGTTGGCTAGTGAGCTCCGCTAACCGGATCTCCAAGCCCAACCGTTCACATCTGTCCTCAGGGAAACGTTCAAGCAATCCGTCCACTGTGGCACCATCTTCCTCCAGAGCAGCTTGTCACCATGTTGATCAGGTGGCTTGCCACCACATAGTGGAGGAAGCATGGGTCAACAAGACGACTTTCGACCAAGCAGAGCGGCGCTTTGTTGAGGGGTTTGCTCCCCCATCAGCTCCTAACTCCCTTGACCTCTCACCTCCGACTAACTGCTCTGGCGCCTCCAGAACACCCGATGAAGGGTATCAGTCTCAAGCCCTGACTCCAGCAACCCCTGTTGTCCAACAGGCAGCTGGTACGCCGGCTTCTCGACAGTCGATTAACGGGCTGCCGCGCATTCCAGTCGAGCTGCTGAGGGAAGTGTGGCTCGACAAACCTGCATACGATCGTGCCGAAGCAGCCTTTTATCAGAACCTGTATGCTAACAATTCCTCCAAGAGGCAAATCTGCACCCCCACCACCAGAGGAAGTGACCACCCTCAGAGCCTTATGGAAGAGGAAGAGGAGGAAGACAGTGAGGACATGGCAGAGGAAGAGAAACCGCTGGTCCTGCAGTGTAAAGCAGAAGTCTTTCATGCCCTTCACCCGATTCAGGAGGAAGAAGAGCCAGCTGAGTCCCTTGAGACTGAAGAACCTTCCGGAGTGTGCTTCTTCCTTCACCCGGACAGCGAGCCAGTGTGGCTGGACAAGTGGCGGTACGATGCTGCAGAGAACCGTTTTCAAAGCTGTGGTTTGGATAAAGTCTGCACGGTGAAGAAGAATCGGAGGCCGGAGGCAGAAAAGTCATCAGCGTCCTCCAAGACGCCTAAAAGGGACAAGTATGACCAAACCGGGGGAATGGAACCGCTCCAGATGTTTCAGTTCATCGTTCATTACTTTTCATTATAATTTTCCCTCCTTTCAAATTCTTTTTTTCTTCTTTCACCTTGTTTCTTTCATTCCTTCTAGATCATGTAATCATTTCTAATTGTTTTATTCTTTCTTTTCCTGAGTTCAACCAAAATTGTTTTGTTTCTCCCACCATCTTTCTTTCAGCATTTGTAGAGTTGTACTTGGGATGTCTGGATGTATGGAAGCCATATAAAATGCTTGAGTTCACACTTGATACATTCTAGATCATAAGTTTAATGTAGTAGTTCATTTTCTTATCCCCTGACATTTTTCCCTACATTTCTTTTTTTTCTTTTTCTTAGAAAAATGAGCTCAGTGGACTTCTTGGCTCAGGAGAAGATATGGTTTGAGAAGCCTCGTTATGATGAGGCGGAAAGATGCTTTTATGAGAGAATGAACGGCTCATCGCAAAACATACAGGTAACCCACTCAGACTGTAGATTTAGGTTTTTTTGAATCAACTTTCTATCTTTCCAACATCTCATTCGCCCTAAAGCTGTAATTCTACCATACAGCCATTATAAAATGGTGAGTGTGTGTTGCACAACGTTTACAATTAAATTCATGGCTAAATCATTGTAATGCAAAACTCATGAGTACAGAAAAAGTTGATGAGGTTGTGAAGAAGTAGGGTGTAGAGATGGGGCAGATTTGCTTTTATTTTAAGATCCATGTTGAGATGAAGACAACTGGTGCAGAAGCATTAAGGTTTAAAGTGGCACTTTCATCGTTAAACTGGCTTTAAAAGTGCACATTCTGCTCAGTTCTTTTCATAGTAAAATACTCTCAAATATTTCCTTGTTTTAATTGTAGGATGTTGGAGCTAATGCCATCCTGCAGGACATTGCTCGAGCTCGGGAGAACATCCAGAAATCTCTAGCCGGGGTAAGAATTGATGCAATTCCTAAACTAAAACATTCAACCAGTCTACCTTTGTAGTCATCACTTTTGAATGAAACGCTAAGGGAAAAATTCCTGGTCATCTGACTGCCGGCTGTATCAAGAAAGAAACACTTCCAAGCCTTTATCTGGCAGAATTTTGCAGAAGAGCAACTTTTCTGTCATTTTGTTGTTTGAAAACAATCTGCTGAGGATTCTGTAGCAGCACGTCTCATTCAGCCAGACTGTTGCTGCAAAACTGGTCTGAAAAGGATCAAACTGTGCTGAAAATAAATCATGTTAAAATAAATGTGAAATTATTTTTAACATTTTTGATGACCATCTGTGTCTTTATCTCCGAGAAAAGTTATTTGTTTCTTCATTGTCTGAGCAGATTTGAAAGCATATAATTTGTTGATGGATTTCTTTGTTCCCTGCATGAACTTTTTTCTTTTATTCAAACTTGAAACTTGGTTTTCATTTGCTTTTAGACTCCCTCTCCTCATCGTTCTGTTTTTATGTAGCTCATTCAATTTCCCTTTGCCTCATTTCCATTTCCCTGCCCTGATTTCTTTCCTTGTACCACCCTGCACTCCCCTCCTCCAAGCTGAAGAATACGCTGAGTAACAAAGGGTCTTCCCAAGCTTCCCTGACCCAACTGTCTCATCCTGTAAGTTTCTGAGTTTTGTGTGTCGCTGGAAGCATCTGCTGCTGCTCTCAGCAGGTAGTCTAAGCAAGCAAAATTTGATCAATCTGAATTCAAATTCAGTTTGTGGATAACTTGCAAAGTGGCAGCACCTGCTTATCAATGTTGTTTTTCTGTCTGTTTCCATATATACCCTGTTTCTCTTCAGTCTTTGTTTTGCTAAAGAGGCTGTCATGTTGAATAACTTCTGTTTGAATAGTAACACATTTCTCTGTTTTTTAAATGTTGTACCTCTGCAGAACACCGGCAGCTGCAACAACAACAGTGCAGGTGATCAGGGAGAAATCATTTCTCGCATCAAAAGCCTCGAATTGGAGAACCAGAGTTTATACACAGGTTGGTTGTCATCCACAGTCATCAGTTTGCAGTTTCTTGTCTTTAATGCTTGGAACCTATTATGTTGCTACTTGGATAGCTCTAGGCTTTAGGCTGAATTTGGATTTGAACTGTCACAATTAAAGCAAATTTCTTTTACAGAAAATATGTTCTTTAAAAGAAGATTAGCCATATATTTTAGAATCTGAAGGTTTGTCATTTCATAATGTATTTACCACAAATGACAAAAAAATATATATATTTTCACTTTTCTTAAAAATTAACCACTGCACAATTCTTGTGTTTATGTTTTCTATATTTGTTGTTAATCTGTTCCTCTATACCTTATTAGATCAGGATTTTAAACGAAACCTGTAGTTCTAAAACTGGTTTAGAATAAAATAATAAAAACATTAAAATTCCTTTTACAATGTTTCATAAAAATAAAAGTATCACAAATTACAGATCTGATTTAAATACCACGTATTTAATGTTGTGTAATCCTTTCCATTTTTACATCTTTTTTGAAGTCTTAATTGCATATTATGAAATACTTAATTTTATCCAGATTTCCCCCTTCCTAGCCCTAAAAAAACAAAAGTTCAGTCTGGAAAAGTTTGGATTTTACCACATTTATGGTAATTGAGTGCTGAATCTCAACTTTGGGTTTGACAGTCTGGTTCTATTAAAAGCTAAATGATAAGCGATATGACATTTCTTTTGGCATAGGAAATAATTTAACTGGAACACAAGTCTTTGACATATTTTGCAAAACGTTGGTAAAAAGAGTGATTAATAATATTTCATTTCTACATGATGTTTATGATGATATGATTTTAACATCCCTTTTTATTTATAGTGAATATCTGTGATGTTTCTCAGTGCAAAGAAGTCTGACAAACATAGTCGATTGTGTTTTTTGGAGTTTTTTTTTTTTACATTTTTTTCATTATACGTTTAACATTATCCAGATTATATATGCATAATTCCATCACTGGGATTCTATTTTCAGTGGTAGACAACCTACGAGCAGCGCTCTCCAAACTGGAATGTCGAGTTGCTGTTCTTGAGAAACGTCCAGCATCAGTGACCCCGGCTCCTGCTGCCTCCGTCCCCTACACAAATGTGAGTGGATGCTGACCATTTGGTGATCTGTCATCAAAAAGTGCAAGTTCTCACTTAATTTCTCCAGGGCACTGTTGTCCAGCAGAAGGCCAGTGCCCCAGTTAAACAGGAGGAAGAAGACGACGATGATGAAGACGATATCGACCTGTTCGGTAGTGATGAAGACGAAGAAGCAGAGAAGCTTAAAGAGCAGAGATTGAAGGAATATGCAGAGAAAAAGGCAAAAAAACCTGCTATCATCGCCAAGTCCTCAATATTACTGGATGTTAAGCCTGTAAGATTTTCTAAACTTCTCAGCCTAAAATTCAATTTGTTTATAAAATACAGGCCAACTTCATGTTCTGCTTAACTTTGTTCTTTCCTGCTTGCCGTAGTGGGACGATGAGACGGACATGGCGAAGCTGGAGGAGTGTGTGCGCTCGGTGCAGGCAGACGGCCTGCTATGGGGAACATCCAAACTGGTTCCTGTGGGTTACGGCATCAAGAAGCTCCAGATTGCATGTGTGGTGGAGGACGACAAGGTGGGAACAGATTTGTTGGAGGAAGAGATCACCAAGTTTGAAGACTATGTAAGTATATTGATTTATTTTATTACCAGTACTATGTTTCAGTTCAGTTTACTTTCTTAACAAGTCTGAGGGCCAGGTAATGGTGACCCTCTATCTAGTTAAAGCTGGCCCTATAACATAAAAGTAAGTATTTCATTTGGGGAGATTTCACCATATTAATTTTCAGTTAGAATATTTAACACCTGTAGTTTAAAATAATTCAATGTTTTCTGTACATTTCTGTTGGGTTGTCAGAGTTGAAATGGGCACTAATGAATCTTTCCTCACAAATCTTTCTCCAGAATGATGAGCTGCAGTAAACATTTTCTAACCCAATTACTATAAACAGAAAGTTTCATAAGTTTCGGTGACCACATCTGTCGCTCTGAATGTTTCAGTAAAACTTGTGCAACAGTTCAGTTCGGACAGGTTCTTTTAATTCAACATAAAGCCAGAAAAAAAATACATTTACTCAGAGGTTTACTGTCATAAAGCTAAAAATTGTTCGGTTTTCTTCACCAACACAATTTGAATTGAGATCAATATGGTGACCTTGTATTTTAAAGTGACAGTTAAGCTAATCCCAAAATGTCTTAATTTTGGGATCGCAAAATATTCTCTAATGTTCATTTTGGTTTTTCATGAGTTGATTGTAAGAAAAATCTACTTTTCCACTGAACTGAATTTCAAGTATTATGGTATGGGGTTTTACTTTAATAGTAACTGAGTCAGCTTCATCCTCTCAGTAGATTCTGTAATTAATACTGTTCAGCTATTAGTGGAAATTTGATATAAGTCAATACAATCAGCTGTATTAGTCTATTGCTGCCATCATGTGGTCAAAATATCAAGTTTATCTACAAGCAATTTCTGCAGTTCACTGAATTTTTTTTCTCCTTTCCTGCTTGTTTCAGGTTCAGAGTGTGGATGTAGCCGCATTCAACAAAATCTGATTCAGCAGCAACTCTTCATCACTCCCCATTTCTCTGCTGATTGTGACAGCAGTTGACAATAAAGCAATTCTTGCACTGAAGTTATTGTGTTATGATAATGTAAGCAAATCAACAACTAATATTCCATATATCGTGTGTGATTAGCATTCCAATATAATGTCAAATATTTAAATTGAATGCTGGAAAACTATGAACCTACTACTCTGAGTAACCTGGGTTTACACTGGCAGGTACAATGATTTACAGTTGATTATTAGAACAATGTTTGAATATTGAAATCAGTTACTTCTTCCAACTATAATCTTTGTTACATCAATCTTCAGTAATTATGTTTAATTCTTTATATAACCTGTTTCCTCAAACTGTTTTGTTAAATTTTATTCTTATACAAATTGATCAACTGAAAACACTCATGAATGCACCATGTCATCAATGGTTAACGGTTCAAAAAGACAATAAAACTTAATTTATAGAATCCATGTTTTTGTTGCCACATGAGTTCCATGCCTTTAATTGTAGAAAACTTAAGGGACTAAAATTATTTTAGGTTTACTTTAACTTTTACTTAATGGGCTACAAAGCATAGGAGAGATTAATCATCTGAAACTAAACTCATTTCTCAAAAGCAAATATTTATGTCAAAGTGTCAAAATAAAAAGTCTCTGACACCATCATTTATGAACAAGATGGTAAAATTGCTTTGTCATGTTTTCAGGTGTAAATATTAGAAAATTTGTGCGATTTAGAATAATTGCAACAAACCCATGATTTTACCATACTGGTTTTAAGACAAATTTTACATTCACCTCTGCTGTCTGCCTTTTGCTGCATGAGGTTACTGCTCTTCACTGAAACATTAAAAAAGCAATTATTCATTACTTATGAACACACCTGGAATGAAAAGTAGACACAGGACTAAATTACAGGAGACACTTTGGGAAAAGTACCTGAATAGTAGAAGGAACTCCAACTTTCAGTCATCAAGTTATAAACAGGTTGGGTCACTTAGGCCTGATGAGCCGCTTTATGACACTTGAGGAAGCCTATCAGCTCCAGCAGGGGGGTCATGTTGGTATCCTTTGCTGCTGTGGCCCTTTACTCCAGGAAATGCTATACATTCCAGCTAAATGCATTTCTCTATTGATTCTGAGGTGAATGAGTCTAAAAGCATCAGGAGAAAATGTATTTTCCATTCAAGGATCACAAACTCTGGCAGCTCAAAGCTTCTGGAGCATCTTGGTCAGCATGTCCACCACATGAGGTGTCTGCACTGTGGGCAGCTGCAGACCCTCTATTCATCCCAGTTCTGCAGCTCGTGTATATGTGGTGAGCCAATCCAGTTTCTGCAGATGCTGTACATCTGCTGAAAATTAACCTGTCATGTTTTAAACATAACCAAAAAGTTTGAGCACACTTTTGTCTACTGCTATGCTGCTCATAATAAAGCAGAAAAATGCGTTGCTATATTAATATTCTGACAAAATTTCTTGAGCCTGACTACTCAGCAGCAGAAGAATGTAATCCACTAACCTGAAGTTTGGCGTTTTTCTGTGGAAAGGTGTGCCTCTGTGAGCAGGAGGATCAGGAAACACTGGAAGCTGAGTTTGACACCTGCTGGTGAAATATGGAACTGCGTGGATATGCTGGAGCAGGGTTGTGGGTAAAAAGATTGCACCTACAGCCACAAAACAAAGAGTTATTAAGAATGTCTATTCATCCATTTGGAGATAATGTATTTTATAAAACCCCTGATTTGCATGTTTTCTTTTCCCCCCATGAACAATTTGTGGATAAGAGGAAACCATATGAAACAATCATTCCAATCTCCCTGACCTTCCTTCAGAGGAAATAAAACTACTTGGTTTTAAGGACATTGAAGCCCTTATAGACTAATGTCCCTGCAGTTAACAGACTGCCTGCCAAATTTTCCTTCATTCTAAATTAATTCTTATTCAGAGGTTTATTGACTACGTGTTCCCATAAAGAAGACAGTTTCAGGTCCCTGAAAGTCTGAAGCGGCTCTCTGACAGCAGCAAGAACCTGGAGGTGAGAATAAGATGGAGGTAGATCACATTACTTCAGCCAAGTAAACAAAATATACCACAGTGAGAGCCAACTGTGCACTTTGGTTGTTAAAGAGAGAAGCAATTGCTGTTATTGACGTCATCCATCTTATGAGCGGCAGACAAAGAACAGGAAGGGCAGAGGGACATGAAGTGTGGGCAGGCAGGGAGGTGGACGTGAGGATTCCTGCACCTCAACTGGATCTGAATGAAGAAAAAAAAATTTCACAAGTTTTCACCTGAATACATATAGCAGTGTGGTAATGTTATGTTAGATGTATTTTCTTAAAATTCAAATACAGAATTGTATCAAATGTATTTTTTGTTCAGACTCCTATTTCCAACAGTATAAGAAGCAGTTCTACTTTTGAGATTACTTTTGAAAAGCACTTTGAAATGCCTTGCTGCTGAAATGTGCTATACAAATAAAATTTGATTGATTGATTGATTACAACTAATAATATTGACTGCTGTGGGATAGTTCAGTAGCCTGTACAAAAGTGGAGCCACAAAACAGTGCAGGAAAATATGACCATCTAAATTCTGCATTTTTTTTTGAGATGGTAAAAAAAAAAAAACATTCTTTAATGGGTGCTGCTTTGACCTCTAGTTCACTTTATTCACCGTTGAGTGTTTACTGACTCTTAAAACTGAGGGCACTCTGACCGCTATTTGCCTGTTTGTCTCTTTTGTTGGGGTGTTTTCCAACTTGCTGTGGTTGGTTGTCACATTTTTTTGTTCTCTTGCCAGACTTTCATTAGTTATCTTTTTTGGTCTGAAAGTAAGATGAATCCCTGCAAGAGCACAAACAGGACATGATTTGAATCCAGGTTCTTCTTCCATCTAATTTCCATATGTCTTTCTTTTTCTTTCAATAAATATCACTCTACATACCAACCAAGAGACTGGGATTTCTGTCTCTTCCTGTAAGTTTATAGATAAATGTTCAAAATTTGGCTAAAATCCTTTACATTTGTTATTTTTGCGTTGCACTGACATATTTGGACTGATGGAACACAAGGAATGTTAAATATCAAACCCTATCCAGTTATGCACATCTATCAAATCAATAAGTGCATGTGGTGATAAAAAGACAAGATTATTGCAATTTGCAAACAAAACAGCCTCAAAACATAGCAAATTATATAATTAATCAAGATGGTAAAGAACCTGTGCAGAACAGCAAAATTCCTCAAAGATCCTGCAAGACATGAGTTTCTGAAAATCATTTAACAGTAAACATTAACATAATAACTATGTATACCGAAAATAGCCACAAGAGGGCGGGCACGGCTTAGTAAATGAAAAAATATTTGCAAAATTACGACACAAAAAGAATAAATTACTGTGGAAATATAAGAATATTAGGCAAGTACTCACTTGTTCCAGGTAATAAAATACAGAAATAGCATAAGTTTTGGCTAGCATAGGTGCATAGACATCATAAAAAGGGACGCAAACTTAACCCAGAAGACTCTAGTGTAAAGAAGTTCTAAAAGCTTCAACTATGCATTCAAAAATATGATTCTGAGAGTTTAGCAATCCTAAGGCATGGGGAATGAAACTGATCCAGTGAGTGGATTCATTCCTGATGATTGCTAGGGCTGGAAGGAATAAACAGTCCTCACAATGCAGAGGCATTGTGTAAAAGTACAGGAACATTTCTAAATCAGAATTAGTTGGGAATAAAAAAAAAATAGATTGATGTAAAATATTTGGAAAAACATGATTTACAGTCTGAAGGAACTTTCACTTCTAATAATTCAAAGATATGAAGTCTTTCAGCAGAAAATATAAATATATTCAAAGTTTGACATTTTTAATCTGGTGAAAGATTTTTTTAGCTGCTCATTTTTTTCCAGTCAATAGATTAGTCCACAGGGAAAAAACTCAAGTACTTCCTAGGCGTGTCGTGTGGCACTGTTTTTGTTGATAAGCAGTAGCAGCTGATTAGATTCAGGTTTTTCTTGCTGGTTGTCAATGTTTTAGGAATTTGTGGTGCACAACTAAGCGACTTTGGGTTGTCTTAATCTGTACATACAAACAGACAGAAACAAGGAGCAGCAAGTTCTCCCCATGCAGATCAATAAACCTGATAATAACTCAATCCTGCCAACTGGCATTGATTAACGTGCTGGCAGACATGCAGGTCGAGATTGCTGTGAGATAGATGAAAAAAAAACACTTATCTGTGCCCTTGTTTTCTTCGGTAATACAACTACAGGATCAAAATTTATTCACATGATAGAACCCACGTGAGAAAAGAGTGGGTTTGCAAACCTATAGTGGGGGTTAGTTTGTTTTTTAAACCAGATTAAATCTCAAGGATTAGTTAGTGGTAAATTTCATGTAGCAAAGGCATCACTCATAGCTCTCTTGCATCAGAACCTGTCTGAAGAGATGTGTTTGATTTTCTGAAAGGCTGAACTGCTGTGATGTTTTTAAAATACCCAACAGCATAAAATTCCCACAGATTCTAACAATTTAGCACAAGAATTAAAAAGGAAAAACAACAATCACATTATGATTTACATCTACATTTGCTGAATCTTAAGATGTTTTTGTCAACTTCTGTTGAAACTTTCAACATTTTTGGATATACAAATAGTTTTTGTACATGAAAACTTTTAATTTGCAATGAACATTAGTGCTTACTGTTTGTACTATAGAGCTCTTGTTTGTATGAGTTATCCCAGAAAATAATTTCAAGACAAACAAAGATGTATAAACATTGGCTTTTCAGCTGATACTTGATATTCATTATGCATAGAGGCCCAGATTCCTTTGTAGAGAATCAATATTTGCATCATGTTTGAGTCATTAAACAAGAGACAAGACCTGATTGGTTGTTTACAGCTCTAATGTTGCAGGGAGATAAATAAAGCTTCTCATCTTGCAATCATCTCCATCCATTCTTCACACCCCCGTAGGGCTTCAAACTCATTTCGGCAGAGTAAGAGGGCCAGTGACATGTGCCAAGAGGAAGAGCGGGATTTCCACAAATTAGGACAAACAGATGAATTAAACATCAGGACACTGTCGGTTTCTGAATCTCTTCGCGAGTTTGAAAATAAGGAGCTATCTATGTTAAAGACTGGCAGAGTTTGGAGCACAGAGCTTTTGTCATAACAGGAAATGTGCAAGCAGAGTTGATGTTCCTAAAAGTACAGATTTTGGTGACATAAATGAGATCATAATAAATTGTTACAAAACGTCTCCTTGGTATAATGTGACAATTGTCATACAATTTTACTTAGCATGTGAAAAAATTGCAATAGCCCAGTTGCATAAGTACCTACATTTTAAACTACTACTTTTAAATTCAGGTTTTTAGCATTGAGTCTTACGGCAATATTGCAACATTGCACAAGATCTGAGCATTTGTAAAAAATATGAGAGCAGTTTCTTCACAGCATTCTCTAGAAGATTCTGAACAGGTCAGTCAAAAACCTTTCCTCTGGTTAAGCAGTTCTGTTGAGCACAAGTTTTATCCCAACCAACAGTGTCCAACATCTGGGAGCAAGATGCTGGCAGGCAAAATGGACATGGGATGCCGTAATAAGTGACGGGAACAGTGCACAAGTGTGTCTGTGTGGAGTATTGGTTGGAGGTTCCCCGATCAAAATAGGAAGCACCAGTGAGAGGGGTGGGGAACAAAAGAGAAAAGACTTCCATGATAAACGGGTGATCATTTATCGTGGAAGAAAAAGAGGACACTCAGGATAGGAACAATTTAAGAACCTGAAAAAAATACCTAGAGCTCAAAGACAAATTAGAGAAGTTGGGGAGTGAAGGGGTAAAGAGAGGTAGGATAAAAGTTGAAGTTTATTAAGTAAATAAGGTCTTACGCTCTTGAACATGCTGACATATAATGACAGTTTCTGGTTTGTGTCTGTTTTTGAGATTGTGTGATATTTTATGAGCATCACATAAAACTTATGTCAGCCATCTGTTCTGTGACCTGGTTGCAGTTCGGTGTGACATCTGTGTAAGTATTAGAAATGCAGCACAGCTACTGGCTGAATTTCATGGCACGAGAAGGAAGATGACTGTACAAAATAAATGTCTGGAGAAAATTGTTATCTTGGACGGCTGAGCTTTATTTCTGATTGATCAGATTTACTATACCTCCTGGCAGAACTCAGAAAGAATCAAAGATAAAATTAAATCAAAACGTGCTTCGATAAAGTTTTTGCTGAATGATGTAGATACTTTCACAATCAGGTCATGGTAACTATTTCATTGTTTTGCACTCCTTTATTTTTCTAAGTGAATTGAATAGGATTTAAAAGAATATGAGGGGAAAAAACTCATTTGATGTTAACAAGGACACAATCAGTGAAGACAATGACTTCAAATGGTTAAATCAAAATTTATAAGATTACAGTGATTGTAGGAAATTATTACGTCTCCTCTTTATGACAAGTAAAGTAGGAAAGTACAAGGTGGAAATCATTCAGTTTCATCTTTTGCTTGATAAAAAAATTACTTAATTAGCAACAGTTTCAAGATAAAAAATCTCAAGCTTCATTTAGACATTCAACAGTCCCTTGGAATTAAAAAGTCCATGTGTTACACCGAGCGTCCTTCATTCATCAATAAAAACTGGAATTATGCAGATTGGCTTTGCAGAGACAAAAACATAAAATTTCAACATAAAAAAATTAAAGTAAATAGCTAAATAAAAACTACATTCTATAACTCCTTCATTTGTTGTTAGGAAAAGAAAGTTTTGGTAAAAATTGTACATTACTGTTCCTTCAACAAAAATGATAAAGTTAGTGGTTTACAGACTTAAAAAATGAACAATGCTTGATATCTTCAAAGAATTTACTATTTCCAACAAAGAAACAGAGTTCAGGTTTTCTAAACAGCTATGTAGTGTCATTTTGCCCTTATCTTTAGTTGATTATGTTAGTGTGTTATTTATGCTAAAGTCATCTTAAATTAGACAAGAAAATCACAAGAAATGTTGCCTTTTTTCCAGATCCAAAAGGGCATAAAAACATACATAAAACAACACAAACATCAGACAATCAATTTGGTAATTTCATAAAAAGAGAATCAAGCACAGCAATCTTGTGATATTATAACGAACTTGGTTATTTTTTAAAATACAGACTCTTATATGTTTTAAACGTTGCTCAATGTTTAAAAATGGTTTTTAAAGTCAAGAAGAGGAAATGCAAGCAACCCAGAAAAGCTACTAAAATCAGGCTAAGGCTCTGTCTCTAATTTCTACTCAGAGAATTTAGTATTCTGCTTATCATGTTTTTATTGATGTTCTCTTGCTGTGCATATGCTCAAGGGGTATTTTCAGTTGTTTTACACTTTTTTGTTTAGTGCATATTTCCACATGTGTTATTCATAGTTTTGATGCCTTCAGTGTGAATCTACAATGTCAATAGTCATGAAAATAAAGGAAACTCATTGAATTAAAAGGTGTGTCCAAACTTTTGGTCTGTACTGTACATTATCCAGCTGTTATTTGTAAAATTAACTAACCTTGGCTTATTTATCAACATATTGCTTACAAACCTTCTTGTAACTTCTTAATTGGTCTTCAAAAAGGCCTCTCCAGGATTTCATTTGTTTTTGCTCTTTCACTCTAATCATTTTCATACTGATCAGTTTCTTTTACTTGTCTATGGCAGTGTATTGTGCATTGTGAGGCTAAAAAATAATAAATGTGGAAATTGAACCCCCTAATCCGCCCGGGTGGTGAGGCAGTAACAGGGTTCCTACACAATTTATGTTTCTATACTATTGCCCTTGTCCAGATGCATCTGTTCAAATGTGTCATGACTTTTAAGATCTAACATTGCAACTGATTTGGATTATTTTGTTAGGTGTTTGAGGTTTAGTATCAATGTGTTCCAGGTATTTGAAGCAGCAGAAGTGTGTAATATAACTGTAATAACTGAAATGCAAACCCATGAAAGTTTGGGAAAGTTCATATACTGTAAATGTGCATGGGTAGGCTGGTTTACAGTCAACAACTTAAGATGGAATGTTATGAACTTATTTTGATTACCTATCATCTTGAAATTAGGAAAATCTAAATTGTCATATAGATTTAAACTTGTTTTTTTTTTTTGATAGACCTTTTGTCATAAAATTAAGTCATATTAAGATGACCAAATGGTAGCTTGACTTGTCACAACAGTTTATTTCTGTTATCTCAAGAAAGCATAGCTTTAGTTTCTTGAGATTAGAATTTCATCGACTTATCTGAAGAAAATTAAACCTCAAACTGGTTTTTTATGATCACAGTTGATCTTAAAATATAAAGGCTAAAATTCAAATTAGAGTGATGTGGTCTACTGGCTTAAGATGGAAAAAACCTGATCCTAAACTGATGCATTACTAAATATTGAATGACAATTATTATTATTAAAAAATACTTTCATATGTCAAAATAATGAAATAGTCAATTCATGATCTTGAAATTTGCAGCCATTATTACTGTTCACACATTTATTACAAATAAAAAACATATCCAAGTATGGAAAGATGCATCTCCATACTCAGTTATATTTTTTTTATAAGCAGATTCTAAACATGCTAAGAGTAAATTGTATAAATATCAACGCTACACAGAAACTCTGAATGACTTTATACTTCCCTTTACCTTCAGGATGGAGCTTGTGATGCAAACCAGATTTAACTGGCTAGCTACTCCCCACAATGAGGTTTTTCCACACAGCTAAAATAGATATGACTAAGTAGACACACTCACTGTGAGGTGGAAATACTGACTGGATGTTACCGCGAAGAGATCCAACTTGATAACATGCAAAATCACTCTAATTGAAGATATCTTAGCTGTTGGTGTCATGTATAATCCCAAAGCGGAAGAGGGAGAAGTTGAAGACAAAAAATTATTGGAAAAAAAAAGAAGATCCATGACAACCAAAATGAACAAAGTTTTAAATTCAGTTAAATGATAGGAAGCAATTTCATATTTATGGCAGGCCTCTGGTAAGAAAAAGCCCTGTCAACACACCGCTGGGTTATTGCTTGATATTAACAACCTTTTTAAATCTGTACCATTTATTGGTCATGGTTAATAGGCTAATGTTGACTGAAAAATAAGCAAAAGTTCAAATAATTATTTTTAGGAAAACCTTCAGAAGCCTAAAAACTACAGATCAAAACCACTTCAAATATTACAAGAAAGTTTGTCTTATTCTGCAATAAAAAATAAGGTACTTATTAAGACTTGTGCATGTAGTGCATCCCTACAGGCAATGGTCAGAGACCTGGGTGTGGTATTTGCATATCCAAAGGCTCGGTTCCCCGTAACTTTAAAGCTAATTTTTTTAGATATGTATAAAAATATCTCTCTTTTTTTTGGAGTGCTTTCTACTCAAACATCTGCAGCTCTGAGTAATTTCACTGAAAAAAAAAAAAAAGAAAAAAAAGTGGAACATGATTCAGAACCGCAGAGGAGGCCTCAGCTGCTTGGTTACAGTTCAGTGCCTCAGACACATTCAGAGAAAAAAAAAACGAAAAAAAAAAAACTGAGACAAAGCTTGCTTTTTTCCTCATAAGTACGAGCTACACATTCCTCTCATTCTCAGCTGGTGCTGCTTTTGGTCTCAGCTTCTTCTGGGAAATTCATGGCATTCTGCACTTTAGTTCTCTGCTCAAAAAAATATATATCCAGGGTGTTAAACAAACACGCCTCAAAACCCAGAAGCAGAAATCCCCAGAACATCTTCAGAATGCCAGGTTAGAAAATTACAGATTTCTACTTCTTAGTGCTTGATTTGTGTTAAAGTAACCACGGCAACCAGACCCCAATCTACCTGCTTTGACAAACAGGTGTGAAGTAAGGCTTAATAATTTCTCTCAATGCCAGCTTACATGTAACAAGCACCTGAGTCAACCTCTGTCTTTTGAAGAATAAAGACACAAAGAAATGGTAGAAAAGTTCACTCTTTGGCTTTCATCTTTTTAAGCAACAATAACAAAAAAAATACTCCTCCATATTATTGCTTTTTTCCTCCTCTGGCAAGTAAAAAAAAGTGATAAAACAACCTGTCTGACTGAGCTGTTAATTTCCGTCTTTGGTCTGTCACTTTAGGATCCGCTTGAATAAAAAATACACCTCTTTCATCCCTTCCTGTTGACAGCTCATTACCTTGCCCTCTCTTTAACTCAGGAACCCCTCATCCCTTTTCTAAAAACACTCCATTCAGACGTCTTTCAGTCCCATCTCCATCTGTAGGGTGATGGAATATGTAGTCAAGCACATTTCAGGTCTGCGCAGGGAAACAACCTTTCATCGTTTGTTTCTGGAGAGAGGCACACCAAACTGATCCGTTTCGCATCAAAGTATTAACGGCTAATTAATTTACTGGGTGTGGAAGGAAGAAAACAGATTTATAGCCTGAACAGATGTTGCTCCAGCTAATATGTGGAACAACCTGTCTTTGCACATCCTAGCTGCACAGACCGGTAATTACTTCAATTCGTCTCATTCCTTGGCATTTAGTTCCAGTATAGCAGCAGATTTTAGCTCATACAGTCAAATATGTCAAATATGTTTTAGTCCTAAAAATAGTCAGCTTATTTATGTTATGTTTTAGAGGATGTATATTTTACAGATTAAGGCATTGGTGATTTAATATTGTTTTTAAATGACGAGCCAGATTTCTATAGAACTTCACATATTCAGTCTGGTTTGTGGCAGAATCCAGGAACAAAACACAACAATTTGTGATTAAAATTTCTCTCATTGCTGGATCCATTAGAACAGTGGTGTCAAAACTGTTTGCCATGTGGGTCAAAATCGCCTGGTTGAAAATACTAGAATGTTTCTACAGGCAAAAAGGTTTTATTGTGAAATTTGAACATTTTACCTGCTTAACATTAAAACAAACACACACTAGTTTACTGAAAACAATTTTTGCAAGTTTGCCCTGCTCAAGAAAAGGTTTATAATTTCTTAAAGTCTTGGCTTGATTTTTTTTTATTGTCTTTGTCTAAAAAAATGTCATAATTTGCATCATTGTTCAACAGTGGACATGGGCTGCACGCAATCATGTGTGCCCACAGGGAACACTTTGGACACTCCTGTTGCAGGCAAAAATGTGGATCTTGATTTGCACAAGTTTTGAAAATAACTAACTCTGTGTTACCGATCAATTTCTGAGAAAAGCCAGAAATTGGCTTCAGCACAGAATTGAGACAAAAAGCTTCTTTTGGAGAGTTAAATCATCCTGAAGTGGAGTTAAAAAAACTTTGATTCAGAATGATTGTTTTTTTTTATAAACTGGAGGTCGCAGACGTGCTGTGACTGTGATATTCACCCTACCTGTTCAATCTCAAACACATCCTTTTAAGCCTTTAATTCTCACTTCCTGTTTTTTTTCTGAGCATGTTTTCCAGACTGCTATAAACAACTGAGAAAGAAAAAAATAAACAAAAAACTTTACCATGTAGTTTAAAATTATGAAATGTAAAATATATAATTCTATTTAACATATATACTTTTTGCAGTTTTTAACTGGCTTTAATGCAGCAGCTTAGTAACACACTTAAAAAATAAAACCTTTTATGAATAAAAAATGGTGTGGTTTTCAAGGATTTAAAGGTTTTGTTCATATCTATAAGTCTTTAACCCATCTAAAGGTAATGTCACCACACTAAATACATTCATTAATACATAATCAGGCTGTCATTAAAGCAGACAGGGAACTTTTAAAGGCCAAAGTTACAAAAAAAATTTAATGAAATATGAACATTGTTTTTTACTTTATTATTTTAAAAACTGAAACTGCAATAAAATAATGACCCTTGTTTTTTACTCTGTTTGTTATTTTTGCATTGTGAGCTAGAAATGATGGCAAACAGCCAGCCTTTTCCTGTGTATTTTTATGCATAAAATATATAATTTACGTAGTCTGACTGACCTCAAACCAGTGACGAAACTGTTTAAAAAGCTGATATAAAGTTTGAAAAGCAGCAGGTCTTCAAGCCTGCCTTGCTTCTGAAAAGCATCTTTTCTCTTTGTCCTAAACTAAAGCAGGGTGGGTGATACATTTAAAAGCCACAGTAAAAATTTGAGTTACTCAAAGGACAGCAGGTCTGGGTGAGGCTCTGCCTCCTCAGTGCCTCCTCCTGAGTCTTTACTGCAGGGGGCGCCGTTACCAAGCAGGACCTCCTCCCCCAGGCTGATGCGGCAGGGTGCCTTGCCCAAAATCGGAGAGGAGGCGAGCCGGGAGTCTGGCGAGGATGCCCTCTGCCAGACGTCGCAGGGTTTGGCTCGGGACTCCAAAGGAGGATCCTTGTTGATGAGGTCTGGCACAGAAAGCTGAAGCTGGTGTCGATGTTCCTCCTCACCTCCTTCTGGGCTCCCTTTTTCCTCCTCCCCATCTTTGACTTCATCAGTCGTGGATTTGGTCTCCTCTGTCTCTGAATCGGGTTGGTTCGCCACCAGACCGAGTGGGTCTGTGATTTCTGTCGACCTCTCCTCCTGCTCCTCACTGCCTCCTGGTAGCTTTTCCTCACTCTTCCTCTCCTCGTTGGGGCCCTGAGATGTTTCTTCAGGGGAGGGCAGAAAGGGGGGAGAATCTGCCGGGTCTGGCGAGGCGACTACAGGGTCAGAGGAGATCATCATGTCCTGGGTCGTCTTCAAAGCTCGAGGGACGCGCTTCTTTCCTGTTGGCGGCGGTGGGTCGAGGCGAGGAAAGGAGTCAAACATGTGGCTGGAAAAGAGGAGAGGGAAGAAGGGATTAATCTCAGAAACTAATGGACCAGGTTTTACTGCAAAAGCTGAAACTGTTAAAATATAATATAATAAAATTATTTATTGTTGTAGAATGTTCAGTACAGGTTTCAGGTTTTAATCTGGTGCCCTCTTTACTATAGGCCTAAAGCCTCTAAAAGAATATGGAAAATGTGAGAATAGGAAAAACACCACCATCATGCCTGAATAAAACCATCATTCCTTTTACCTTTACACTGAATTACAACCATTTAAAGCTTCCGTGCTGCTTCAGTGCAGCTGAATGAAAACACAAATCCTGTCCTATGATTAAGACTTCCAACTTCTTTCTGCCTGCAAATGACAGCATGTTGGGTGACAGAGAAGTTAGAACAAGTGGGCTAGTTTCACTTTAGACCAACATTCTAATGATTAGTATCACAGATAATCAAAGCCCAGAGAATTCAGCAAACTAAATTAACACAATAAAGAGGCTATGCACCACTGAAGAATAAAATAAATCTCAGAGGAGTTGAAGGTTCAGACATCCGCAAACCTCAACAACATGAAGTCAATTAGCGCTCTCCATCTACACATTTTTAACCAAATTTTCCAACCATTTGCACTCTCTCTGTTCCTTTTCCATAGAAAAAACTGCCTTTTCTATACTTTTGTGTTATCACTGTAAATCATTTCTAGATCAGCCACCAGCTGGTCGCAGCACATGGCTGCTCATCCTGACCGTCCTGGATCTGGTTCTGCTGGTTGAGGGAGTGGCTCCTCTCCACTGTCTCGAGACGTCGCCTACAAACTGTTCTGGAGCTGAACAGTGAGAGTAACACACCCACCCTCTGCTTTCTTCAAGGACACAAGTCCTCCATTCCACAATCAATATCAGGACGACAAAGAGGAAGATGCTGCTGCTATACATCACTTGCAGCAGGTCCTTTCATCACCATTAAAAAGACACGGTTGTGTTATTTCATCTGTCAACAAAAAAGGAACTGCTGCATTTGGACAATTTGACTTGTGAAATAAATTGAACATTTGAATAAATAAAACACAAAGAAATAATCTGTTATAAAACCTTCTTTAAACAAAAATATACTAATTAAAGTGGAATTAAAAATGTGGTCTTAAGTGTTTTATTTTTCTAAACAGAACACTTAGAAGAACTATTTTCTGCTGAGAGGGTTTAACCTAGTGAGGGTAATAACGATTCATTTTCAAATGTGCTTGCATGAATATGGTAAATAATATCTACCGGCAGCATTATTAAGATTTTTATTTGTTTTAATTAGAGATTATCTGTCTCTTTTTTTAAATAAAAGTTGACAGGTCTAAGTGGGAATAATAGCCATCATACATTGGATTACAGTGTAAGGTAATCTGTTCAGATAATACAGAAATTATTGAAATCATAAATTTCATTAGAATTATTGAAACAGTTTATCATAGTAATGCAGGAAAATACGTAAGAACAAAAATAGTCCTGATACATCATGGTTTAGATTAGGGCACCTAAAATCTTTTCTCAGAGGTGCAAAATTGAAGTACCAGAGGATGAAATGGCGATATGAACTGGAAAACTCAAACAGCAGGAACTGATAGCAAACAAAGCAGACACTTGAGCTCTGTTTACACTTTTTGAGTCTCATTTATCAAAAACCTGGAATACATTTGGGGTCAGAAATGGTAGGAGGACAAGTTCCATGTGTGATTTATGAAACCATGTGTCTTTTGGCTAATCCCAGTTTCCAAACAAACAGGTGTTGATATGTTTGGCGGTAAGAAACAATTGTCAGTGATAATCAACGAACCCCTTAATTCATTGTTGCAGTGGCACTACCCACAAACCATTTGAAAAATATACAAATAAAACAGCAGAAAACACATTTTCAAACAACAAGACGACAGATACATTAAAAGTCAACCAGTAATGCCATTCTTTACACAAATGAAGTATCTGCAAATATTGTGATTTATCTTATACTACTTGCTGAAAATAAGCCATATAATAGACATGCTGTTTCCCTCTGACTCAAAGCAGTGTATCATGCAACAGAGCACCAAATTAAACCTGACTGTCCACTGCAGTATTGTGCACAACTACACAAGCCAAAATGACTTGATTATTAGGCATGTAGAAATAAATCCTCTAGCCAGTCCAAGGACAACCCATCATTCTTTCAATACCCCAAAAGTGTCATCCCATAGGAGTCCATGAGCTTTAACTGAAATGTCCTGCTGTCCAAAAACCTCAATGTGAAGAATAGCTGTACTGATATCGGAGGTCAGATTTCCTCTCTCAAAAAGGGTTTTAGATTTTGGCACTGTGCCATAATGACAATCCTTGAAAGGTAAAATTGAACTAATAATTATTGATCACTCTGCACAAAAGTCTCTGTGCTATCCATGAAAAACTCACTCCTGTGAACAATTACAAGAATAAGCTCAGTCACTGCTAAAATGTGGTATTTCAAAAGCTAAAAGGAGATTTTTTTTCTCTTTTTTTTTTGCATTGTTCTTCTTGTTATCAAATTAGTTGGCAAAGCATACAACTGTAATGTTGTTTGGTCAAATCAATTAGGTTTGTTGATTCATCTTGCACTGCAGTAATATTTGCAGTAATATTTCTCAAACAGCTGCAACACAAATCCACATAGAGGATCTAAAATCAGACGTGGAATTTCAGCAAATTCTACTCTGAAACCTAACTTTAAGTATTTTGAATTGAGGAAACTCTTCTTTCAGCACTATGCTCCTTTGTTAAATGTTATGGGGAAAAAATAAGGCTGTAAAATATGTATATTCAAAAAAATTAAGCTTTTTTGGCTGTTTTTAGCACCCAGAAGTATCAAATGTATGTAATTAACTAATAGATCTCTAGAAAATGTTATTTCTAGCCTGGTTGGTGTTCTTCGCCTTGTGGCAGAGGGAGCAGTGTTTACCAACCTTTTGCCTGAAAAAGATACAGGATAAAGATGATGACGGAACTTGACTTAATGTCATGTTTTGATTGTTGACTCTATGTTGCATTGTGTTTCTGTGTTTGATATGATGTAAAGCACTTTGAAATGCCTTGCTGTTGAAATGTGCTATACAAACAAAATTTGATTTGACCAATTTTAGAAGCTAAGCTAAGTGTCCAAATATTGTTCTCTTATTTTCAGCAATAAGCACAGTCACACCTACGCAATTCCTCCTGTTTTTGGTCTGAATATGGTAGTTTGAGTGCTAGCATCAGTGCTTACTTTTAACTCATTGTTGGATTGAACCTTTGCTGGAAGTTTGTGATGCAATTCACCTGCCGTAAGAAATCATACAGTTGCTCATCTGCTAAATATTTCATCATACAGTGCTACATGGGTTGCTGTCTATATTTTACAGTCCTGAGTTGACACAATGAAACATAAACAAGTCCTGCATAATTTTTAGAACCCCTGACTATATATAAATCTAAATTGAACTGATACAACTAATGACAATTTTTGTGAGTGAATGCATATTTACACACCTGCTAGCAGAATTGTGGCCAAGTTTGTCCATGCAGCTCCAAACTGCGCCAACATTCTTGTTGACCTCAGTGACGCCGATGTCTCCAAGGTGGCTCGGCTCCTTCCTTCTCAGCAGGTCGTTGACCTTATGGAAAAGAAAATTCTCAGCTTTGAAGAAAGATAAGTTATCTGGGTATTTTTGAGAACCCACAGAGGTCCTTGCTACAAATCAGCTTATGATGTACTGACCTTTGCCCCAACTGCCTTGCCCAGGTTAATGGCATTTTTCAGCCTTTGCTGTCCTCCAGAGGATGGAGAGTCGATGAAGGTGGAGCCAGAATTGGAATTAGCTGATGCTGAGAGGGATCGGATGGAGTGCTGACCTGTTCTGGAGGTCTGAGGGCTCTGCTTCTGGGCAATGGAGTTCTCAAACAAACTCTGATCAACTGTACAAAAAGCAAACAAAAGAGAGTGTTATAAAAATTACCACAAAATCTTAAACAGAACCAAAAAAAAAGTGTTTTAGAAGAAGGAAGTACAGCAAAGCTGCAAACTTTTAAAACAGTAAATGATATAGATGAGGTTCCAACAGAAATGAACATGTTTTTCCGTATTCCTCCGCACCAAGAATAATGAGATTCAGTAAATTATTTTAGGGCTCCTACACATTTTTATGTATTATTGCTATTCTCTTCTAAAAAGTTTACAGAGTTCTTGAGCAATTTCTTTTTCAAACGTTTTGAGTGCAGAATCTGCAAAAACCACAAATTCAAGAGATTGCTGCATGGCAGGACGGATGTGCACACTCAGCAAGCAGGACATGGATTAAAATAGAAATATGCAAATTGATCAGTTTTCTGACCTGAAAAAAAAGATCCTATTTCTTACCTTTTCATTATTTTCAGGGCTTCTCAGAAAAAGTAGGAACCCATTTTTTAAATTCAGGCTACTTTTTATTGTATGAGCTTATTGAAGGACTGAAAACTATCTCACTGTAAGATTCAGCTGTGCTTAAAGCAAACTGATATTGCATCATCAAAGTAAGATTCAATTTTATTTTGCGAAACTGAATTTAGCTTGTGGAATTTAAATAATAAAGGCAATAGCACTACTATACCAAGTGAATAAAGGATGGTTAATAAACAACATGTTAGACTACTGCAGTGGAACACAAAACAAGCAGACAGTAGCAGCAATCATGCATGAATGAGTCAGAATGCAGACTCAGAAACAGCAAAACAGAAAGAAGTTCAGTTCAGCTCAGTCCACCAAATATCTTACCTCTTGCAGAGACATATTTCTCGGAAAGCATTTAACGAGACAGAGAAGAATTAGATTTCAGATCAGGTTAGCCCGTAAATGTGCACATTACTCCAATGTTTCTGCTTCGGAACAAAAATTGTTGCTTATCAAAAACTCCTCTAAACACAAATAAATGGAGGAAAAACACTGAAATGAATTCAAAATTAAAGGCTAACCTTGACACCTCTTTGCACTCAAATCTTCCATTTGCTGTTCCAATCAAGATATCTAGAAGGGCCCATTAGCCAGACACTCGAGGATATCTAACCCTTTAGTACAAATCAATGTGATGTAAAGTCCATTAACTTCAAGGAAATAGAAAGGGATATGAAAAGGGAAAGAGAACAAAACTGAATGTCTACTAACATGCAGCTACCAAGAAAGGACTGTAAATAAAATTCTGTAGAACAGAGGAACAGAGTGAGTCCACCATTAAAATCTGAAACACATCTGTAATGAGTGACATAAGGTAGTCAACTGACTAGTGGTCGGATGAAACCCTCTTTGTAGGAGATTACACTCTAAAAGAAAAATGGCATGACAAAAAAAGTAATTCGACACATTTTCTGATCTAGTGCAAGTCAAGCAATTGACAGATTTGAGCTCATTTAAGCTTTTTCTTTTTTCTACAGCAAAGACTGCAAACTTTTATTACAAAATAGTTCCTTCAAGGTGACTTGCAGCTGTTTTGATTGCAGATGAAACAGGCTTCATGTTCACATGTTTACTCTTTGCAGCTTCATCTTTTAGTCTCTTTATATCAGATCCAATCAGTATGTCAGGCAGATGAGCAAACATCAGCAGAAGAAGAGACCAGTCGTCTACCAGAAAAACATTTTAAGATTTTTGCTTCTTTAGGGCAATGTATTGCACTTTTTGTCCATTTCATTGTATTTAACCAGATCTTTTGGAGGCGGAATGTTGGAAAGACGATAATAAACCTGAACACATCAGTTAATGTTATCAATAGTTAGTTATATTGAATGTTTTATCACACAAAAATGTTACAGCAACTTGACTGGAAACTTGGGAGTTTTCCAGTAGAGGTTTGGTTAATTTAAATATTTTGTTATGCAATAAGCAGGAACAAGTCTTTTTTCCTGGAAAAAGCTCCAAATACACTGATTCCATCCAGAAATAAAGCTCCAACTTTAACTCAAGACTTAAATAATTCGAGATTTGATGGCTGGATGGATTCATTTATTTGTATTTAACTTCTGATTAATTTTTTACCCATGTATGTCAGCATTTATGTATTTGCTGCACTTCACTTCATGTTGGCCATTCCTACAGTTATTTACACTTTTCCCATATTCAAAACAATGGAAATCCTAGACATTCATTTTTGGAGGACAATTTATTATTAGTAGGGCAGTCAAGAAATATTTGTATTTGAAAAAAAAAAAGAAATGTTATATATATATGAATATATATATGCGTTAATATTTAAAGGCTCCTATCTGAATACATGTTCATTAATTTATAACTCTGAATTTTAACATTCTTCAGCTTTTCTCTGAACAATCTCCTGCTTCAACTTCAACTGTTTGGAGACTACTTGAAATTTCTTTGCCTGATTCATTTACATACAAATAGTGTCTTATCACTATTTATGTCCAATTCTCTGCTGGACTGTCCCTGAACCTTCACTGAAGGGTACGGTTTCCTAAGAATGAATGCTAATCTGATGTTTGTTTAAGACTACTTATTGTTCTGCATTCCAATGTCAATAGTCCCCAACTACAGCCACAGAGAAGTAATAGAAATGTTACAAGTGAATATACATAAGTTAGCTGAGCAAATGCAACAGTTTTTTAAATCTTTTAGTTTGTGCTAATTATCTTTGGTCGAAGGGTCATTTCCTGATTTTTCTGTATGATAAACATCATCAGTTTGATGCAGTGATAAGCAGATATTTGCCTTACTAAATTAAAACCATCTTTGACATTTATTCATGTAGGAACATCACCAAGGATAGTCTGAGATGATTTTCAAGGGAAACAATTAACTTGAATACATAAATAAATAAAAATTCCAAAGAGGAATATTCAAACACAGGAATGATTAATTAATGGAAAACTACTTTATTCCTATTTTAAGAAATCAAAAGTAATCTTCCACCTTGGCACAATGCATCATGTTTTTTGTGTTTGGTGTGTTTTTACATGCAAATACATCAATTGTTATATAGTATGTAGAATAGCTGACTTAACCAAATTTTAATAATGTAACATTCTGCAGAGCAAGTCTGCTTCTTAATAAAACAGACCATTAACATTTACTGAGGATCTTCTGCTAAATTAGGTGACGATTGGACCTCTGTCACACTGTTTAATGTTGCTATGTTCTGGGAAATATAAATACAATTAATGGGCACACACAGTACATTTGTCTCCCACTTTATTGGTGGCATCATGAATATCAGCACTGCTTCTCCTTTACAAATATGCTGCTATTTCAGCAACATAATTGGAATTACTAAACTGGGGCTGTTTAACAGGTGATTTGTTTGATTTGCCACTCATTGTGCTCAGACGTACCACCATCAGTAACACTTACCAGGCAAATTAATTTCAAAAAACTAATTATTCACATCCTTGTAATTAGAGATGGCACAATCTTGTGTGCTGCAGCTTCACTGTGGTTTGTGCAGATGAAAAAGGAAGCCCTTTTTCTTTTTGACAAAAACATAAAAGAAAATAAAATGTAATTAACACCATGCACTGACATTTAAAGTTTTAATTTTGTGCTGTGCACCACTTCTATCTGTTAATCAAGTTTTTTTGTTGTCTAAGTTCTAGTTGAATGAACTCTGAAAATCTAATCAAAAAAGAAGAAGAAGATTAAAATTATATTCATGAGTAAAATTGTGAAATTGCAATAATCGTGGCCACTTTTCGGACGCCAAATGGGACCGTGGACATCTGAAGGGAAAATCAAGGATCACAACACAGACAAAGCTGACAAGCATATACTGTGTAAACTTCAAACACACACCCAAAAGGAGCATAGATTATTTAGAAAGATGGAAATCAATAGAAATTTGAGATTCACATATAAATCCACTGGTAATAACATTCATTAGATTATATAATTCATTGGTGCCCCCAGTCAGTGAATGCACCACACCTGCGTGCTAAAAGGATCGGCAGCCAACAACAATCCTCTTGAGTTCCTGTTGTTACGGAATAAAGAACACTCAGTAATTCTCATCATCAGTGAACTGTGTGTAAATAAAGTCAGTGAAAACACAAAAGCTTGTAAAGGCTCCTAGAAAATAAGCTGTATCACTCAAACATGCTTGAGTTCCTTCAGGCTGCCATATGAGAGAGTGAAACATCAGCACAGAATAGGAAATTCAATGTCCTGCAGCAAAGTTGTTCTATTTTATCTTTTAAAGAGATTAAATCTGTCTGTCATGGAATGTTTTTACGCGTAGGGATCTACTTACTCTACAGGAAGTGCAGACATAGACAAATATTTAAAGCTTTATTTCCATCACAGTGTTTGTGACACTATCGAAATACTTTAATTTTGTCTGAAGGAAAACTTCAAATTGTCGGACATGTTGACTGACCTGCCTCTCCTCTATTCTTACAAATATATTATTAAAAACAACTCTTGAAAGCCACAAACTGCAGATTGTCTGTTGACAATTTGAAAGAGCTATTTTTTTTAACAATCAGTAAGAGATGGTTACCGATTGGCTGCTGCATTGCAGTCTCTTGAACATTTTCATTTGTCTGGGTACAGAAAGCATTAAGGGTGCAGTGGGTAACTTTTATATACAAAAAAACAATATTAACTATTTGTTTCATACTGTAACTATGTTGTCACAGTATAAGATGAGAAAGATCATCTGGGAAAAAAATCAAGGTCATCTGCCTCCTCCCTGTGGTCCTACTGCTGTCTGTGGTAAATAGAAATTTATTTAGAAAATAAGAGACAAATAAAAGATAAAAAAAGAGAAATCCAAACTAACTACAAGTGAAATCAGCAGACATCTGCAACATCGGCCCCTTAGCCACAGAATCTCTTAATGTTTCTAGGAGGAATTATGCAGAATGATCACAAATGAGCACAAAAAACCCCCAACAAAACAATACAAATACATGCAAAGATGCTAAAAAATATATTAAGGCATTTAATCTAACTGAAAAAATAGCAAAGTTGCATGTCTTTGAAAACCTGCTTTTTGAAAAGAAACATCCTTTTACAGGAGGTTTCTTGATGTTTCCTCAGCCAAAATTTGTAATGTAGCTGTAACTGCAAACATGCATGTCTGCTTGCTCGGATCTGATGGGAATTGGTCTTAATGGGCAGCATGTCACAACCTGTGATGGAGTTCAAACTGCTGACTGTGCTGCTGAGGGCTGCAAAACAACAACAACTAATTTCCTGGTGTTTCCAATACATCTCTGTTTACCTTTTGCACTCCCTCAGAAAGCACAAAACAGCAGCAATAGTACTGGAGCACTGAAATGTGCATTAACACAGATGTTAAGGATAATGCTTACAAATGGAAAAGAAGGTGGAATGAAAAGAGATTATTTTCTAAAAAGATGTAGTTATTTTAGTACTCTGTGCATGAGTTGTTCTTTAAATTACAACTAGGACTAGGAGCTCTGTCTGCCACAATTTGCATTCATTTGCATTCGTTCTTTTCAAATGGCTGCTGATTAATAAGACAATAGTGAGATTACTAGTGGAGACGGCAAGATGTAGAGCATAAACATGCAATCACTTACAACCTTATGTCATCATGTTCTTTTATAACATAAAATTTTGTCACACAGAGAAGCAGGTCAAGACGAGAATGAGAGCAGCAATGTGAGATATTTAGGGCCACACAAAAAGTGTTTACCAAGGAGAGCAGAGTCTTTCGTAGGAACCAGACTGAATCCATTGTGAGGATAACGCAATCATCTGCAACACTGCAGAAAATTGTTAGCCTTCTCCAAAAGTAAAAATGAAATGGGACTTTTTCAATGTTGGTCATGTATAACATTAAAATGTTACTCAAAGCTACTCAAATGAAGAGCTCCATAGCAATCAAATGAAAAAACAGAAGAGACTAATGATCTCTTTGGAAAAACAAAGAGATTATCAATAAAAGTAAATATTTTATGTTTACTTGTTGCTTTTTATTTAAATGCATCTTTTCTCAACAGATCACATGTAAAAACCTTCCAATCACCTTACTAAATAACAGCTTTACATTTTCCTGCTTTGTTAACTTCCTAAAAAGCCTGAAAGGCATCATTTGGCTTTGGAGAATCATGAAACTTTTATGTGTTTTCTGGCTTAAGTGCATCAATGTCTGACCTGACTCTTCCCGAAAACAAAAAGTGAAACCAATCAGACAGTCTGGTGGAAAAGACGACGGCACATGGCACCCACATGAAAATATAAGCAGCGATCACTGCGCTGAGAGGCTAAGCGACCTGAAACACGCTCACTTGAACACAAACACCATAATCTTCAGGCCAGACAGGGTCATTATCGCTGCGGTATTCAATTACAGCTCTCACTGGGCTTCATTAGGATGCACGTGTGTCCTGTGTGTCTGAGTGAGGAAAATATTAAACTACAAGTCAGGCCAATCTTACCTTTGGGTCTGGCGGGGGGGGGAAAGGGAGGGAGGAAATAAAATTTCAAGCTCTTCCCTCTTGAAGATGCACAGAGGATCTGCTCATCAATTTTTCACTCGGTTTCATTATGACATGAATGATTAAAGTGAGTGGGTGTGGGGCTGCCTCAGACTGATTAGCCACTAAAAAACAAGATTAATGGAAAATATCTCTGCTCGACCTTACTGAACCCTGACCAACAGTTTGCTCTTGGCATAACATTTCTGTTTTTGTTGGTTTTATCTTCTATCTACAGTTAAAACATAAACACACCTTCATTGATCGTTTGTTGAAATGCCTCCTAGTAAATGGCACCATGACTTCAACAAGCTTCTGACAGGATTCTGCCTGAATCTTGTCAGACAGAATCTATTTAAGCCCTTTTCAAAACTCTGAAGAGGGAGGTTTTCATCTCATCTCATTTAGTTTTCTGGTGTACATTCTATATTTATGGATTGTTCACAAATTCTAAAATCAGTTTGTGTTTGGGGTCATTGTTTAGTTGGAACTTTTGATTGTTGATTGATGGTCAAGTTGATGGAAGGATTTGGAGACTTTCCTTGTTCCTTAATATTCCATCCACTTGACACAATACATCAGAACCACAAACAGCCAAACAGACCATGATGCTAACACCACCATACATGACAGTAGGGTTGGTGTTCCTAAATTTGACATTTTCACCGCATCTCCTACAAACATACTTATCATTGTGGTGAAACAGCTCAATGTTTGTGATAAAATTTTTCTATAGAAGATGTTCGTCTTATTCATGTCAGCAGCTGCTAATCTCAGTTGTGCTTGAAATAGTTTTGTGGAGCATGGCTTTATTTTTATCACTTAAACAAGCTCATAGTGTGCTTGAGTCTTGGTGGTTTCTGGGTTGTCCCTGAATATCATAAATTTCCTTCACCTCCAGGAAATAGTTTGGATTAAAAATTTCTGACCTGGCCACAACTAGATGTACCACTGGGTGAGTGACCACAAACACTTCAAAAATATTTGGGACATGATGATCCAGGTTAACACTGAGATGGCCTTATCATAAGCTATTATCACAAAACCTAATGTGAAAAATGCTTAAAAGCCAGGACCAAGGAGCAAATCAGTTTAAAAGAACTCCTCCACTTCTAATAAGCAAATTGGTCAAAAATCAAACCACATGTGCAGAAGAAGCTTGTTGATGGGAAAAACAAGGGTGAGGTTTCTCTGTAATTTACTAAGAGTCTTTTGTATAAACATTTTTTGTAGAATATGTCTGTACATAATTGAGCCTCTATGTGTAACTTTAAACCAGAGTAGATCAGAGAAATTCATTTTTAAATTCAAACTTTAGCATGTGTACTGAAATACATCACTTGATCCCCCCAAAAAACTAAACAAACAAAAACAAACAAGCAAACAAAAATAAAGATGGTGATAAACAGAAATTAGGGCCCATGATGAGAATGTATCAACTTATCACAGGGACATTGATATCTCTATTTATGAACAAATGTTTCAAATTTTAGAAGCCACACAGTTAGGAGACATTAAAGTAAGCCATGTAAAAAGACATACAGGCCCTTAAGTGATTGGACTTTTTTATATTCACATAAACCTATCATTTTGACAAATATAATCTTCTTAAAGTACAGTCTCTTACTGTGAGGATATTAACATAACAACTGGAGAGAGGGGTTCATAATCACAGCTTTTTAATATAAATCAGTTAAGCAGAAAAAAAGGTCTGCACTTTCCATGGGAAAGCTGCAGGAAAAGGAGCCCCAAGAGTGAGTTAAACAGGGCATCCTTAGACTGCAGACACAGTATGAATCCAAAAGAGATGGAGCAAGATGATCATCAGTGAAACCCGCACAGCCTGCCACACCGTAGCATACTCCAGGTAGCACCAAAAGTCTCTGTAAGGTGGAAATCATTCCTTAGCTTCAACAATAGAAATGGCAAAAACTGATCTAGATTAACTTCTCATCTTACTGTGGTTTGACCGGACCACTGAGCAAAGCAGCCACAACACAACACCCACCGCTCTCTAATTACAGAGGGAAAATGTTCATTTTTCTTTACCGCTTCCTTTCACTTACAGTGCTATAATGGTAGGATATATGCTGCACACTTGAAAATAAAATTAGTAACAAGAACATTTACTGGAACCTGATCCCACATGTGTAGAGAAATGACTGCCCTATTTTAGAAAAAAAGCCATTAAGGTATAAATATACCTCAGAGTACAGACAAATAATAGTAAACATATGTAGATCTTAGACATAAGAAATAAATACTGTATACAACAGTAGGGGTGGGTCTAGTCAGACATGTTTAAGTGCTACCAGTCTGCTATATATCTAGGCCCCCAGATCAATAATTCACTCAGACTTTTGCTAAACCACCTTCTGTCAGACCAGACAACTCCCCTTGGAGGGGCTTGTAGACAGAAGGACAAGTATAGCAATAAACAAAAAGAAAAAGAAAAAAAAGGTTTTAATTAAAACGTGTAAACATTGTCCCAGGTTTTATAGCTTGAGTTTGCTCTTATATGCTTCTATTTCTGTCTGTTTTAGAGATTTTGCTTCCTGCTCATATGACCAGCTGCAAGAGATGAAAACAGCCATGGGGTTTCTGCAGGGATGAATGAACGATCTCAAGATTTGTTGAATTGCGACTTTCATTTGATCTCAACATCACACAGACAGGTCGGTATGCACTACTTCCAAAATGTATTTTCACACAAAAAAATAAATAAATAAGGCAGAAATTACTTCTAATAGTATATATAATGAAGATTTGTGCTGGATCTTCACAGTCAGCAAAATTCCTTTGAAAATAACAATTATATCATATAGACTGAGCCTTACACACATGTGGAACACATGGTACCATAAAGGAGAAAACTATTGGCAAGTCTTTTAACTCTTTATTACAAAAGCTACTTTTATGTTCAAGACTTTGTAAAAACCTTCGAAGCATGAAAACCAATAAACCATAGAAATAAAAGACTGCAGCACTGTGCATTATTCGTTTCAATTATTTTGGCCACCTAACAATGGGCTAAATTGTTATGTGCAGTTATTAACTTTAGACCTCACAATAAAAAAGCATTTGTAAAGCTTAGTTTATAAATGACAGTTTCAATAATTCTCATCACCGTGTGATGCTTTTACCTTTTTGGTGAAAAGTAATTTAAAAGTTGTCAACAAAAATCTCATATTTGGTGAAATCTTTCATCACAAATTTATCAGTATTGTGTTTTGCTGTTTTTATTTTTCTTTTAAAAGAAACTTAACAGTTTTTGAAAAGGTGACACTCCCCTAGCTATTTACTGTGACAGGGATGCCAAAAAACTTGAAGATCAAATGTGACGAATTAAAATATACAATATATATGTGTATATGTGTATACAAGCATATGTATAAAAGTATATGTATAAAATATACATATACTTGTATAATCTGACAAATTTTTATTCCATTGGCATCAACACATTCAAAGTCATGCAAAAGAAACAGGCCAAAACAAAGAAAGGAAAGCTGGCTCTTAAAATAGATGTGGCATAGATAAACACCTTCAGTTAATAATCTTTGCATGCTGGCCATTCACATCTGGAGCTCCACATGTGGCAGATTATGACCCAAGCTACTCTGTCATACAAAACAGGTGTCAGTTCTACATCACAGCAACATCAATGGCAGATTGCCACTGCACATGGAGCGTACACAAAGCAGAAATCTACACAGAGACATGTAGCACTGCTGAATATTTGACAAATGTAAGGAAACAAGCATCATCTGACTGAGCAATATGTTGAAAGTATGGGAGGTGGAGGGAACATTCCCTTAAATGAGCACCAAAAGAAAACTAAAAGACACAAAACATCCAGAAAACACAACTGCCTCGAGGTTAAGACTACTCTAGCCATACTCATCACATCAATCTAAGTAGTTTCTGATGAAGTTATAGCTCTTATTTTTAATGCTGAGGTCAGAGGATTAATTACTTGGCTGTTTTGAGTACTTTATGCCTTCTGCTCTTCTGGCACAGACAGAGGAATTAATTCCAAGGCTTTAATGGTCTAATGTGATTGTTTGTTTGCATGTGACCCACTGACTCCTCATGCATCTCACAGCCATATTTCACATTAACACAGCAAACTTCGTTGACGCCTTTACAAACAGAGGACAGCCTTGGAATCAATTCTTGGGGAGGCTCCTCCAGCCATTTCTCAGTGCTAATATTTGCTTTTTCTTCCCAGCAAACCTATAATGTAATATTGGTTTAAAATAGATGTTTGGTAATATAGGTGCACACATTTGGTAAATAGCTCTTATGTTTGTTCAGATCATTGACATTTATTTTTTGCTGAGAATTAAAGAACTGGCTGGGGGAGAGGACTTTGCTAACACTCTTGTGCACAAGGAACCTCCACAATTCTGTTTGTGACTCTAAGCTGAAACCTTGAATCAAACAGCTACGAATTGCTCTAAACACATTACCTGATATGTAAGCAATCTATGGTAAACAAACCAGCAACAGATGCTCTGATCTATTAATAATAATGTCAGTCATTTTAAATGTCTTATTGTGAAAAAGTGAGTTGTTGTTTCTATACTGAAACTTATAGAAGTATAGTTCTATATATCCTATATAGTATATTCTATATCCTATCTATAGTATAGATAGGATTAAATAAAGTGATTTGATTGGATTAATATTTGCAGTAATTCAACTGCATCACTAGAATATTGAATCAACAGCTACATAATGTTTCCATACTTTGAAAGAGTAGGTAGACAAAATTCTTTTAGACAACCTTACCACTAGATGTCACCAGCACCAGTTGCTGTCTCCTTTAAGCATTTAACCACAATCTAATGGTTTTTCTGAGCTATTGAATTAGTATGCTGACAATTTAAAGGTAATGAAATAATTTTGTTTTTCCTGAAGATAGGAATAAATCAGACATGTTAAACTAAACCATAATCATAAGTTCCAGAAATTGTGAGTGTGTGTCAGGTGTTGGTTAGCTGTGAAGTTGTAGTGTGTGCATCAGCTGGTGACAGACTGGACTGTATATTGATCTACAGTGCCCCTTTGCTGTCCAAGTCTTTAACCTCAGTTTCAAACAACATGCGTCTGTGACGGAGAAATCAATGCAAGTCACCAACCCCAGTTCAACTCTGCTGGACAAGTTGGCAGTGTAGCTTTCAGTGGCAAACAACTTCTACATGCAGTTATTGCTGAATGAAAGAAGAGTTTGAGATATTTGAGGAATTGTAATAATGCTAAAAAGAATACCGTTTGCAGTTTATTTCATTTTTACTTTTAGGATATAAACACCAACATGGTTTCTAAGCTTGTCAACTACCATTTACAACTTTCTTGCTTTTGTGAAAAGAAATATTATAATGTACACAACATTGTGTACAATTATTGTGTGCAATTGAATGTACACAATATGCATATTAAAGGCTTAATGAATAACATGTAAGTAATGATTCAAGCTAATAGATTAACCAATAACACAAATAGCTCCTCTCTGTTATAATCAGTTTCAGCTTGAGTGGACCATATGTATTCTATGAAAGATTGGTTAATATTTTCTGACAGGTTGCTCTCATAAGTCTGTTTTCCACAAGCATGATACAAAGTAATTACTATCTCCCCATCTGTCAAGGTGAAAGGCTGAGGGCTATACCTTTTTCCACTGTCACAAAACATGAATCACAAATGCATGAAGAAGCACAAGAGACTGCATTAAAAATATAAAAGCCAGTCTGACATTTTGGAGAGGTCAGAGAAAAAGTTGAGTTCAGAAGATAAGAAGAGAATACGGTAATGTTGACCCACGAGTTAAAAAAATACTCATATCCTTTGATGAAGTGAAAAAAGGCAAAGACAAAAATAAATTTTACCCCTGAGGGTGTAGAGTCAGAGCAGAACATAGCCTCTTTGAATATGAAAATGTAAATATCATGAGCGCAGAAATGCAGAAAGAAATGTTGGTGGCACTTTCTATTACAGCTAGGTAATAAAATGTTGCAACAATAGGATAGTAGTTTCAGGATGTTTCCTGAAATTTCATGAAATACTAGAGTCAAAATATGGATTGTGTAAATTTAAGATATTCATTGAAATAATTCAAGTAACCTAAATGCTTCGATAACATTCAAAAAGACTGCCTTTCTCAGAACTCTAAATGCCTTATTAGAGTCAGTGAGAATAGCCTTGACTTGAATGTATTGGAATCTACAGTACGTCTCCATTTGAATATAAACATCATATAGTGCTAAATGCGTTGGGAGCTTAAATATGATTTAAATTAAATAAATTGAAACCATTGAAGACATTGGCAAAGAAAAAAACAAGATGGGTGAGAAAGATGAAGAGAAAATAAAAGATGATGAAGAAGTGACTGAAGCATAAAGGTCGTTCTTTGCACTTTTCATACTTGGAACTGTCTGTCCCTAGTGAGTCCGAGTAATTTATGGGAAATTAATTTATATGTACGAGATGTGGCCTGTAAAGCGATGATCCTGAACTTTTATGTCCTCCATCTGATTTCAATCAGGAATTTTTACTGCATATCACTCTCCATCTGCCTCCATTTAATGTCTTGTCATGACTTTTATAAAGATGTAAGGGTATCCAAGCAGATTAGCTAGCAGCTCAGACAATATTATTTTACTTGATTCACAAAGGAGATAAATCAGAAAACTATGACATGAAATCCTTTTAACTTGTAGCATATCTTACTCTTCTGTTGGTATCCTTTTGTTTCAATTACATTTGAGTCAGAGCACACTTGAAACTCACTGGCACACCTGCTAGGAATGTATAAAAAGCAAAAAACAATAAATCCCTCCAAATTGCAGTAGCTCAATATAAAAAAAAGAATAATCACTCTTTTAATTGATCAAATTAATTCAGTGAAGAAAGCAATCCTATTGAGGTACTTTGGCTGTGGAAGACAAGAAAGAGAAGGTTTGTGTCCAATGAACTATTTCTATTTTCATATTTAAATATGCTGCAGATTTTTGGTCTCCCAAAAGACCCAGTGGAAACCTGCTTTCTGCTTCTGGCAGAGGACACCATATTCTATTTAAAACAACCAGGTGTATCAAAATGTTTATGATGTCAGGCTCTCTTAGCACTTGACAAAATGTAATGTCTGTAATGGTTTCACAATTGGAAGAGGTATTTCTGATGATTTCATGTCTTCACGATATAAAGCACTTTGAATTGCTGAAATATAGAAATAAAATTTATTGAACAATTTTGAAGAAAAAGAGGCCCACAGCATGACAGATCCTCCACTACACTTAACCAATTGATCTTTTGTTTCATGCTAGATCCACTTGGATTGATTTTTGCTGAAAACCTAATCGTATTCTCAGTGAACACAACCCAATCCAGTTAAAATCTCACTAGCATTCATCAAACTTCACACATGGGCATTTATTAAAATAGCAAAGAAAAAAGGCCTTTCTTGCAACGTGTCCCCGACAACCAGTTGACAGGTAGACAGCATTCACTTGATTGTGGTTACCAAGAGATTTTGTGGACACTTTGTAACCACTTCGAACTATTTGCTATATTTCTCACTCAGCTCTGGAGTTATTTGAGAAACGTTTTTCCCAGGTCTCTCTCTTCAAAGTTTTCAAAGTGTCAATAAGTGGGGAAAGAGCTGTATTGTATGTGTACCGACTTCATATAATTTTACATACAACAAAATCTCTTTCATTCCCAAATAAGAACTAATTCAAAAGGCAAGCAGTTACATAGAGTTCGATTCACTGGTATCTTCTGAACATAGAGTTCCCACTGGTTGGTTTGATCACATCAGGCTAAAGCTCTGTGAAAGAGACGCTAAGCGCTTAGAGATTTGGCCCGACCCTGTTTTAAGTCTCAGATGAGTTATTGCCAAAAACTGTAATATTGCTCAGATAAACCAAAGTGCAAAATGAAAACTTGTTAGCTTTCAGCATGAATCGAAATTATTACTGTAATATATCATTGTGCCCTTAGGCTTTACCCAGAGCTGGATATAAATAAGTGAGACAACTCTTAGCTTGAATCTGTGAGCTACTATTGTGGAGTTTTGTGTTTGTGTTCAATGAAGGAAACAAACAAGCAGTGTTCCTTTAGATCTAACTAATCCCAGCTTTACATAAATTACAAAAGAAAGGAAATAGTGGACAATTGAAATGGGTAGAATTTGTGGAGAGAGAAAGAGGGCAGACAAAAAGGCAAGTACAGAAGTTCATGCGGGACGGTGCAGAAAACCTTAATTTGTACGTACAGATACACATCTCTATTGAAAAGCAACCAGCAATTATAAACCGAGTAACAGCAATTCCACTTCCTCAAAGTAGAGATGGCAGCAAAAGTCATCAATAAATTGGAGCCAAGAGGTAGCAATTTCATGACAAGATTAGTTGCTTTCCACTTCATCAAGAGATACAAGTTCTTCAGTCTCACACCCTGCTTCACCTACTCCCAGGGCTAATTGGGTTCCTCCCTGATCTAATCTGAAAAAATGTTGTGAATGTTAATATCAAACCCAATATATCATGTTCTGATATATTTTGATTTCACGTAGCATCATTGCCTATTCAAAAACAGACAGACGAAAATAAATGCACACAGGGACTCTCACTTTAAAGTTTTATCTGTTAAAATAAATAAATAAATAAATAAATAAATAAGTAAATAAGTAAATACAATAAAATTCAAAGCTCAGCTCCTGAATCAGGAAGCATGTCAGTGTGTCTGATGAGCTTTGAGTGTAATTAAAAAGGGGGGCACAGAAAAGAAAGGGAAGACTATGTTAGATTTTAGCAAATAGAAGTATATGCTTGAGTTTGCAAAACTATTTGCTCTCAGGGTATTTGCTCTCTCAATATTTCAGTTTGCTGTACTCTTCTTAAACAGCGTTTCCTGTAAATAGATTTGTGTCTAAGGAGACTCTTATTTTTGATTCTAGTCATAATATGTTTGTGCATTTCCAGGATATTTATATCTTACATTTTAGATATTTCAGATTTTAGGAAAACTCTGAGAGAACCTCGCCTGTACAGAGATGACAAACCGCTGCAGTAAAAGCATGACTCAGTCTAACTCTTTTGTTGAAAATTTACGCATTAGAGTTAATGTACCGACTCCAGTAAAAAAAAGAAATGACTGTTTTCTCCTACGCAGGACTCAAGTTAGTCTGACCGGATGTCTGCTTACAGCTTTCAAACTTTGCTTTATCTTAATAGCACCTAATGTTTTTTTTTCTCATTTTCAAATCCTTAGGCTGTTTTAAGATGATGAATGTTTTTGACAAGACAACATATGACGTAAGCCTGTCTCATTGGTCACATGTCTCCATTAAATATAAGTTTTTCTCATTTCAGCGTAAACCAAAGAAGGTAGCAACCTAATAGTAATATAATCCCATTTTCTAAAGATCCAGTGGTTTTAAGATTGCTATAGTTGGACAACTGGGAACTTAAGACAGATTCTTGAAGAGAGTCTGCAAAGCACAGTGAAACTGCAAAGCACCCAAGAGCTCCATCCCAGAATCTGCATGCCACAGTTAGCATGTTCAACTTTGACGTTTTATGACATGACAATTATGACAAGGCTAGACGAGAATGCCAAAATTTGAAAGCTTTGAAAAAGAAAAGCTGTACTCTCTAGATGAATGTGGCAGCAAAATTTTCAAGAGTTCTTGAAAAGTGTTCTATGAACAGATTACATACAACAAAGTGAGGAAATTTAGTAAAGCGACACAGCACCATGTCAGGAAAAAAACCCAGTAGAACATTTAGACACAAACACCACAAAGTGTCGAGCACGGTGGCAGTGGGTCGATGAGTTGGGCTTTCTTTGGAAACACGAACAGGCCATCATGTATCCACTAAAAATGGCACAAAATTAATAAAGCAAAGGATTGCTTTGATGCCATAAATAGTAAGTTATTATATTTCCAAGAGTGATGAATTTAAAATTTGCATTTCAATAACTGAATTGCCAGAAATGTGAAGAGTTTTGCTAAAGTAGTAAATATGCTAAAACGTACAAAGAGTGGTGTTGGCATTTTGATTACAAATTAGGTGTTTGTTTGTGAAAAGTCTTACTTGTTGAACTACTAAGAATTGGTGCAATAATAGTACATGTTCTTCTGTTGTTGGAATCCTATGTCCAACTGAGAAAAACATAGATAGATCTGCTGCGGGTGGTTGGAAGATCTGGTAGTATTGGAGCATGACAGCCTCACTTCTGTCAGGCTGTTCTAGGGCAGCTCTGGCTTCACTATATTAACTTTACACAATCAGCATGTGGATGTGTACATGAATCAGTAAATGCCTTAATGTAGAGTAAAGTCAAGATAAAGTGCTGTACAAGTACAGAACATTTGCCATTTACCATTTTGTGTGTTGAGCAGAAAAGACTATGCTTTGCTTCAGACCAATTTCAGTAGCAGCGTGCTTGTACTTGACATTTTTTAATTATACTTCACACAATTTGATTTAAATTTGTGCTACCTTCAGATTGACATTCTGACATTTTACATTTGTAAAAGCAACCACCTGTATTGTTCTTTACTATCAACAGTTTCAATTGTTCTTTTACTCTGTTCTTTGTTGACAGAAGGTATGTTCAGCTGACACATTCTGCAGACCAAAACACTGTGCGACATCAAGACAGTAAGAAATATTTAATTTGATTTATTTCAATGAGAGATATGACACATCAAGATAAACCTAACTAATAGTTTTGCATAACATGTAATGTCGGATGACCTATTTCATTTTATAAATTTCACAGTGGTATGAATGCTACTTTTAAAATTAAAAATAAAAAAAGAAAGTGAATTTAGAAGCTGAACAAACTAAAACACTGAAGCTAAAATACAAATCAAAAACACAATCTGTAACTGGAAAACTGTTAATCATTTTAAGTACATGAGGTATAACTATATGAATCTCATATAAATAATTGTGCGCACCTGACAGAGGTTAGTCCACAAAATGTTAGCTGTACAGAAATTTGAAGTGAATAAGACAGGAATAGAGGAGTTTTCATCAAAACAGAAAAAGCCTCAAATGGCTATTTCATCTCCCAGACAGTCAGGAGCTCCTTGTTTGTTGAGAGCATTGAGCAGTCTCAACGTCTCCCCATCTGTTCCCCAGCCAAAGATCTCCATCTCCTCATCCTCATCCTCATCGTCCTCCCCCTCATCTTCCCTGTCATCGCTGTCGTCTGAGTTCGACTCATACTCTGAAGCGATACCTGACTCGCGAAACCTGGTGAACTCCAGGCAGTCCAAAGATTTCACTTCTCTGGATAAGATGCTCGCTGGAGTGTTAGGCACATCTCGACCTTGAGTCATTGGCTTGTTAGACTTGAGTGATGGGGGAGGCGAAGGGAGTCGGGGAGGTGGAGACCCCGGTGGTCCCGGGAGGAAACGGAAACACTCCAGTTTGAGTAGACATTGGTCCCTACCTAGGGGGCTTCCCAGAGTCCCGTTGGTAGAGGAAAAGACGTTGCTGGTTCCGTCACCAGTGCCAAGTGCAGAGAGGTTGATGTCTGACACCTCGGATTTGGGAGTTGTAGCATCGCAGATCACTGGAGGTACCGTGGAGCGGAAGGTGATCTCCAACAAACTGTCCTGAGAGCCCACTGGAGAAAAGAGGCAAGTGGAAAAGATGAAAAGATGGATATTAGGATGGATCAAGTAATGAATTGATTGCTTGATTTACATTGTTCTCCCATCAGTCATCTTCTCAAAAGACAACTGTATGTCATAAAGATAAAAATGAATTGCTGGAAACAGAGCGATATAAATTCTAACAACATAAATCACTGGAGTCTCTTTTACAGCAAGAAAGGTCAATTGTGGCCTACAGTATTTCATCATCATCATGTGGCACTCAGTGAAGTATTTTGTGTCACTGTTTAGAAATTGTCCATGTTTTCAGGTTCAAATTTAAAGTTCAAACATATATTAGAACAGTGTTTACAAAGTTTTCCAACTTTTGTTTCTTAACCAAAACTGAGACTGGATTGCTAAATTATATATAGTCTGTGTCTCACAAAAGGATTCACTTGTCTGCCTACATAATACACACAGTTGATAAGCACCCCATTCTTTATCCATGGGGTTTATTATGATGTCAGGCCAATCATTTTAAGCTTTAACTACTTGAAAACCTATGAGAAGGCTTTCCACAATGGTTAGCAGTGTGTTGTAATGAGATTTTTTTATTACCATTCTTTCAGAAGTATATTTGTGAGGTCAGGCACCGATGTTTGAATGGAATACTTGGCTCTCACACCAAACTTTATACTTGAGAGAATGCAATTAGGAAAGTATTATTCTCCAGTTAAAGTCACAAACTCAGACTTGTCCATTAAACTGACAGTCATGTATCTACATGATCCTAGACTTATGTAGACTCTAGGGCCGTTTTATCCAACATTTTGTAGTACACTTTGTGAACTAAGCATTGGCAGCAGCACCTCAATTATGGAAACCCATTTTATCAAAACCTCTATGCAGTACTCTTAAGCAAATCAGAAGATTATGTACAGTTTGGAGATCTCTAGCTATTGTTGAGTTAGTGACCTTTGTCCTCTCTGTGGCTAGGCTTCTACTGGAGCTGCTCTGTTTTTCAAGGCCTTTTGCCTTGAAAAACACAGGGTGGCTGCCATTCCCAGTCACTTCCACTGTATTACAATGCCATGTACAGTATTTGACATAAATGGACTTAATGTTGAGCTGGCCTAATATCACAGCATTAAGATTGAAATTACTGAGCCCCTGAGTGTCCAGTTCTTTTACAAAGGTTTGCAGAAACAGTTTGCATGTCTAGGTACTGGATTTAATACACGGAACCATGGAAGTAATTGAAGCATATACCACAAAACTGAAAAACAACTCTTTAAATTATGGTCTAAATCTTTTAAATGCTTTAAGTTCTGATTTCTGTTGAAGATAGAGCCATTTAAAGCTAAATAATGTTACCTGTTTGTACATTGTTTGAATAAACCTCTCATCTTGGTCAAGCTGCTCTTCGATTTCAATAAAATGACTAATAATGTTGACTTGGATTAGTGCAATTTAAGCTTGTCACTGTTAATACGGCAACAGTAAATGGGTTGCACTATCACTGCAAGATGTGTCTGTCTAATTTAAATGTTTAACTTACATTAGACGATCTAAAAACTTTCCACATACAGGATTGGACTTTGAGAGCTCTTGAGTAGTAAATGTGACAGATTAGTTTCCAGCACCTATCTCTTCCACTTTACGTATCAGAAAAAACAATAACCTTTAAGCATGTCCGCGGAAAGTTTTCAAGTGTGGACAGAGAAGCATATTAAAAAGTCCAACTTGCCTAGGGAGTAATAAGCAAAGCTTCACGTTTGGAATATTTGCTGAAAAGATTAAAGATTGTTTCCTGCAGAGTGACATTTGGAGGGCAGACTGGGCTGTGGTGTTGCTGAGAAGATTGTCTGTCTGAATAGTCAAAGAAGAGGCTTTAAAATGCACAAAGCTGCAAAGAAAGGCATTGGAGAGGACAGAGGGGGGTCTGCGACAGCTGAACATCAGTAGGATGTGTGTTGAGTCTGGAAAAAAAAAATCTGAAAGCTAAGAGTTCAATAGAAAAACATACTCAACTCTCTTACCATGAATAGCAGCAGCTTCACAGAGGAAGAGAGTTTGAGGACTGCCATCTTTCTGAGCACAAACAGAAAGGTGACTAAATACGTATTCACTCGTGTTTTTTTAATCCTACATTTAATGAGCTTGATTTTTATTAGAATTTCTACAACTGTGTCTGCAGGCCAACTTTATATTGTGACTTGGTCCAAAACTAATCCCTACTCTAAGCCCTTTATGCACTCTGCAACTGGGCTGTTGGATATGGACAATGCCCAAAGGTTTTGTTGTTATTTGTTTGGAGTCTTTTGGAGCATTTCTCTCTTGCATGTTTCATGAATCTTCAGTTTTGACTGAGCAGAATAACCTTAGATAAAAGATTCATTTTGTGAAAGCATCACTCAAATGTGTTACAATACAGTAGGGTTAAAGGAGACAAACCAACTGATTGCAATTTTTGAGTGAACTGAAAGAAAAGAAAACCTAATTTCTGTGCCCACGATTGTGCAGATACTTATGTTAATTGCAATAAATTTGGATATCTTTTTGTTTTCATTGACTGCTGTCAATAAACGTACAGCAATTTGACAGTTATAAAGTTTTTTAATATTACAACATTGATATTTTGTCTAAAGGTTTACCAGTGTGTTTTCTTTCTTGTTGATGTTGCAGCTACTGACTGTCTTTTGAAAAATAGGATTAATGGAAAATCTGTATTTACTCTAGTATCTTGAAGGACTAATGACAATATAATGTAAAATTTGTCAGCTGAATCCACCCACTAGGATCTGCTTGAGGTTTCTGCTGACATCCACACGCAGCCCAGATTAATGTGACCGCATTGTCTGCATGTGGTGGCAGAGATAATAACTCTACCAGCCCAAGGGGCTACTAAAAGAAGTTTATATCTCTGTGCGTAAGGGAAAGTTAGAGATTCAGGAGGATTCGTTGTAGAGAAAACATGTGACCTTGGGACAGACTGAGGAAGAGGTCAGACTGGGACGAAGTAGCCGGATGTAGGGAGGAGGGTAGCTTACATGCCAAAATGGGTTTCATCCTGCTGAACATACATTTGATGGCCATGCCTGACTTATCAACATCTAACCCATCAACTCTAACCCACTGTAAATAATAAATGTAAATAATGAGATTTTAACTTACTGGAATTTGGTCCAACCATCTTTGATTCTAGCTCCTGGATTTGTTTAACCAGCAGGGAGATGTGCTGCAGCAGGTCTTTGTTCTGGAGCAGCAGTTGATGGACTCGAGCCTGGGCCTCCAGCCGAGCTGTGGCCTCGGCGCTTAGCTGGTCCTTCAGAAGATGGACCTTCATTGATGGATGAAAGGGGGTGAAATTGGGGTACAGGTAGTAGATATGAAACAGAGAGAGATAATGGGTTGATCAGACAAGCGTTGTTACAGAAATCCTTTAACATAGCCATAACATAAGCTACTAAATGTGAAGTCCATTGCCACGCCAAGCCTAGAAATCTGCTGAGGATTTAGCTTTAAAAACATGGCTGAGTCTGATCAACAGGAGAGAATGATTGATCCTCTGCAGTATTTAAACTGCACTGAATTTAATCAAAGCAGTTTGGAGCTAATGTCACAAAACCATCTGAGTTCTTTCACAGCCAGAATCGAAGAGATCAATCAGTGATAATCCAGTGGGGACTACTGAGGTAGAATCATCGCTCAAGATCAAGAGCAAGAGCAAGAGCACAATACCAGGAGTGGAAGGAGTTCTACATTTGAGAAACATTTGCACTTAGAAGAGGGCTAAAATGACTAAAAAACCAAAAAGAACATCCTAAGCTTTTACTGGAGGATCATGCCAGGTAAAACACATTTATCTGTGCTACCCTCAAAAATATACATAGTACTACCAGAGCAGGGGTGTCTCTGTCTATCTTAAATAGTCTTGAACACCCTGCTCTTAAGAGTGCCTCTACTCATTGTGCACTTTTCTTTATGTCTGAACTCTACAGTATTTTTACAGTGTTACCCCTGGGAGAACCTGACCAGTGGTGCTCCTTCTAAGTAGTTGATTGTTAACATTGATTTACAGTAATTAAGTTTTACATCCTTATTTGGCATTTGCTTTGGACAGAAAAGCATCAGACAAATATTACAAGCAAATGTGTGAAGTTTACCTAACAGTTTGTGACTTTAACTGGAGTTAGGGTTTTTGGTGGTAAACATTCCTGCTGGCATGTAACAAATGATGAAAATGTGGAGAAGCACATTTATCCATTGTAAAGTGCAGACCCAACTGTGAGCCTGTTTTCTGCCCATTAGCCCTGGTAATTTTGCAAAAGGCCAGAAGATCCTAATTCTTTAGCGTGTAGAAATAAAACTGTGCCGTAAAAATATAACTGTGTAACAAATAACTAACAGCGGTTATCATTCAGCATTTTAGTTGGATAATTATCCAAAACAGAAAATTAAACATAGAAAAGGTTCGGTAGACACAACATAGGTTGTCTTCCATGACTTTCTCAGCCCACAGACATAAAACTTGTAGTTTGAGGAGAGCAGAATGAAGTGATCCCTTTCGCTCCATGAAAAACTTATAAAATGGTACATGAGCAGAATAAATGGGTAAACGGCATACAAACTATAACAGCAGGGGTGCTAATAAGTGTGCTGTGGCTTTGTGGAAAAAGAAAAAAAAAATTACAAATAATATGACTGTTTTCTGCACCTCATTAATGTGTTCAAATTAACGGTTAGTTTTTTTGGATTTTGGAGACTATGCCAGTGTAATAGAATGTTAATTTATTTTAGTGCTTTTACACATTTTACTGGCTGCGCCTGAATTACTGATCAAGTACTGACTTTAAATAATACAACAGCAGTGTAAATCACAACCTTCTCAAAATGTTTGTATTTTTTATTTGGACAGTTTTGGGCATGTGAACTAAATATTTTATTAGAGTATTAATTTGAAACTGGATCTTTTAAAAGGCTAATCTCTATGCAGTATCTTATATCAACTACATACTTGCTATTGCTAGTGTAGATACAGACTTACTAATGATGTAAAGTGAAGTCAAAAATGATATTGTAGTAATTGATTAGGAGAAGTAAACAGCTTAATTATGTTCTCCTTAACATCCTGTTTTTATCTCTAAAAATATACAGTGAGTATTGAATTTCCTCTCAAATCCTCAAAGGTCTCAAAAGTTGAATGACTGCAGAGGATTTTAAGAAGATTCTCGTAATGTGAAAATCAGAGATACAAGATGCCGGTTGCAAAAAAAAAAAAACAGGTGACAAATAATCATAGCAGCCAACACACTACTTGATACAATGTGATGTGCACACAACTAATCTTGACTGTTGGGTACATTTTTGAACTCTTTTTGATTAGTTTTAAACTAACTTCAGTATTCAAATAAAAAATGTAATAGACTGTCCAAAAATATAAGATCTTTGTGCTGAAATTATTGTGCCACTATAAAATGTTCAAAGAGCACTCATGGTGCTCGAGTGACAGCTCTGATCCTCATGTAACCTTAATGCCACAGTCTGCTGTGGTTTGCCAGATTAAAGCAGACTCCATTTCAATTTAGGTATGAAAGGCTAAAACTAGTTTTACACAATGAATCATTTATTTAAAAATCGAGGCAGACACCCTTCAGTTGTTGCACACAAAATTACAAATACATACTCATATTTAGTTCCTGTGTGAGCAGCAACTACTTTGTTTTCACAAATGTTTGCTGCACCACCTCACATTCTAACTAGACACCTTTGCAGCCATGTAACTGCTTTCAAAAAGTTCAAAGGAGAAAATCTCAAAAGTCTCTAATCTGAGAGAAGTTTAAAAGAGGCTCAGCATTAAGGCAGACCACTTATTAATGATTTTCTGACAAAAGAGGCGGCGTACTTCTCAATGATTTGATTTGGCTTAACCTTGGAGCTTAGTCACAGACCAGCAAAGCTTCAAACACTAGTAGACTAGGATGCAAAGAAGAACTGAGGCAAAAAGAGGGGAAATATTTCCAGAAATCCATGAAGAAAAAACATCTAATTTAGGCTGTAAAAGTCAGGAAGGGCTCATTACTTTTAATATTACCTTGTTTCCAGATTTTCTAACAGATTCTTGTAAGACATTTTATATGCTGCTTTGAGTGTAAAAATGACTAAATCAAAGCTAAGCGTGGCTGAAGAGAAACCCACCAATACTTATGTGAAGAGAAGACAGGTGCGGCAAATCAAGGCTTCTCGTGTAGAGATACACGCCATTGAAAAGCATAATGATTCCCTGTTTTTTTTCCTCATTTCAGCACAAAGTGGTAACACGTAGCTGGTTACCATGGCAGCACAAAGGCTCTTTGCTCCTGACGTCAAGGGTAACAAATATCAAATAAGAAAACAGCAAAAAAATAAATAAATATCGACTACACAACAAAGTATTTGAAAATGGAACAATACACCAAGGACAGCCCAATATTCTGAAACACTGCTGTGCTCTGAAAAGTGGAGGATGGGCTTAAGAATTAGGCTTGTTCTGAGAGACACTGAAATAGCTGTAAAATTATCATGACAATAATTTTTACTCATTCAATCAGTTGGTGCGCTGGCTGTTTACTGAATAACCTGCCACATTTTAAGTACACCTGCTACCAGGTTGGGCATTTTTAAAATCAGACTTACCTAAATTTGATGTGGCATAAATTTAATAATCCATCGGAGGTATTTCTAAGAAATCTTGCTCTGTATCTACATAAAAACATCAAGGGGTTACTGCATATCTGTCCCACCACATCTCAAAAGTGATCATTGAATTGAGTTTTGGTGACTTTGGAGGGCATTGCAGCACAATGAATAAGTTGTAATGCTTTGGAGCACGGTGCATTATCCTGTCAGAAATAGCCATCATAAGATGGGTAAATAAATGGGCATAATCAGTGAAGTCCCTTTAATCTCTTTTCTTAATTTCTGATACTTGTTTTAACTTCTGAAAGTAATTTTTGCCACATCTCTAAAAACACACCCTCAAAACTAAGGTTAAAGGAAATGACACATTAGGGAACACTCTCTTTTGGGGCGTAGCTTAGATAGAGGCTAACAAAGAGAATTACAAATGCTATTTAGCTCTATTAACCCATAAGAATAGCATGAGCAAATGGACCAGCTGTATTTTAGTCTTAATAAATGGAATTCATGAATTCAACTCACTGACTCTTCGTGAAACCTCAAATATCAAGAACCTAATGGAGAAAAGATAATTCTCCACAATATCAATGTTTAACTGCCATGTGATTATTAACAAAAAGGGAATAGAGCAACCATTTTAATATAGAGACTAATGTATAAACATTCTATGATCAATATTATGGAGACTTTAGTCTTTACACACACAGATACTTTGATGATATTCCATTGTTACACAGGCTTTATTTTCCCAGTTAACTCACCTATTGCTTCAACACTTCTGGAAAAGCTGTCCACAAGGTATACGAGTGTGTTTATGTGAAATTTGACCATTCTTTCAGGGGAGAATTTATGACTTCAGGCAGTGATGATGGATGAGAAAGCCTGGCTCACAGTTTTGGCTCCAATTTATCACAGGTTCTCTATTGAGTTGTGGTTGAGGGCTCTGTGCAGACTATTCATGTTATTCCACATCAAGCTCATCCTTATGGATATTTCTTTATGCACTTATATGGAGTCATGTTGGTACTGGTAGGGATTGTTCCTCAACCGTAAAATGAAATTTCCAAAAATATTTTAACAATTACGCTATCTGTGTGAAATTAATCTAGACATTGTGTTTCACTGTTAATTGAGCTAATGGTATAAATTTACTTTTCAATAATATTCTAATTCATTGAGTAAGTCTGTATGGCCCAGCACAGAGGGTTTCTTTCACTGGGATTGAGCCCCTCAGGACCAACCTCAACACTATGTTTTCCCCTCTAGAACTTGGCACAATTCAGTCAGGCAGGAACTGTTTTCCTGGCAACTGTCAAACCCTGACTGTTTCATCTGAATGATTAACAGAAAGAGTAACATGATTGTTCACTCCAGAGAATACTGTTCTGCTTTAGAATCAAGTGGTGATGTGCTTTACACTGATCCATCCAATGCTTTTCATTAAACTTGGTGAGCTACGATTTGGGGACCCAGCTGCTCAACCATGAAAAACCCAGTCCTTGAAGCTGTTGGCATCACAATACACACAAATGTGTTCAAACCCTCTTTAAGACGTTTAAGTAAACATAGAAATAACTTTTTTTTTAACTTAAGCATTTTAGTAATACATCTTAATAGTTTTAAACCATCTATGAAGACAATATAGAGGAAGGTGCAAAACATATGCAGCTCTTGTGAGTAATGGTATTTCTTGTTCATTTTTTTACCAAACAAAATATTTGCCTCAAATCTTTTGATTTTGAGTTCCTTTAGTGATATTTTCTCTCACTTTCCTTTTTCCATTTCTTCTCTGCTGTACCACATTTCTGTCCAATAGGGGAACTTGTCTGAGTGTTTCTTCTCTTATAAATCCATACCACTCTACTCCTTGTTTAACAAGGAGCCATTCTGTTGGAGATGTATGGGACTGACTCAAAATTCACAGCTGAGGGAGAAAATCATCTGCTTTTATTAATTCTATAGTTTGCAACAAAAAACAATGAGTTCAGATTGTGTTGTGACCTTTGTAGAATTAATTTATAAAGAACGACACCCCAGTGATAACAAGGCTGATGTAATTTAGCACAGACAGGACACCATCTTAGATGATGAAGAGAGAAGTTTTGCTAAGGACATCAGACTCTGCACTGTTTTTCATACAGAATCTGCTGTAGTCATCCCTGTGGTTAATGCCTGCAGTGGCTGCAATTGAGACATTGATTGACTCTTGGTAGAAACGTGAGTAAACAATGCTACAATTGATAAAAATATATATTTATTTTAAGAGTCTGACCTATGTTTTAATGTGAAGATAGCACAATGTCTTATGAGTGAAGAAGCAAACCAAAATCAGACATCAAAAAAAGATAAAGCACAAGAAACTAATTATTGTCACTTCAGGTTGTAATTAGATTTAGTCAACCCACTGTGTCTTAATGCATCACAGTTTCCTTTTTATGTGCATTTTATTTTCATTATTGCTCCAGGAAATAACATTAAGTACAAACATGGAGCATGAGTAACATTTTCTTACAGAATTACCCTTTTATCCCCAGTGTGTTTGGATAACATACTATGGCAATAATTGAAAATTGTACTAATCGTCAGTAATAATGTTTGTCTTTATAGGCCAACATTAGCTGAATCAGCAGACATTTAACCAAGTCAGTGGTTATAAAAATATTATCAAGTCAGCACAGCACAAAGTAAAAACTTTGAAAACCTTCTACTTTCCAGAGTGTCATGGTTTGGAGATATTTTGCAGCAACAGGACCTAGTCATTTTATAAACAAAAGAATCCACCATAAAATATACTAAATATCAGACGGTGTTTGAGGCCAACACAACTTATTTGTGGAACCCAAATGGAGGAAATGCCTTATGTTATGTGGCACCTAAAACATAATATAATGTGTTCAATAATGATAACATGGATAATGAATGAACAAAACAGCACAATGAGCAACAAAACAAAACAAAATACAGAGTGTAAGTTCAATCAAAACTCCTGCATGGCCTACATTATAACTCATGTGCAGGCAATTTCCTGCTCATTTGGAAAGAAATTCCTTTCAAGCTGAAGCAGAGAAAATGATGTCTTTAACTAACAACAAAAACTACAGACAAAGTGCCAATTACAAAGGTGAATGACTTTTGTTTCACCACGATTGTTTCCAATAATGAACTTTCTGCAACCCGTAAGAGTCTGTTCTCTTATCAGTGTCCTAAAATTAAAGAAGCTTGGAGCACCTGAAACAACTCGTTAAAGCTCTAATTAGGGAGCGCTTTCATCAGTTTCATTGTTCAAAGACTATTTCCCAGAAGACCAGTACCAAGGACAGTTTTTGTATTTATAATACATATTTTTTTGTTTTAAAAAGGCTAGGAAATTCTCTATCAAGCCTCTTCTCTCACTGTCAACTATATATATATATATATATATATATATATATATATATATATATATATATATATATATATATATAAAATTTGACCACTACTTCCTTTAATTAAGATTCAAGGATTTATTCTATTCACATTTGGTCAGAATATAGGTATAATAATGTTTTAGTTTATTGTTGAGATAATTCAATGAGATAATAAAGTAAAAATGTTATGCGAAATTATGCAAAATTCACATTTTGCACATTTTCATACTTCCATTGGGGTTTCTACTGCTTCTAAGAATAGCTCATTGCATAAATAAAACCACCCAGTTGATTATTGACCCAGTTGATTTTTGGCAATAAGTTAATATTTTTTGGTGTCTGGAACCAGCTTGGGTTACCTACCACCCCCAGCTGAGCCCCATAAAGTTTGGTCAGCTGTTTTTTTCCACAGTATGCGCTGTACAATGTCTGCTGGAAAAGACAAGTATTTTGTTGTTGACTTACCATCCAGAAACCACTTTATGCATTCTTGTTGATTGTGCACATGGCTATAGAGCAATGGTTTTCAAAGATGTATGGTTGTATAATTGTGCATATGTTTGCAGCCATTTTTATGTGTGAGTGTAAATATTGAGTGAGGGGCCATGGCCAGTAGCAGCTTTTTTTTGGATTTAAAGTGACAAGAGGTCCTAAAACAACTAATTGTGAAAGGCGCTCAAAATAGGAAGAACTGAACAGACTAAGATCTCATTATCTAAGAAAGATTTTGTGCAAAAAATGTAATGATTTGTATGATGTAATGAGTTTTGTATAGCCCATAGACCTATTATAGTCTATTCAGTGAAGAATGATAGGTCACCTTTAAAACCAGTTTTCATTATCTAACGCTTTAAATCACATAAACCAAAGTGCAAGTCTTTTTCTGAGACCTCTGATGAGCAAGAGTCTTGAATGAGCAAAGCATAGGAAGTTATTTATAGTGAGCGCATTCTGCAAAACACAGATTAAAACAAATAAATTAAATAAAAGAAAATTTCATAAACTGTGGCTACCAGACGAGAAGGATTTTTAACTAACAACAGTTCCTTATCAGACAAAACAGAAACACAGCGACAGAGTACAAGGGATTAGGACTGGTTGTGTGCTATGACTCAACAGGCTGAGGATGCACTCCTTGTACAGGATTACCAGCACTGCTTTGCTTGCCCATGCCAGCTCTCTTTGATCTCAAAACGTTTGAAAACCCTCCAACAGCCACTTCTCCTGTATTTCTGTCAATTTGGAGGAAAAGCTTGATGGGAAAATTGTCATTTTGGTCTCATGACATGGAAACCATTAGAAATGTGCTTATAGAGCAGCTGAGATATGTGGAATATCTACACAAGGAAGGTGTGTTGGAGAAACAGTTAATGAAATGGAGCAGAAAATTGATCGGACCTTTAATCTTCTAGTTGAATATAGCACGACATTACAGTGACTTACAAAAGCAATCATTTCCATTTTATAGATTTGACCAGATGGAAGAATAAACAAATGTATATCTTATCTTTCTCATAGTTTGTCTTGCCTGACAAGGCAAGTACAGTACACAAATTGCGGAAGTGTTCAGCCCTGTCTGAGTTAACACTTTGTAGAAATACCTTTCAATGTAATTGCAGCTGTAAGGCTTTTTGGAGATTTTCGCTCCTAGCATTGTGCTTTCATACACTGAATTTTAATATTCAAAATTTCTTTAGAAAATAGTTCAAGCCATCATGTTTGAAAGTGAAGATGGGGAATAAAGGGTCTTCCCTCATCTGTTGAGCCTGCTTATTCAAACATACTGATTGGACCACATCTCTAATTCTGTTGAATGACGAAAGGACTTCTGCAACTTTTGAAGAGCTACCAGGAGAACTTTCAAGAGTAGCTGTTAGTGAATATGGCAGTTCTAAACTTTCCTGAAGCCGAAACTGAGGACCTGGAAATCCTTGCTGTGTGTCCTAGTGGATTGCAGATGTTCCATTTGAAGCAACCTCTGCCCAGTCAACTTGGGGTTTACCTGCAGGTTGCTAAGCCCAGCCGCGGTACCACTGACTCTCCCAGGGAGTCTCCAACTGTGCATCCAACTAACTTGGACATAATTTTAAATCTACTTGGCATTGATCATCTAGAGTGAGGTCAAGTGTCCTGGCTGAGATAAGTTAGTTAAATAAGATGACTTAACCAACTTTTTTTATGTTGATTTAAAGCTTCTTGTTGAAGAGTCATTGACTGAATGCTCTGTTAATGTTGCCATGTACTTGAAACAATTTGTATCCAGCAGAGTTTAAACAATGTTGATTTCTGCTTCTCTCTCTCCTTTTCCTGTTCCTCTCACACAGTCACTTTGTTGTCATACAGTAAACATGAAGAAGATCAGAGGAAGTGAATACTGTCAACGTAATGTATGTCCAACTATGTAATACGATTTGCTGTGAAGATAGGGGGTGCAATAAGTTAAGCACTCAAAAAGAAATATATGATTTGGAAGTTATTTGGTACAGATGCAGACCAGAGATGTATATGTAAACAATTTCATTTGCAAGGAGCTGGCACATCCAGAATAGAGCCCACAGGGGGGGGAATGATCAAGAGTCAAGTCAAGTACAATATGCTATTACTGGGGCATTTGACACCTAGTCCAAACTGTGAGTGAAACTCTTATCATACATATCTTAGACAGTATTATGAGCTCTTGAAAGAGTTAGATAAGATTTTGCACGAGGTTGAAGGACAAGTAAGAAGAATATATAAAAGCAAGAAAATGAGACAGAGTGAATTTCTGAACATGTGAACTACAGTAAGACATGAGCTCCATCATGCAGCGACAGAGCAGCAGCTGCACTGCCAGCTTTCATCATCAAACAGGTAACCATCACACCCCCTCAATTTCACTACTTCATTAAATATCTCAATTTCCACTCATCTCCAAGTGAGCTGTGGTTAGGGCTGGCCATCTCACTAATTTACTTCCATTTACTGTGGCCTCTGCCCAGCCTCCTCATCAGGTCTCAACAACAAAAATGATTCTAGTTTTCCTCTCAGAGCCATAAAATCAGAGGCAGTTTCAGCAACTGAGGGTGTCCACAGTGAAAATAGTCCCCCCTACATCTCTTATGATAATTCCTTTCATAATGAGCAAGCAGAAAACACTCTTCTTTTTTATTTTCATACAGCACTTAGCAGCTGGTGAGATTAATAAGCCAAGATTTGTAAGGCAAAAACCAGAGACAAATGTGAAGGAGGCTACAGATGCAATGATTTGCATAGTGCATAAATAGGCTTATTGATGTAAATTGTGAAAATGTTAATTCATTTAAACCTTTTTTAAAAGGTAAAAATCCTAAAACAAAATGTGGTAAAAAGTTTAATCAAAAGACAAATGCACAAATAAGTTATTTATTCATGCCTCTCTAGAATTTGGTCACAGACTTTAGAAATAAGTCAACGATTGTGTTGGAGCAGGGATACATGTATGACTCACTGGACACCATCCACTGGGGATCCAAAGCGCCAAGCTATGAGGGAGCCTTTTGAATCTTTTAAGCTGAAAGCTGGATTTGTATCGTTTCTCTGTTTAACTGACGCACCTTTCTGTCCAAAGAAACAGTTTTTTTTTTTTTTTTACAGAAAATTACATCGACATTATTGCCCAAGATAAATCTAATCAAAGTACCTAAATGAATAAAAGGATTCATTTAGAAAAGCTGTTTTAGAAAATCAATTTTACAAAACAAGCCTAAGTAAATTTAGAAATAAAATTGTTTTACAAGCATATTGGAAATCTCATGATAGTGTCTCATTGCATTAGAGAAAAAGGTGTTTGTGCACTTTCTCTTAAACAGATGACATGTGAAGAAATATTGTTTGACATAAAATCAGTTTTTGTCTTATTTATTACAATTCTTTGAAGTTGTTTTGTTGTGGTTATATAACTCACTAGAGCCTCCAACTCTATAAAATCAGAGGAGACTTGGTGTTTAAGATCTATAAATTATAAATTAAAGGAACATCATTCTACAGTGTTTTTTGTGACAAGCAGAAAACCCAGCAGATCCAACAACATCTTCCTGACATAAAACTAACACAAACTTCAGGGAAACATGTTTTCAGGGGGAGCAGTTTGAATTTCATATGTTTCAGTTCTTCAGAAAACAAATAAACAAGAAAATTCCCAAAGCACATAAACTCGTGCTTTATGTGCAGTATATGTGTTCCTTCTTTCTTTGACTTCTCATCTATAATGCAGACAAAGTGTGAATACATTTACAGGGAATTGTTTTCAAATGTTGACCTGTGCCAGACTGATCTCTGCTTCTTTATTATTGCTGTTGCAAAGAAGTCAAAGGCAACTTCACTCTGAAAAGTTAGGGACAGTTTGTCTACCAGAGACTATGTGGACCACGGATGTTCGAGAGCCCAGACAAATAGCTGCGGATTTGGCTTTGTTCGCCTCCAAATGTGGAGGCAAACACTTCGGTGTTGTGTGCAACCAAATTAAATTCACCTGTCTGAAGACAGTGGACATCAGAACACCATACATTTGAAATTGAACCTTGATGGCAACCAGAAAATCATTAAAAAGTAGGGTGATTGCATACATATCACTGTCACTGTCAACTTTTGGGTCATATCATAGATGTCAACTTTACACCTTTAAAGCTGGATATCCATGTATTAGAGATCAAAGTTTATAGGTGGAAACCTATAAACATTATTCCTTTTTAAAATTTTGTTTAATTGGGTAAAGTGGACAGCAAAGATGTTCTAAGCAGCAGATCACATTACAGACTCAGCCATTTGCTAAATGACATGAGATCCGAGGTCGGCCGCAACCCCCTCAAAATCATGCACACATTTAACCTATTTAAAGGGAAGTGAAGCACTTTGCTTCATGTGCCAAAACTCTGACTCATTAAAAAAATTTACACGGGTATCACTGCCAGTGGACAGCAACCTCTGGCTTCTCCTCACTTATAATTAATGACATTTATGTATCGCCCTGCTCACACCAGACTTGTGAGCCATCAGCTGTGGCAGCAGTTTGTTCACAGCCATTCAGGTAAAAAACTCAACAACTTCAGTCTGAGCACGCCGCTTAAGAGCGCCTGAACCCGTTTAGGTGTGAAGCAGAAGTTTCTTAGCCTTGAGGTTCTTTAGATTCAGAATACACACTCTATCACTGTGGGAGTGTTGTGGGAATTGATTCGACTCATGAATCAAAAATCAGGTTATTCACCCTTGTTTCAACTGTAGATGCTCAAGCTGTAAAATCTCTGAACCCCTCAGTACATTTCAGTCTTCTTTCCATTTCAATTACTTATAGTATCATGTTGTAAAAGTATCTTAGCAGCAAACCACATTTGTAATTATATAAAAAAACATTTAAATAATTATACATTTCCTGAACTTCACTCAATATCAAAGGTTCAATATGCAGAAACTCAAGTGTGTTCAAATTGCTAATAAGGCTTCTTTCATGTTTGTACAGCTCAAGCGCAGACTGAGACTTATGGTGAAATGAAGTCATATCTGAAACTTCTGTCTCTTTCTGTTCATTTTAAAATCTAGCTTTACAAACATGTGCTTATAGAAGAAAGGTTGTCATGACCACTCTTGCAAACCTGATCATAGTGACCACATCTAGATTTTTAGAGGAATGTACATAAATAATTGTACCTGTGCTACAGCGACGTGAGTCTGCTGCTGCTGCTGCTGAAGCTGCTGCTGGAGCAGCTGGATCTGGTGGTGGACAGACAATGGAGCCCCGGGAGGCAGCGTGCCCGACGCTGGGAGCAGCATCCTGGGACTGGACATCAGAAGAGAAGGCTCCTCCAAAACCTGAGAGCAGGAAAAACCAAACACACATCATTTCTACCATAAAAAAAAAACAATCAGGGTCTAGTATGAAAAAGCATTTTTTTAATGGCTGCATTTTCCACAGACTTCTCATACCTGATAATGTACACATATTGTGTGGTATGTCCTAATAATCTGCTGTGTGCACCATATTTAGCTAATGGCATCCAGGGATTCAAGGTGCTGCAAAAATCTGATTTTCTGTCCATGTAATCTTTGTGTTTAGTTTGTTATTTTAACAAGACACTGAAAGTAAATATGTGTAATAATTGTTGAGGTAGAAAAATTGTCTAAAGAAAGAAAAGTTGTCTAAAGATTCTATTTAAATTGTTAAACTGATTCTTTTTTGTTTCCCATGACATTGAGTGTTTTTCCATAGTGAAAGCTTTAGAGGTTGGAGGTAAGAGATCTAATAAACAAAAAATAACATTTTTACTTTTAACAAGTAAACAGACAAAAACGCTACATACTGACAGTAATTTCTTAAATAATGAGTGGCTAAATAAGCGTCATAACAAAAACATGCTTACAAAAACTTGCACACGAGAATGCCTATAGGTAAAATAACAAAACAAGTGATTAATGAATCAATGAAAAGGACATGCAATAGGAGCACTAAAATACCATGCAAAACAAAAAACTGACTTGAAAATGTTGAGATGCTGATTAGCTGCTTCAGTGTGGATCAGCGGAACACAGAGCATTGAGATGAGGATCACAGAAATGCTTCACTAAAGTAATAATGAGCATTGGGACTCAGTTCTTGTCCACTGAAAGGCGTTTTCCTAACTCTCGTAAATATTTCATTAAAAGTCCAACATTGTGCTTTTTCCATCACTCAACCTGTCAAAATCATTTTTTAGTTTCACAAATCTTTCACTTTAATCACACCATAGCAAGAGCAAATTGTTATCTTAGAGGGTATCTACAGAATACAATCCTCAGAACAGGGAATATTACTAAATAAATATGATTTAAATCACTGGTGCTTTAATTCCCTACCGAATAAGGACATGCGCTTTATCTTTCTATGGACACAATTAGTTTAAAAATTCTACACAACCAAAATAAAATTCAAGGGATTTCAAGCATAAAAAGACTACATTAAGTTATTTAATAAATTTTTCCATATTTAATGTCATGTATTTTGTACAATTCAGTTGAAAAACAATTTAAAGTATTTGTGTGCACACTCTTGCACTAAGATTCCATTAAACCACATTTCATTTAATTTATTTTTTGGTCAATACATAACAGCATTAAATATCTTGAACTGGTAATTTATTTACATTTTCTCACAAAACCTTCCAGATTGTGATTACATCTCTTGCCCACATTCCTTATTAGGTAACTTCAGATTGTGGACTCACTGCAATGCTTCAGGTCAAATTCACTCTTCATTTTTACTCTTGCAATGGGGTATTGTACCTTTTTTAAATTTTTTAGATTTTCGTTTTGAAATATCACAGTCTACCTTTACATCACAAGATAGCAACTGTGAGAACATTTTCTGTGTTCATATAAGTATCATTTTACGAATATTACATTACAAATTCACTTTTGGATTACTGGAACTGAAAATGGTATCTATGTCAATATCTATGTTTTTTTTTGCTGTATGTTGATGCTATCATAGTAAGTCGTCTTAGGGTGAGGATAAAACATTCTAGATAGAATTCTAGTCATAGGAATTCTGTAAGTTTTTGCAAAAAGTCGTACTGACTTTTATGAACATAGCTCAGACTATGGAAACAAGGGCAAAATTACCACACTGCTTTCCTTGTGACTACAATGTCTGGTCATTGTAGAATGTTTTGCTTTTTCTGTGTTTTTTTATTATTATTATTATTATTTTTTATAAGCAGCCAATCCTGCAGGCTTTAGTGCATGTTGCTGAATGAATCTCAAAGTCCCAATCCCTAATAAGGAAACAACAGGTGCGTCAAAGTGACAGCCACAATTCTGGCTAGAGTCAGCATAACAACTCGACACCTGATTATATTAAACCTTTGCCTGCCTTAAGGAACCTGCGAGAAGCGACATTAGCATCTGTCGCTCCTTAAGCACCTTCTGGCAACACAGTGTCAGTCATCTGACACACACACATAAAACACACGCCTGCACACAAGGAGCCAGACAGACTCTGCAGGAGATGGGTAAATGACTGATGGCCTGTCAGAGATGGCTCTTACAGGTTAGTAGAGGCTAATTATCCATCCTGACAGGTTGCTTGGAGACATGATGAAGGGAACAGCACAACAGGATATAGTCTTTCTTCTGTGAGTGGACACCAATCCATTATAACAATAACACTACAAGTTGAGTACTGCATAGCTTTCTGTGACTGCTACCAATACAGGTATAGAACTCAAGGGTGGATCCTGATTGGCTGGATACCCTCTTAGTTCAAACTCTTCACATCAGATTTAAACAGTCCTGTGACCATTGAGGTATTGCCTGGAATGAAAATCATGAGGCTACTTTAATGTTACAGTCCCAACCAACTAGGTTTTTCACTGTCTGCAATCCAAATCATATTTCCGCAAAGTCACTCTTATGGGAATCACTTTTGCACAAAAATACTTCTTTAAGTTACTTAGAATTTCCCCTTATGTGTGGGAAGCTTCTGCACCTCTGCTATAAGAGCTGCAAACCATCAACCCCATGATAAGTGTAACTTTAGCAGGTGAAGTCAGATCACTGCAGTATATTTTATTTATATTTGTGAGCCACTCAAACCAAGGCTCTAAAGCCTGAAGTTATTTTGTTATGAGTACTACTCTTTAAAATTATGTATTGAAAAATTTAAGGTCAAATTGCTTGTAACAATGCAGCCTAAAAACTAAAATGTCTTGCAGAGCCTAACACAGCCAAGCCTGCATACTGTTTGCAAGTGAGCAGACCTCTTTTCAGCTGAAACTCTTATTCCACTGGTGAGTGTGGTCCATATCATTTCTGACCTATGTGTAAAGTGCCTAGGGGTGGCACGGTACATATTGATTTGTTTGTTGCAGCTGCTCAGTGGGATCCTTTTGTATGTATCTGTACAGTAGAGCAAGGCCAGAATGGCCAATCTAGAATAACATTCTCAAATAACCAAGCTGTGCAAGTTTTGCACTAGACCAATAGAATATTTTCATTACCCAGGAGCTGGATGGGCAAAACACCATAGTCCACAGCAATCACCTTTTTCTATACAAGTAGGTATGATCTGAAATAATAATTAGGATTTTTTCATTTAACTTTTAAAACGTAAAAAAGTTTCTTCTAAGTCTTTGCAAATCTTTTTTTAATCGAGTTCTTGTGAACTTATTCATTACATCAGATCTTGAGGTTTCCCAAAAGAACACAGCAGTGTAGCTGGATTATGTTGTCAAAATCCCCTGTCAGAGATTTAAATATTCTTACAGATCAGTGTATATGTGTGAATGACGGCTATGGATCTTTCCTTGAATCAAATAAAACATTTGTTTTAAACTAAGTCTTTAAAACCTTTTTTCTTTCCTCTGAGTTACCGTGAGAATCCTGAGCCACATCTTGACTGTGAAATAAAGGATGCTCAACAGGATTACAGCTGTGATTTTGAAGTTGACAGTGGTATAAGATAAACTGAGATTTAATAAGTGGAAATGTGAGTCACATGAGTCAGCTCAATAACAGAACTAAAATATTACATGTTTGGCTTTTAAGCATTAAGGACACAGAAACAAATGCCATTTTAAGGAGTAAGAGGAAGAAACACAGACATAAACACACAGTCAGTGAAAGTAGTACAGGATGATGCAAAACAGATGGAAAATAAACACCTTCACTGGACTTAGAGGAAATTAAATAAAATATTAGATTCCAGTTGTTTCCCTTCTTGTTAGCAAACAATCACAATGTAAACAACAGAAATCTAATGGGGAACTCCATGTGTGACAATACACTTCTGGTTTCATTCACAATACAGATATCTACTACATTTAACCAGTCAAATTGTCTACTTCTCTGAACAAACTACTATGTTATTTTATAACCAATCATTGTGAATCTGGATTCTACTATAGTATAGAAAATCTCCAACTTTTTCCCCAAACTGATTAACCCTAGTTGAAATATTTTGCCTTACATGTAATTATCAAACTTTCTTGAGCCAACTGCTATAACTTCCTAAAGTACATAGCAATTATTCCAGAAACTGCATCAAGCTAGTGGTGCATAAAAAATGTTTATTGGAAGCAATGATTTAAATGTTTTCTTTGATCATGGGAGGAAAAAAAACAACAAGTAAAAAGAAGACAAGCAGTGATGCACACCCAAAAGCAGGAAGTGAGAAGTTGTGTGTACAGAACAGCATCTCCCTCTGTGTTTTATATTTGCTGTATGAAATGAGAATCAACGATGAAATTCCTCTGGAGCATTTCCTAATGTTGTTTACCAGGTAAAAGCTAATCAGGGAAGAGATGCAAGTCAAATTTCAAACTGAGCATTGAATTTAAATAAAGTCTGAACACCACCAAAATTCTTCATAATATGTCTTCCATTCTGCTATTAGCATACAATTCCCAGACATGCAGTACATATACTGAGACTCACTATTTGCAGGTCACATGAATCTTTATTCATTTTATTAGATTGCTTATATAAGAAAGGAGTTAGAAGGAAAGGTACATAAAGATAGATGATGAGGCCTAAAGGAAGTTGTTATTCCTCCTCCCACAGCCGCGATTACACTAGCTGCTCCCTGACAGTCAAACAGCCTGCTTCTTCCCACGCACACTCGGAAACACACAGGCTAGAAGAGAAACTTGTCAGGTTCTGGGTTTTCTCACCAAAGACAGCCTTGGGTATAGATTTACAACTTTATCAAGGGCTCTTAAGAAACAGCATGCAGTTTCATTCTATATTGCCTTCAGTAACTTTATAACACACCATTAACCATTAAAGTTAATACATTGGAACGCAAAACTGAAGATCTTTCTCAAGTTAAAATGTGTATTTGACACATTTTCTAAGATTTCTTGTTTCCAAGAATAAATAAGTGTTCCAGATTTCTCATTCTTTCAAAAACAGCAAGACAAGCAAACCTTGTAAATTTGTTTTTGTGTGGATTAAAGAGTACATTCATTTAATTCAGAGTCACTATTTTTTGATACAGCTAAATAATAAAATAAAACATAGAATAGAAATACAAATAAAACATTTAAAATGTTCCTTATTGACGGTTGATTTAACTTTGATTCCCTCATTGTGTTTCCACTTCATTTTTTCTTCTTGTTTGCATATCGAGCTCTGTATTTAAAGTACTGCATACTTTTTTATTCTATTAAACAGTCATATTACATCTGCTAATGTGCTGTTAAATACCATACCTTATTAAAGTCAAGACTATAAGTCTAATAAAGGTAGATCTATGTTGGTTTTCATTAGTCAGCAAATAGTTAATATTAAATATAATTTTTTTCCCAAATCTGGAGTCAGACCAATAATGCAGGTGTTACCTATGGTGAAGGATGTAAGATTCTGCAGGCCTGTTTCTCTTCCAAAAGTCCTTTAAATCATTGTTAGAGTGCATTATAATATGAACACCTGAAAAACTAAAATATCTGAAAGAAAAATTGTGTCTTACCTCAGAACCTAAATAGATAAATTGTTCAATCAAATTAGGAGTTTAGGTTCAACATTCTAGCTGATATTGTGAAATGCATGAAGTTGCTTTTTTCCCTTCTCTTTACTTAAAATTCACCACAAATTTGAATTTTAAATGTTTTGTGCCTTTAAGTTGTGCATCAAGCTCAAATAACATTGTCAGGGTTCTTTCTACCACTGTGGTTTGTGATGGCGCTATAATCTCTGTGATGAAAGTGTTACCCTGGATCAGAAAATTACATTGGCTCTTGACCCTAACAACACCACGTTAAATAAATTCCACATATGGCAACATCTAAAACTGAATGTGTTTGGAGATGCCTATCTAATGTTTGCAGAAACTGATTTAAGTGACTTGACAGTCATTTGGAAACTGTATTTGATAAGAACTATAAAAGACAACTTTAGGGACTGGTCCATCAGAAAGCATAGGCTTCACTTCATTTTACATATAGCCAAAATAGAATTTCAGAGAGGCTTTACAGCTGAATCTAAATACAAATATATCAATTCTCCTTTTGGTTTGCTGGTTTGTCAAAGCCTAACTTTCCTCTCTCCAGGTGACCGCCACGAATGATCTCCTGCTGATGAAAAAAAGCAGCTCAGAGGGCAGTGATAGTTTTCAGAAAAGGTTTTTCATTTAATTTCCAATTTCAATCTGAAGACCAGCATCAGGTGGTCATTTTCTGAAAATGCAGCATCTCAAGGCTTAAAGCTGCACAGGAAACATCTTTCTGCCTAATACACACCTCACTAGATTTAAATGGCACTTACATTTAAATTATAATTTGCATAAGGTGCTCTGAGGCCTACTGGGTAAATTTAAACTGTCTAAAGAATAGTGAAAAAACATCAAGGATGCAATTTAGTACATTTGCATAAAAATATTGTTCTAAAATGTATAACACAAAAAAGCCAATTATTAGGAAAATTTGGCCATAATAACAATTCAGACCAGGCTGAATGAAATTTAAAATCTCAGTGAGCATATGAGGTATGTTTGTGATAAACCAAAGTGTCTCTATACTTGTATGATAACCAATAGACACACGTTGTGTCAGTTTGCACTTTTGGCTACAAATCAGAAGTATAAAGGGTTAAGGACAAAAACTCTTCATGTATCTTAATGGTCTTCACTTCAAAATTCACACGCCAATATTCTTTCACTTTTGTTAAGACTTTACTTAAGAACATCGATAAAGGGAAAGGCTAAGACAGGTCAGCCTTACTGGAATGAAATGAAACTGGTATATGAGCAAATTTCAAGGTACTGTATAAACTCTTCATGGACTACAAACCCCTCAAGGATGAGGAATACAAAACTTTGTACAATAGAATTTGTCAGCTGACCTTGTGAGTCCTTGGGAGTGGGCAGGCTTTGGTTTTATAACACCTTTACAAGTCTGCAAACACAAACATGCTCACGCATTCAAATACTCACACCTAGAAGTAAGGTTTACAAATTAAAAGGGGTGCCTAGGGTGCTGGTGCCTGCAATAAAAAGGCTCAAAAGACAGTTTCATAAAACCCCACTGAGTTTGTAGTCTAAGGAGCTGAGGGGCTGCTTTTTTATTAGCTGCTTGAGTATTGAAAAGATAAGTCTTTGTCTGACAAGACTGAAGGGAGAGTCTTTTTGTGGGGGACACACATCTTTCTGAGTTTAGGAATGAGGAGTAAATGCAGCTTTTGCACTGAAATAAAAGGGCAAAGAATCTGAGGGAGACTATCAGTAAACACTTCTGTCCGTCAAACAGAAATGCAAACAATGGTTTGCACATCATTGTTAGCACATCATAGATTTCTGGGACTGAAATATTTTCTTTTGACCATGACAATTTATAAGCTTTTTCCACCTGTAATGTGACGTTTCTTGCAATAATAAGTTAAAAATCAGCAAGTCTGTTAGTAAAAGGCAACTCACCATGACATAAAGTCATTAGCTTTAAAAAATATTATGCATGTATGTGTTATGTTTAATATTTTTTCTGGATATCATGTTGGATTATGATACATTCTGCATAATGCATGGGGCTTTAGTCCAGTCCGACAATCCTGCAACTTTTAGATGCATCCCTTCTCCAACACATCGGAATCAAATGGCATATAAGCATCTTTTAGTTCTGCCGAGGCATAGTAAAGTTAGGGTTAGGTGTGTAGAAGTAGGGATTTATCTAAAAATTGCAGGATAGTAAATGTCAAGGTGTTGACTTGGACACCCCTGATTTAATGCATGTTGCTTACAGATAATTGTAAGCTGCATATAACCTCACATTGTGTGGTTGACACAATGTTATTATATGTCAACAGGAATGTTTCTTTAAAGAAAACGTACTTATCTAATTCAGTGGGTGACCAGCTAAGACATAAAAGTTGTTAGCCTCACTAATGCCAACAGAAGTGTGTAGTTTCCTTCTCAGTTGTCAGTGCTGGCCAATCATTAATCAGACCAGTAGTAGATTACTAAATCTATTACTGAACTGTACATTTGCATGGAGTTATAAATGTGTCTGTTCTAATTTACATAGACGCAGAAAACATAACATGCCATAGCTTTAATAACATGCCGTTATAAGACTTTGGATATGGCTTTTTTATAAAATGTATTTCAAAGCTAAAACAAGCACAATCTGTCTCCTCGGTGCCAAAAATGCAGGTTCAGAATATTTGTAAATAAACAAGGGAAATGCTTTTTTTCATTCATATCTCAAGTGCCTGTTCAATCCATGCAACCTGAGAATTTCACATCTCTATTTTCTCAGCCAACTTCTCCAGCCATTTACAGGGACATTGAGATATTTCCAAACCTCCCCTTAAGCATAATCTTTACAGTGTAACCTGGGTGTGCCCCAGGCCATAGTACCTGGCCTCTGTGTATTTAAAAAGATGCCAAAGCCAGCAAAGTTGCATTTTTCAGCAATGTACACCACAGCACCAAGATGACTGCATTAATTTAAAGTGGTTACATTAATCTGTACTATCTGTACTATCACCTAAAACCTCTGACTTCCCAACAAGTATTAAAACCGGTCAAATCAAATGTTGACAGAGGTTTACGAGCCTTTGCAGGGGAAAGCTTGTTCATTACTCTTGCTGATGGTAGGTCTAAATCCATCAAGGCACACTAATGATGGGATGGGAGGAAAAGACGAGGAAAGGGTGCTGTGAGTCGGGAGCTGCCAGCCTGTAGCACTACACTCATAGATCAGAGAGCTTACACCTGCCTGACAGAAGCTTAAAATGGGCCAGAGGCAAAACCTTGCAAAGGCTTTTGTTGTACAATCTCACTTTAAATGCAAGAACACTTGCCTTCTGTTTTCTGAGTCACACTGAAGGCAAACGACCGTTTTCACTCAAGATCCATTGCTATTCCCTAAAGCAGGGGTCTCAAACTCCAGTCCTCGAGGGCCGCAGTCCTGCAACTTTTAGATGTGCCTCTGCTGCACCACACCTGAATAGAATAATTAGGTCATTAGCAAGACTCTGGAGAACTGATCTACACAAGGAGGAGGTAATTAAGCCATTTCATTCCAGTGTTTTGTACCTGTGGCACATCTAAAAACTGCAGGACAGCGGCCCTTGAGGACTGGAGTTTGAGACTCCTGCCCTAAAGGTATCCTAAGATCCTGAGTGACCACTTGGCCCTTATTTGTAAGACACCATGGCAGAGGTAACAGTATTCACCTTAAAAGCAGGACACTCTCTTGATAGAGCAAATGCATATCAATTGTGAGTGATTTTCAATTTAAAGGGGGAGTTTTATGCATTTTCCAGCCACATAAAATCCTTTTTATAGTACAATCAAGTAACAATGTTACCTTCAGTTGTTATGTCAAACGTGACTTACAAGAAATTTGACTTCCTAATCTATGCCTTGAAATTGGGCCTCTGTAAAAAAAAAAAGTCCTGCTCTTGGAACCTTAACAAAATCCTTGCTCATCTATTAACCCTTTAACAATGTTTTTACCAGTGTTGCACTGAGAAGTAGCACATATACTGAGCTCAACAGATGCACAACTCCACCAGGAGAATGCTAATTGCTTCCAGCTACTCTGAAGGAGTTAAATGGGGGAGACGCAGGTGGAGGGGTGGCCTGTGAGGCAGAAGCTCTGAAACTTACTAAGCATTTTGCACAGCTGAATGGCTGCCACAGGAGATTAGCAGATTTCTCAAGCATACATGGAAAAATCAAAGAAATACTCCAGGTATGTTTTTGAAGTGAGAATAACATTAATACTTGACCTACTTGACTCTTACCTTAATCCCCCCACAATGTGGACATTCAGTAGCTGGGTTTTAAATTGTCAGGTGGAGAGATACGGCACAGTCATAGAGATTAGTGGCAATGTGGGATTTGACCAGAAACGATTATGTTGTTTTATTTTGTTGGTAACATGTCAGGGATTAAAAAATAAATTCTGCCTCAAAAATAGGCTAACATTTTGTGTAATGTGGTGCTTTTTGTGGTGCACACTTAGTGAGTGTCTCACTTATTAAAGTAATCAATAAGCATGTGCCTCTTGCCAGAATAAAAGGTGGAGGCTGTTGTAATGTGTAAACTATACTTAGCTCTAATCTTTGACTTTTGGCATTCCAATTTGTCTTGAAGTAATACTGTTCCTGATCCCAAAGGTGATCACATCGGAAAAATAAAAACACCTTGACTCAATCTATGGACAGGACGTGAAAGGTAGGATTGATGTGCGCTCTCTAAGTCCCCTGGGACTATTTGAACGTGGGCTGCTGAGGGATTTATCAGTCTAATGGGAGCTGGCAGGAAGAGAATGAACTTTAACACTCGCAGGCTGCTTTCCCTTTCATGAGCTTCAACAGAGCCCCTGCAGTGAATCGAATCCCTCTCCTCACAGCTGAAAATGCATACAAATGGCTGCTAATGCAAAGGAACAGCATACGTGCAAGCACACACATCTTATTCACAGATACATTTCTCCACTTGCCCTGGCTTATTTCTATTTAATCTGTCAAGGTGACAATGTATTAAAGAAAAAAAATCTGAAACCCTACATATGGTGAATGTACAGCAACAAGACAAAGCATCACATACAGACACGACTCCAGTGGTGACCTGAGAGTGGAGGTCAGTGCAGAGGGCTCATTTTAGAGATTTAACGGCACATTGCTTTTAATCAAGAGCTATAAGGAAAAAGTCTCATAACAGTAGAGTTATTATCAGAGGTTGACAAACAGCTGAAGAGACTCGTGTTGAGAGTGAGTTGGGATTCAAAATAGGTTCTGATTTTTTTCTTCGGAAACTCTTTCCTTTAGAACAAAGCATGTACAGTAGTACATAAAAGTATTCATATCGCCTGAAACGTTTATTTACATTTTCTTCTGTTATTCATTAATATTCCTCACAGAATATTAATGGACTACTTGCCGTGCCAAGTAGTACAAAGCATGAATTGGAATAAAAATAACCTGACTTAAAACTTAACAGCTCCCCTGAATCAATACATTGTCATACTTTAAGTATATAGCACTTTAAGAACATTGCATGGCCAACCAAAGTACAGTACAGAAGAAACATAAAAGCAATGAAAACAATAAATATCACAACGTCAGTTACCAATATCAGTCAATGCTTTATAGAAAAAGCCTTCACTACAATTACAGCAGCAAGTCTGGGGTAAGCCTCCAGCTCAGCACATCTGGAGGCTGACAGTTTTGCCACTTCTTTGCAAATGACCTTAAACACAGTCACTGTGCGTGAAAAGTTCTGAAAACCCCAATTTTCAAGTGTTGCCAGCGATTCTCAACTGGGTTTAGGTATGAGCTTTGACTTATTAATTCTAATATTTTTATTTAAACCATTTAAATTTTAGTCCTGGTTATCTGGTATAGCTGAAAGGTGATCATCTGCACATAGATCAATTAGGTCACAAGTGTCAAACTCCAGTCCTCAAGGGCCGGTGTCCTGCAGTTTTTAGATGTGCCACAGGTACAAATCACTGGAATGAATGACTTAATCATCTCCTCCTTGTGTAGATCAGTTCTCCAGAGCCTTGCTAATGACTTAATTATTCTATTCAGGTGTGGTGCAGCGGAGGCTCATCTAAACGTTGCAGGACAGCGGCCCTTGAAGACTGGTGTTGACACCCCTTAATTAGGTCATGAAATTAACATGCTCAGCCTGCAAAACCACTTTTTCTTATTTGTATTTTTGTCTATATTTTGATGATTTATAGTTCAAATAAATTTTTTTAATCAAGAGCTATAAAAACCTGCAACAACACAAACACCAATTTTCCAAATGTATATTTTTTCCAGCTAAAGTCAGGAAAACAAATGAAGCACAGGCAGTCCTCTCTAAAGTGAATTGATGCAAAATTCTCAAGGCATAGAGTAGCATAATATATTCATCACACATTGCTGTTCTCCCACTCCCGCCTTGATCAAAAACACAAATCCCTACTACTAAACTACAGTAGCAAACAAACCAAGTAAACAAAAGTTACTATGCTGCTTTGCCAACTGAACCACACAGTTGTGTTTATAAACCACCCGACAGTGCACAACACATTTCCTAGTTTTAAATAAATGCTTGTGAAGAGCTCCCAAAGGTCTGAGAGCAGACAGTCTGACGGAGCTGTATCAAATCTCTTACACCACGTGGCCACACAAACACAAACACACACACTGGATTACTTTTCTTGGCTTAGATGCCAACACTGAGCTATTTCTGCAGACGTGCCACACACAAACACAGACATGGCTTTAACTGGATTAAACTGTGGTTTATTACAGGCACATATCGTCTTATCACCAATCAATGTAGGAATCTGCAGATTAAGTTCCTTTCCTATTTCATAAAAACTGCTCATCCAAAATACTTAAAGTGGGGTTGCTGTGCTGCTGAGAAGTAATGGGCTGTGTCTTCTTTGAAACTCACTTATGGGTTTCTCCTGTTGGAGTAAATGTTGTTTTCTACTGGGTTTTCAGATATGTACAATATTGTCATAAGTATTCTTTCATTTTTATTCACATATGAACTTGGGTTACATCCAAATGTTAATGCATGGGGTTTGCTATGATGCTGGTCGACCCTTTGGTGATTTATAGCTTCAATTCTTCTGGGAACGCATCTCCCAATGTTTAGGACCGACATTATAGTAAATGTTGATTATTTCTTCTAAAAGTGGATTTACAAGGATGGACAAAACGGCTTGGCTCACATTCTCTATTCTAATTTATTCCAGACATGTTCTGTCAAGCTGAATTCAGGACTCTGTTTAGGCAAGTCAGGTTTTTCTACACCAAAAATCTTCATTCGTATCTTTTTTTGGACCTTGCTCTCATGTGCATGCATAATTCAACAAGGAGTGTTCATCCCCTGACTGTTTCCATGGAGTTAAGAACAATACATTTACAAGTTTGCTCTTTCTGAAATTGCAGGACTTAGCCAGATTCCTGAGCTACATCCCCTCTGCACCAAACTTTTAACTTGACAAAATGCTGTCATGAAATCCTGTTATCCTGCCAACAGCTAAATCAAGAATTGTCAGGCAGTGAGACATGATTCATCACTCTGGAAAACATGCCTTCAATGCTCTCAAGTACAGTGATGCTTTACACCACTGCATCCTAATCTTTGCAATGCATTTGGTGATGTAAGGCTGGAAAGCCTCATTAAAACTGATGCCTGCAGCTGTGACATACACCCGCACTAATATTTGGTTAAACATCCCATAGAAGGTTCTCTCTCAAGCCCATACTTTGTGTAGACATTAACAGGTTTGTGGCATAATTCTGCTGTTCTTAGATTTTAGTTCAGCATTCAACATTGTCATCCCATCACAACTCATTACCAAACTCACAGACCTCGGCATCAGTTCACTCATGTGTAACTGGTTGCTCGACTTCCTGACCAGTCGACCTCAACATGTAAGGCTGGACAACCACTTCTCATCCACCATCATCATAAACACCGGAGTGCCACAAGGCTGTATGATGAGTCCCTTCCTCTACTCCCTCTTCACCTACGACTGCAGACCTGTCCATGGCTCTAACGCCATCATCAAGTTTGCAGACGACACCACGGTGATCGGCCTCATCAGAGATAATGATGAGGCCGCTTACAGGGAGGAGGTAGACCGTCTGGCTGAGTGGTGCGACAAAAACAACCTGCAGCTGAACACCGAGAAGACCAAGGAGCTTATCGTGGACTTCAGGAGGAACGTTAACCTACCTCCACCCATCCACATTAAGGGGACAGTGGTGGAGCGTGTGGACACCTTTAAGTTCCTGGGAGTCCACATCTCCGAAGACCTGATTTGGACGACCAGCTGCTCCAAACTCATTAAGAAGGCGCATCAGTGCCTCTTCTTCATAAGGACCCTTAGGAAGAACTACCTGTCCTCAGAGATCCTCACGAACTTCTACCGCTGCACCATTGAGAGCATTCTCACCAACTGTATTACAGCTTGGTACGGGAACTGCTCTGTCTCTGACCGGCAGGCGCTGCAGAGGGTGGTGAAAACTGCCCAGTATATCGCCGGGGCACTGCTCCCTGCCATCAAGGACATCTACAGGAAGCGGTGTTTGAAAAGGGCCGGGAAAATCACAAAGGACTTCACTCGCCCAGCACACACACTCTTTTCCCTCCTGCCCTCTGGGAGGCATTACAGAAGCCTATGGACCAGAACCACCAGGCACCGGAACAGCTTCTTTCCCACAGCTGTCACGCTTTTGAACGCCTCCCGACATAAAACATAAACTATAAGGACTGTACTCCCCTATCCTCTCATAGTCCATAGTCCAATAACACATGGACTATCCTCACACACACACACATCACAGACTGTTTTCTTCACACACACATACAATCTGTAAATTTTATCTGGCATTATTTATCTTGTATTATATTATATATAATCCATTCCCTAACATTCTTGTACATTCTGTATAATCTGTGTATATAGCTCCCATATTTATATTTATATTTATACACAATATCTATATCTCTTTGCTATAACCCCTTATAGTTCATACATACATAGTCTTGTACATCTGTAAATAAATATTTATATCTCGTAGAGCACTTCTGGATAGATGCAAACTACATCTCGTTGCTTGTACTTGTGACAGTGCAATGACAATAAAGTTGAATTCTATTCTATTCTATTCCTTGCAAAAAACCTTATACTTTTGAAAAGCATGTTTATTTCGCTTTAGATTGTGCCACAATTGAAGGAAAATTAATTTGTTAGTTTAAGGAACAGAGTTCAGTTGTCCCATTACAAAACTTGCCAGAGTCCATCTGCCAAAAATTCAGAACTTCCATCTCTATGAAAATTTGCAGCTGCCAATGCGGGCAGGGCAAACAAGTTCTGAAGAAAACCTTTATGGCCAGATGAGGCAGAGCTTGAGCTTTTTGCCCACAAGAATAAGTCTTCTTTCAATTTCCTCAACTTTATAACATATCAGAAGATAAAGGTTGAAACCTTGGCAAAAATATTGTTTTTTGTCAAGGTTTCAACTTCTGAAACTATGCCATTTTCAGTATCATGTGTTGCATTTGAAAAACTTTAACAGCATCTACTTGTAATCTGGACATGCATAAAATATCTGTATAATAAATTTATAGAAAATTATCTATTTTTTAAGCAAATGTCTTTAGATGAACAAGGAAGAGTGAAAAAGAAAATGTTTCTGCATGTCTTATAAAAATGTAACAAATAATATGAAAAAGTGGCTTTGAACTGGTGCACTTTAGACCCAGGCATACCTGACCTGACTGAATATTGATGTTCTGTCAGAGTTCAGCTCTCAACTTACGTTAGTTGCAGATTCCTGGGCAGGTGTGTTGCTGTTGTAAAGAGACTGTTGCTTATGTATTGAATAAGCATTTCAAGGACTCCTAAACTAGGTGTCTAAGGATACGTGAGCTACCATTTCTTAACATGGAAGGTTACGCAAAGAAGTCAAAATTTTAAACATCAAATACTACAGAACAATGTGAACAGACTTGAGGGCACAAAAACAAATAGGTGGCATATAAACAGGCTTAAAATCATCAATTTAAAACAACTTTTACAACTTTAAGTTTCCTTTTATCAAAGAACTGATTCCCTATGTAAACACACTGTGTGACTTTGTGGCAATTGCATCTGCCCTGAGGCACATTATCCCCAATTGAACATCTGCAGGTGTGATTTACCTTATTTTCTGACTGGGTTAAGTCAGGTGTCTTGGCAGTGGCATCGAGATCTGTCACTCCTCTGTTGAGGTTCAAGTCCTCGGCCGTCGGCACCTGGACCACGTCTTCGGCATCAATGTCCGTTTCCTCCGCGACGCTCGCTGGAGTCTTCTCTGCACCTGTTAGCTCCCGAGCTGGGCCGAGGAAAGTACACACACATACAGGTGGATAAGCACGCACGCCTACAGACACACATGGAGGCATGAGCATGTAAACACACGCACACATGGGTAGACACACATAAATGCTAGTAAGAAATATTATTGATACTGGAACAAACACATACTGAAAGTGAAGAGTCTAACAAAAGTTTTCCAGACTTGGCGTATCTTGGAAACTGCTGTGTACACTTATCCCACCACATCAATGTAAGTCTTCAAAGCAATGTATTAAGTGACAACAATCCAGATACTTCATGTCTCCTTTCAACTGAGAATACTACTCAGATTTTTTGATCCTTGACTAGTTGCAAAGACTGAGGCTGGATTGTACTTTGTACTTGTAAAAGTTATTCTGTTTTAGGCAACTTTACCACAGTGGTACAACAGTCTTCTTTGAATCAATACATTGGAGAGTGTGGTGTGATGTCCCCAAAATTAAAATGAGCACCTTGTGCTTTTAAAGTTCCATCTTACAAAACCATAAAAAACAATAATTTCTTAAACCTTTAATATATTTGTTAGTCTACTTGCTGTTTGATTTGCAGATCTCTCTCAAACTGAGCTTTAGGTCCATTATTTCAAAACATTTATGCTACTGACTCCTAAAATAAAAACAACCCTCACCATCAATGGTTGAAGTGGAAATATTGTAAATGAGTCAATAAAACACAAACACAAAAAACCTCAATGACCATGATACTAATTTTATAGTGTCATTAGTTACTGAAAACTAATGATTTAACTCTAGTAACAAAATATCAAAATGTAATGAAATAAATGATTTCTAAAAATTATTTTAATTTCAAAAAATGGATATCATCCCAAGAGTATAGATATCAACCCAGCTTGATGTTCCTGATCCTAACTTCAGCTAACACCTTTCTAGGTGGCTCGGTCATGGCACACTGACATTTTTCTTTTTAACTCTCACACAGTTTCAGCAAAGTAAAAAGGTGGGTGATTTGAAGTGGGAAGTGGCTTTATCAGCAAAAACATTGTTTTCAGAAATTTCTGATTCACTTAGTTTCCTTCTTTTCAATAATCCAGGCAAATAAAGTTTAAGTTATTTTTTAAAATAGCTTAAACTTGATCATGTAGTGGAGTTTGTGTTTAGCTCTCCCATCCACTTTTATGTCTTCCTCCCAGCTGCAATAACATCTACTATTTTCATCCTCCTCCTTTCCCACTGATCCTCTACTTCCTTTTTAAAATGACCTCTTCAGTCCCCCCCTCTACTCAAACCTAATTTCCAACAATTTGACAAGGAGCTACAGACTTTCCTCAAAATCATTTCATTCTTGATAACCTGCTCCTAGCTACTCTCTTCTTTTTCTCCATTACTTCACCCCAGCCCCCACTCTTTTATCATCAACCCTGCTATCAGTGTTGCGCTCTGCTGCGTGTCTCTGTGCTATCTGCTACTGACATGATTGCCTGCTGTTGTCTGAATTTCCCAGCTCAATTTTCCCTCTTGTTCACCAACACATTCATTACATTGACAGAAAAGCTTATTTTAGGTATTATTTGGAGAAATAGTTATTTTGTTTAAAGCTCACTGACAAAAAGTTAATACAAATATGAGTGTTGATACTTTATAAACTAATACAGAATTGTTTTTGACTTTCCACTGTCCCAACATAAATGTTCAGGAGGAGAAATTGATGCAAAGTAAAAACTTCAACCAATGAACTGAATTTGACTCCTTTGTCTTTTAACTTTGACCAAATCGGAATATGTGTATTTGACTTAGAATCTGTCCATATTATTGGATTGAACTGACAATATATATTTATGTATATGAATTAGATTTGTTTGTCTTTTACAGTTGTTAGAAGCAACATTTGTTATCTGTAAATGAATTGCATGGAATTTAACAATAATGTAGGCAATTTTGTGCATTTCCCTACAACTGCCCCACATTGTCCTGCAACTTTTTCTATCACAATTCAATTGACAGCTGAAGACGGTAATGTGCGAAAGGAAAGGCAATTTACATGAATGCAAATATATTTTTTAATATGTATCTAGAGCAGTGTAGTTCTCTTTCTGCAGCGTAGTTGGGACTTTAGATATGACACAGACTTATAAACACCTTGATTCTCTATAGCATTTAGGAACAATTTATTTTAGGATTAAATTAGGAGTAGATGGAAAGTCACACATTCATATTATTTATAGTGCTGTAAGGACATGCCACTAAGCTGGCTCTATAGTTGGAGAAAACCAAACTTGTTCTTTAAAACAACCAGCTAAGAATTGAATCTAGTACCAACACAAGTTAAGAAATGGGACTGCCTTAGTGAAAAAAGAAAGGAGTGTACAGTAATAAAGAAACAATTTAACACTACAAAATTACTTTTGGCTTAGAACTACTTAAGTGGGGTGTAATATCACATTCTTGTCTTAAAGCTTAATATTGTCTTTCTTCATTCTCATAATTGAGTTTTAAGACTTTAATTAAATGTATTATTGTCAAAGCAAAAATTACAATGTCAAGTATTACAAAAATAGGATATAAATTTTCATTAATACTGATGAAAATTTATCAGTATTAATGTCAGTTTAGCATTTCCAATTTTGTGTTCTTTTCTTTGAAAAGTTCAATAAGATTGTATTGTTAGTCTGGATTCTGCCTGTGCTATTGTTCTCGAATGCTTCCTCTGACAATGAAATTTAATCTACTTTCTCCACTGCTCCCTGCTGCTCAACCCAGTTTTCCATCCCCTCATCTCTTTAATCAACTTTTACATTTCTTCTCTTTTTACTCATGCCCAGTTCCTTGTAAAATGCATTTCTTCTTCCTCTTCTTCTTCCCTCCCCTTTTTAAAATTCTCTAATACGCCATCTTCTACTTTTCTATCCCTTCTCCTTTTATTGCCGAGATAATTAGTTCTCCAGATAAGCTCATTGGCGGTGCGCGGTGGCTCTTGTGCCATTTTATGCACCCAGTCAGCCAGTGTGAGAGAGAGCACATGTAAAAGGACTCTCTCTGTATGCATGTGGGGTCGCCTTACATCTGTGTGGATGTACAATCAAAACGAGTGGGTGATCTCTGGGCTCATCAGCATGTGAAATATGAGCTTCCCTCTGGCGGGTTTGGGGTTCTGAAGATAACACATTGGGACTCTGCTCTATAATAACTGGAACGGCTGCGGTTAAAGAGTTTGTGGACTTTTTCTTCAGCAAAATCTCCATGTCCGTTCTCTCAGAACTCATTCAGAGCCACATGCCGCAGGGCTCCAGGGAAGCCCATCATGCCCAGGAAGTCAGCAGCAGATAAGGAGAACTCAGCCCACCAGTATTATTGTACAGTAGCTTCGCTCTGAGTAAAGTTATTTGTAACATTGACCCCAGTGTTACCCTCCTCTGCATGTCGTGATTAGATACTTCTATGTCAGCATCTGAGGGTTTCTGTGAGCAAATAATGACCTGTTTCGTAAAATCAGTTTAATAGTTGATTTCAAAGCAAGAACATCAGGAAAAACAGAATAAGGAAAGGTGCAGGTAACTTTTGTACGTTACTTTATACTTCAGTAAAATTCTCAAAAAGACAAGTGGCATTGCATAAGAACCAAAAACTTACAAATCAAAGCATTTGGATCCAGATTATAACGCAGACTGTTTTCTCTAGGCTGATAGCAACATGGGGGTACACAATCATTTGTCAAACAGCATGTGAAAACTATGTCACCAGTTGGTAAATAATTTTTAATAGTAAAAAGTAGCATTATATAACAAATAAGTTAGTGTTCTGAAGAAATCAAGAAGCTAGTAAAGCACTGAGACATATCTGGCCAAACAAAAGACAACTTCTTTGCAGCGACTAAGATATAAAAATATGTCATATGACCACAGGCTGGAATGGCAAACCTGCTTAGCTGTGGAGATTAAGAATACACTGGAAAATGACTAGTTACTGATTCCTACCTCTAAGCAAATAGCAAAGTGCTAAAATCAGTCATGATAATTTAATTAACTAATAAAGATAACTGCATTGAATCCAATCCATTTTTTGCTATACAAATTTAGTCTAAATTTATTTAAAATCAGTCAGTTCAGTTCAATCAAACATAACACAATCATATTGTGGCTGCAAAATATCATGGATATGATATTATCATTATCCTCATCATCATCATTACAATATCAGTCTGTGTAATATTCACATTACAAAGAACTGCTTAGAGTACAATAATTGTTGGTTAATATACTTAAAGTTTTATGAACATTGTTTTTTGCAAGTCAAGACCAGACAAGAAAACCGACTAGAACCAGAGCCTTAAAAAGAAAGTGGGGAAGTGTGGGTCTTTGGAATCATTAGACATCGAGGTAGAGCAGACTAACATGGTCACTAAGGTACCCACAGACTTCTACGTAATTAAATGTCTACTGAAAAACTTTTTGTGGTGTAGACTTAGGAAACTGCATTGAAAACTGTGAAAGATTTTGAAATTTGAATTGTTGAGGCATACATACATTATTGAACTCAGACAAGCTGTTAGTTCAACTCTTCCTTCAGAACCAATCTCTGTTTATCCAGACTGAGCTGTCTCTGATCACTGACTAGTGCAGGTAGGCTTGTTTCAACATCTTCAGAAAGCTAATTCAAAAAGCAGACCCTCTGAAATATTACTCCGAGAAATACACTGCACCTCTGTATCCAGGATTATTTGATGCAATTGCCACATAAAAGTAAGTCTGATTTTAGATGAGTTACTTTTACTCTGGAGATAAATCAAAAAGTGGGTGTGGAGTTTAGAAGGAAATTTTGAATTGTGTAGAGAATTAACTACATACGTACTGTTGCAAGCAAATGGGTCCATGTATATTCAGGCAGTTCATTATTTCGTTTGAAACAAACAAACAAAAAAAAACACACTAGTTTTTCTGTTTTTTAAACCAAAATTAAAAATTGGACAGCAAGCCCTTGATTGATTTTTGTGCAAAAAACGAAAGTACAAAAATGTGATAATGAGCATTCAATTTTGATTGTGTTTGTTTTTTATGAGTCAAGTGGTCTGACTGAGACGTTTCTGCTTACGCTGTGGCTGTGTCACACGTTGACATGACACAGACTATAGACATACAATCTTGATAGTTTCATGCTATATACTGAGAGATATACTGCTATATACTGAGAGAAGAAGAAACTCCTTTCCTCCTAAAAATGTCTATGTTTTTAGGGCAGCATCTCTTGCATTGTCAGACCTTTGATGAAGAGGAGAAGACATGATAGAAACAGAGCCACTTTATACCGAGGCAGGGTGCTCAGGGTCAGAAGTTCTTATCAGAAGTGATGAATGGTATGGACAAACAGTCTAGCTGGTCCCAGAGCTTCTGACCGGCTCATATCCCAAATGAGCTGATGACCTCAGTCAGCTTGTTTCCTCCTCAAGGTTAAGGTGCAACAATGACATTTACCATTTCTTTCTTAGAATGCTGTTAAAACTAGATTAGATGTAATTTACTCATGTTATGGTGTAAAATGTCAAGCTTTAGTTTTTACAACAAATGTTTACTAGGTTTGGAAAAAATGACAACACACTAGTCTTTGTATGACAGACTTGAGAAACATGAGATGTCTCTTACCATGACTTTACGTCAAGGTGCTTCTGCAATTACATGTATGCCTTTCAACAACTTTGATTAAAGCAGCACTAACCCTGAACTCTGCAGCTCTTTTGTACCTCCTTTATTTTTTATGAAAAACAACTGAACAGGCAGTAATACTGCTTCTTTATACCTCGAAGCAGGAAATAAAAAAGTATCTTTGCTGTGCAACTGATGCAAATTGACCTTTGAATGTGTGTGTGTGTGTGTGTGTGTGTGTGTGTGTGTGTGTGTGTGTGCGTGTGTGTGTGTTTGTACCAGAGGAATCGTCACCATTTTTTTCACCGTTGCAGTCCGCCTTTCCATCTGCATTTTGCTGTGTATGCTGTAGACTCAGTTTATGACAAACCTCAAACGCCTGGCCAACTGTTCGGACGATGCGCATGGCCTGACTCTGGTTGGGGAATGAGAAAGAAGAAAAAACAAAAAATTAAATTGGGATTTTCAATTTAATCCCAATTAAACCTGCTTAACTTTAAAAACTGTGCTTCAATGCATGTAGGAACTCAAACTAAGCAATAAACAGATACACATTTATTGCTTGTCTCTGTGGTTTGGTCTTGGTAAGCCAAGATCAAACCACAACTGGTAGCACCAATGGATCTACCAACTGTGGTTTGATTAACACTCTTAATGATAAGGCTGTTAGTAAAGGAAGCATATTATTCATTTATATGCTGTCTGCATTTGCATACATTTGGTTCCATATTAGTGTTGCAGAAATTCTTTAAATGGAGACTACAATGTTTTGCTGATCAACTGCATGAGACCGTGCCTTTAAATACAGCCAGTTACTCACATGGTCCTTCTTATAAATACTTAAGCGTTTTAAGCAGCGTAAAGAACATACTTTTATTGTACAGTCCAGCCATAAAGCAGGATGAAGAGAAGCAGCCAAACATGGAGATTTGTCATCCATCCTGGCCAATTTCTGGTGCCATATCTCATAAATGTTTTTCAAAATGTCAGGCTTTCAAGCGATTTATAGTTACAGGTCATATTGTTCCAGCAGTACTGTATTAAGCACTGTTGTTCAGTATTGTCTCCAAAAAGAACTCCCTGTCCTGTGTGATGGGCTAAATAGGATGGGGACAAAGCCAATTAAAGCAACCTAAGATCTTTGTCTAAAACATACCTAAGCCAGTGGCATAGGTTTCTATGTGTGCAAAGACAAAAGTGTAAAAAAAACTTTCATTAATATCAAAGTAACATTTAATATACAGAAAGATAAAATATTTCACTATTTATGTTGCAGAATATCTCAATTTCACAAGTCTAGACACAGTGAGCAGAGTGAGCCTCATTTCCATCAGGATCAGACACCTGATTCTGCCTGAATCACCTTGTGTTCAGGAATCCGATGTGGAATCTGTATCATTAGATCAGATAGTATCACTTGATAATATTCCACACAGAGAGGTTGTTTGTGTTTACCTTCTAATCTCTAAAATGTCACAGTGGGTTTTGATGGAGTTGTTTCTTTACCCACAGATGCACTGATTTGGCTGTGTTTGCTTATCTCTCACTTTTCTAGCTGGTGCCCTGCTTTAAATTCATATGCCATATAGAAAAAAAAGTGATGATATCAATTTGCTATCAGGTTTCTCCCTTTACTGGTTTGTTCTTGTACAGCAGTAAAGAAAAAGAAACCATTTTTATTTTTAGGCACTGAGCCCAGTCAACAAACTCCATTTATCCTCAGATTCAACACAAACTAAAAGTCAAACTAAATGTATAGGAAAATACATAAGTTTGCTGTTAACTTTAAAGCAAGCTTAAATGCTGCCAAATGCAGTGTAAAGGACACTGTGCAACCCCAGGCTCTGTATCAGATGTGGAAATTTAAGCTGGCTTTTCCAACATCAAGGTTTTGGAATACAGCTTCAGGCCGAGGACACATTCAGCATAAAATCATAGCACTTGATCTCCATGTCCTCTCTTGCAAAATATAGACAAGTTTAGGTAGAATTACAGAACATCCATTTGTCCAGAAGGTGTTTAGACCACGATGATCAAAGATTAATCAGCTCTGAAAACATTTTCTTTTCCCAAAACATATTTCTGATTTATTTTTCGAAATTCATTTTCAAGCAGGTAATATACACATTAGCTGTAAGTGACACTGCACACACTGACAGCAACAAGAACTGAGGACTGTTTTAGAAAGAAAATAAGCTTGGAAAAGACTTACTATATATATATATATATATATATATATATATATATATATATATATATACACACACATATAAAATGAAAAAGGCTAAAAGTACAAATGATTTGAATTATATTTTTGAAGTGTGGACACCACGGAATAACACATATATATTTCAACACACTGACAGCCAGGTCTAGATCTAGAACTGGTTTAAAATATTTTCCCAAGATGAAGATGCTAAAACTAGAGTTCAAACCTTTGAAACCAAAGCATAATCCTTTACAGCGCTTTAGCTGTGCCAGAAGCATTGTGTGAGCTCCAGATGGTTTATGTGCTCCTTTGGGAAAAGGGAATGATGAATTAAAGCGGTGAAGCTTAATTGTGATAAAAGTATGCACACGCATATCTGTGTCGTTGGAAGAAAGAGTAGATTTGACCTTTGCATTTGTCCCTAAATTACTATGCGCTATGTTGATAGCACACAGTGGAATCAGAAAAAGAGATTGCAGTCAGTGATAAAAGTTTTACTTTCCACCTCTGGCTAAATATTTTAATGGGTCACTTTATCATGGGGCAAAGGTTCAACATCTCAGAACATTTGTCAAACAATGTAGCACTGAATTACTGTGACCAAACTTTATTATAACATCTACAAACTGCTTAGGCTGCTCTGCCAAAGGTATAAATAAAAATCCTGAGCTGACTGTGTTATTAATACTTTTTCACATCTTGCTGGCCAATTAAAGCACTTCATGGTGTAATTAATATACCAATATACCAAAACCTTGAAATACCCCTGATGTGTCCAATAAAACCTTGCTAGAATGTTCCCAGTGTTGTCAATGTTGAAAGGATACTGGCTCACAAATCACTCATCTTTTAGTTAGTTCATTTTTCATAAAGACAGTAGTCCCTTTTCTAAACATTTCTTTTGTGAGTTGGTTCTCTCAGTGATATCTAGTTTTGGCAGCTGACAGAACCACTAAGTGATTTGTCACTCACATGCAAAGTCTCTTTGCTCCGCTGCAAAGATGTGTAATAGTTTTTATGCTGGACATCTGTCACTATGTCTTTTTCTCTCTACCTATTACTTTTCCTCTGTCAGCGAGACTGAATAAATATACCTTCCCTCTATCACTGTTATTTTATCTCCCTCTACTCTATACATCAAGCTGGCAGCGAGCTCGATTCTCACAGCGATGAATTCTCTCAAACTATAGGACAGGGCCTCGTCGGAGGTGTGTTGCATTATTTATCCTGAAAGACCTACCAAGGTTTAGTCTTGGAATAAACAAAGAGAAGGGGACAAAAGCGAACACAATGCAATCCAGGACAAAGGCAGGGAAAACAAAGGGAGAAGGGAAAGGGATTCACCTCTTATTGAATTGCCATATTTTTCTGCACCAATGATGAGCTGATTCATTCACCTCCTCTATCCAATGTGGAATTAATTACAGTGTTTAAAAATAATTTTATTAAGGATCTAATCAGTTAACAGTTAAACACCAATTTATTATTAGCTGTTTTGTAATAATAACCTTGATGAAATACAGAATATATATTAATAATTCAATTTAAAATCAAAAATTGGATGTCAAAATAGGGATTAAGATCTTTAATTTATTTTCAGAAAGGTTAAGGATAGATATTAAAATATGAATCAACTTGAGTAGAAGGAAAGCCTTAATGTGGTTGTTGTGTATGGAGACATGCAGACAAATAAATGTGGCAGCATATTGATACATTTACTGGCTTACTTCCCAGCCTTTCTCAATATTACAACTCTTGATATTTTATTAAGAAAATAGGAGCTCTAAAAAGCTAAATCAGAGCATGCATTCACCGTCTCTGCAACAACTTAAATCCAGTCCTTACAGAAAAAGGACTGCAGTTATGGAAGGTAACAACAAATTAGAATGAGAGACACAGAGAGGGTAAAAAAGAAGGATCATTTAACTGAGAAATTGTTAATCAATAAAAAGTGCTGAGAGGCCACAAAATTCTATTATTTTAACTGGGCTGTATCAGAACAAGACCCTATACTTTGATTAGATCTGGAAAAAACCTGCTCACTTTCTGGTTTGTCAGATTTTTTGGCCTAGCTTGATGCAATATGATAACTGAGGGGCTTAGCCTGTAATTTACAGAGACCCAGCTATGGCAGTGTTCCATATCTCATTGAAAGCCTTTATTTGCTTTAGCTTAGGAAAGGTCAGCAAGAGGGCCATTGTTCCTACTACTATAGTTAAACTAAACTTGTATATCAGTCACATACAACAAGGAACACCCAGCAACAGTTCTAAACTGTCAACTTTTTATATCCAACTACAGAAGCATCTCTCACTGCAGCTCCGAAATGTACCACCCTGAGCTTTCCTCATACTTTGTGGGCGCTTTAGTTCTGAGATGTCTCATCATACTTTCATTTGGTCTGTAGCCATTCCTGAAAGTGGTGACATGGTCCTGGCAGCAGAGCCAGAACCATGTGGAAACATCTGTGGAAAACACCCACAGGGATTCCTTTTCATCATGACAATTCTGTCATCAACTTTTCAAGACAATGTGAAGATAAGGGTCTGCGGGTATGTCCAGAAATCATTTGGTGAATATCATGGAAGAAAAGTCAGACTGAATTTGCATGGCACAGAATCTGCTGCAAAAAGACACCATGTGAGGTTCAATAGGAATGGGGACTACATGTGCACCATAGACTGAGAGTGTCTTTAATAGAGTCATACACTGCGAAAAGAATGTGACAAAGACATACAAATTCCTTGAGCTTTTTCACATTTTGCCCTTTTGTGTCGACAAATTGTAGCATATTTTATTGTTGTTTCATGTCAGACCTCTTGAGCGTATATTTTTTGAAACTCTTAATTATTAAAAATTTTAAACTTGTGGTGTGTATTTGTATTCAGTGCTCTTTATACTGATATGATTACATAAAATCTTGTGTAAACAATTGTCATAAAAAGTCACCTAATTATAGAATAACTTCAACTGTTCTGTGAAGGATTCAGAGGTTTCTTAAATAATATCTATGAACAAACAAGATTATGAAGACTTAGAAAAACAGCAGATGGGTCCTGGAAGAAGTTGTGGAGGGGGAAGATGAGTTGGGTAATAAAACAATATCCCAAACAATTTTCTAAACTTTGAGCAGAGAAAATGCCTGCTTCTGAAACATCATGTGTAAGTGCCGTACATGAGCATGATTGACAGTGCTATGATCCTCCCCGTGGCTCTGATTGGCTGTTTGTGACCAAATGGTGCATTTCTGCAGATGACAGTAGAACCACAGGGGGGAGGCAGAGAAAATAGATTTTTTCAAAAGTTATCTGAATCATACCATGTTGTCATGACATAGTTTAATTTTTAACTATTTTTTTCACAGCCAGAAACAAGATAACCTATTGTCTCACAGAATTTCAATAAAATCAATTAAACATTAGTGCAAGGCTACCACTACAGTCATGCACTTTTAAAAAATCCTGGACTCTTCTCTCTTGTTCAATAAGAGGACAGGTGTAAATGTTTCAGGAGTAAAATACACCAGGTTCTAATTTGCACCTGAAAGGAAAGCACAAAGTCAACAGTCCTTCAACAAAAGCTCTGGTCTTTCTGTCTGGTATAATGATGAGAATATTTAACATGGAGGTGGGCAACATCATTTCAGTGGAGTGGTTTCCTGGTTTTGAATTTTGAGGATCAATAACTTGATCCATCCATAGTTTATACACGCTTGTGCTTTGAGAGTTTCAGGAGAGATGGGGTAATGCTACAGGACTTTTATTTTTTTTTATTTAATTAGCCCACCGAGAAATCTTTGGGTTGTAATATTTTGGGATTTTAATCAAAATGTAAATAAATTTTTGCTGAAATTATAGGACTTTGACAAAGATTTTTTCATTCCATTTGAAAATTCTTAGAATTTTTGTCAGCACTTCAAGAAAATGTATTTAATTTCTTTTAGTGGACCACATTTAGTGGACCACATTTACAACTGGAGTTTGAATGTGCTATGTGTTATATATATATACAGTAGCCTATATATTGTATGGATGAAATCACTTTAGAACAGATTTTTTAAAACTTTGATTATTTTTAGTCAATATAAAAAATAGTTTGACAATCTGAAAACAAGCAAAAACATAAGACATCATAAAGATGTCAGAATTACGCATTTTCTGAGTGGTTAGATTTAAGACACAAAGACCACCGCTGTACTGTGCATATTTGATGTTCATTATTTATCTCTACAAATATACATGGAGTTGCAGTAAAACAAAACACTGGATCTAAACCCAAAGAAATGTGTCACATGTCACAAGTGTGTCTGCATTTGGGAGTTTTCTGTCATCTGTTTAATGTGCAACACACCCATTCAAACAAGCTGTGCTCCATACAGTGCCTCTGTTTGTTCTGCTTTACTGGCCTGATTTTAGAGCGATATTGATGACTAGAATCATGATTTGTGATAAACCAGAGGCAGCTCAAATTGAGGTTGCTCTTGGCTGGTTTATGATTAAACTGCTTTGTTAAATTGGCTCTTTTCACAGTGAAAACACAGTTTCAATGTTGTTTTACCCTAAAAAGTACCAATTATTTGAGTTTGCATTTGACAAGATGATTGGTTTCACACCTCTTCTTATTTCTCATGACAATATTGGAGTAAGAATAATGAAGGTTGTTTTTAAACCATCTTTTTTTTTTTTTTTTTTTAGCTTGCATAGGTTAATTTGGCACTCATTCATTCTTCTTCCATACTTGGTCTCTATAAACAGATGTGCAGAGTTTCCTCTACTTGTCATTTGGTAAAGCTCTTATATCCCTGGAAAAATATTAAATCCTCGAACATGAGTGAACTCTAGGATTTTCAGGTAAGCAGTGAAGAGACGTTCAACTCCTAATTCTCTCAGAAAATGCTTAAACTGCATTGCAGATTAATCTTGTCCTGCCTTGGCAGCTTCGTCCTGCAGGGGCATAAAAACAAAAGCTCCAAGGGTGCCTTGGCTCGATAACAAAAGGAGATGATCCTCTTTGCCCTCAGGGTTGCTAAGAAGAGTCTGTATGGAGCAGGTTTATTCAAGGACAATGCATTGATGCTCAATTGGGTTGGGATATGGAGTTCGGAGACTTTGTCAATAACCAACTCTCTGTCTTTGTGCTGGTTTTTTATTGATTCTTTATGTAAATAATTTTTTTATCCCATTAAGTTTGCCAACAAAATTGCGTTTCTATAATCTCAATATATTTCAATTATCTTTTTGTGTAATCTCCTTTTTTCATAAAATATCACACTAAGTCCTATATAACGCACAAGTGTCTTTTTAGCTCTAAGTGGATGAAGCATCAATTCACAATGGGGTTTTATTATTATGTATTATTAATTATATTGCCCGGTTTGTAAAATTTGGCAAATTGAGTAAATTAAAGCCATCTTGTGGTTTTAGCAGCAGGTTTCATTCCCTACTTATGCTCTGGTAAACAAAAGGCAGCTGCTTATCAAAATATTTGTTGCAAAAGCTGAATTTGGATATTTTAATGACTGTAACTATAGTCAAAGCTATGTTGTGTGTTCTCTCTACGCTTCTTTTGTTCTTCTACCGTCTCCCTCTTTCACTTTAAACTTTTTTCCCAGCCATCTGCTTTTATTTCCACCTTTCTTTTCTCCAGTACATTTGATATAAACTCAAAACAATTTCTCACAAAGTTTTATATCAAGTGAAGCAACATCGCTGAAGCTGTAATGCTTACTTTCTCAGTACCATACTGCTGAACAGGACATTTAAAAAAATCAATAAATATAAAATGATAATAATAATAATAATAGACGTGAAACAAAATATTTAAAAAAAGAAATTCTATGCCTACTACGTTTGCAAAATTGATAGCCCAGAAAACTATCTGAGAAACGGAAACTAATCTACAGGAATGCATGGGTAGTGGAGAGTTCTTTTGGAAACTCAAATCCAGAACTGACCTGACCCTTTCATTTTTGAAATGTGAAGTTCAGAATTGCCATAAATGCCAGAATGCCAACAGGGAACACAGACAATCTTAACCTTATAAAATATCAAATATCATCCTGAAAAGTTCACTTCCATACACTGCTGGTACGAAGTCCCATCACCCAGCCTGAGAAACTCTGCCCTGACCCCTTGTTTGGAACTCCACCTCTGACTCTGTTCTGAGTTCAAACTCCCTCTGCAGGAGAAAAAGCACTACAGTGCACAACCACATGCATGCAGTGACCTTTCAGCAATAGAAGAATTGAGTATTTGGATGAATACCTTACCGCTCTATAACTAGCACTTCAATTCTGAATAATAGAGGCCAGCCCATTCATTAGATTCTATTAAAGTGTTAATGAGAAGCGATGGGGGGTGAATGAGAGAACATTGGGGAGAAGGAGAGGAAGAATTTCACACAGTCCCAATAAAAGTGCTATTGTGATTTAAATCAGATACCTTTCTATCTGGCAGAAGAAAATACATTTTTCTAAATCGTCTACTTAACTGCTTCGTAACTGTAATAGACAATTATCCACTCAGAACATACTCATGCAACATTTGACTCTTACTGGATTGAAAGTAAATGCATGAATGTATGTACAACTATGATTATAAGTCAATTCTGTTGTGCTGAAATAAATTGGACCAGTGCAAAAACTGTTGCTAATTTCAGTTAATTGTGATTTTATCAAACTTCTTAAAACTATTTACACAAATCTGTACTTGAATAGAACCTACAATAGATTATTAGGGCCATTGCAGATAAAAGAAAAAACAATGAACCGCAGAAGAAAACATTTCTACCAAAAAAGGCAGGTAAAACAATGCAATTTTACACAATAAAATGCATAGATTTATAATATTAATTATTATAATATTATTAATATATCTGCAACAAAACGTGACAGACCGAGGTGATAAATTTAGAGGATACACATCTGGAAAAGTATTAGTATTTGGTGCACATAGACACCAGAAACAGAATGAAGTCTCCCAAGAACAGGCTCACCATGAACACGTTGAACAAGATTCAGAATACACACCAGAGATGGTGAGGGAGAAGTTACTCCACGGCTGCATCAAATAATAGTATTATTTGTACAGCTCTATACAAAATCAATATCTCCTATGGCTTATGGACAGAATTGTAAAAATAATGATTAAAAGAAGTTAAAATAGACACATTCTATAAAAGATTGAAATGCTTTACTAAAAATACAGATTTTTGGTTCTTTCTTAAAGCTGTGGCATTCGACAGATGAGCAACAGCGGGACAGAAAGCTCTGTCAACCATGTTGAGCTCAGTTGGGATCTCGACACATGAAGAAATTTGGGATGAGTGGAGCAGAGGCAGTGTGTTGTGGTATGTGGGTTGAGAAGTTCTTTGAGGTAAAGAGAAACATTTCCATACAAGCATTGATAATTGAGGAGAGAGATTTTGAAATGAATCCTGATGGAGATGGGAAGCTGGTGCACATTTTTGCAGTCTCATTAAGATAGCTGCAAGGTTTTGGACAATTCGAAGACTCTAAAGACTCTTTCTAGAGATCCCTAGGAGCAGTGATTTACAACAGTCCAGTCTGCACTTGGGAGATGTCGTTCTGGTATACAAAAAGACGCTTTGGAAAAGAGTATCCAGATGTGCTTCCCCTACATTTTTCACCACAACCAATTTATCAATCCATCGTCTATACCAGCTGTCAGGGTCACATGGTGGTCTGGTGGCCACATATTGTGGTCAATGTGAGATGTGGAACACACCCTGGATGTGTAGCCAGTCCATCATACATTGTATGGTTAATACAATCAAACAAATTTTCAAACAAAAATGAATAAATTTGCTGTAAATCTTCACCATTTAAATTTAATTTGTCTGTAATCTTTGACACAAATTTGCACTGACAGTTTCTTTAACATATGGCTTCAAAATCCTGGCTACCCAGCAGACAGTTGGTATGTGACACTTTCCATTCTTCTTCTCAGAATGTGAAACTGCATGCGTGCATGTGTGTGTGTGTGTGTGTGTGTGTGTGTATGGGCGTGCATGTGCGGGGGTGTGTGTGTCTGTGCCCGGATGCTTATGGGTCAATGTCAGTCTGTATGGAAGAGATAATGAGGCAGTGTGTGCTTCACCCAGCTAACCCCTGGATTTAACTTACAAGTCCACCGAAATTGGCTGCAGAAGTGGAAAACTGGGAGAGCATTGTCTAACTATGTGTTGTTGTTCTTAGTTTTTTTTTTTTTTGCTGTAATTTAACCCAAAGGACTCAAAAATATTTTTCTCAGACCTCAGCAATGACAGCTTCACATCAAAAACAGGAATTACAGCTGGTTCAACTAAGCACGTCTTTGTATGGGATGTCACAATTTGACAAGAGAGTGAATTGCTTTCAACTCTATTGCACTTACACACCATGAAAATACTGAAAATAACACTCTACTATCTAATTATTTCTGGCATACAGCAAAAAAGCTTGAAATGAAAGAGATGACTGAAAAAAGAAAACTAAATTCTTTCACAAAACATAAAAATATCAACCAATGATAGCCAATGACTACAGTATATTATCTAATCTATATTTTTACTTTAGACTAATTAAATAAATCTGAGGTAACACTTTATTTGACGGGTTGTGATTAAAACTGTCATGACACCGTCATAAACATGACATAACACCTGTCATGAACATGAGTAAGTCTTCATGAATATTTATGACTGTTGTCATAAAGTGTCATTTGGTAAATCATGACACTTTTAATACAAAGTTGACATTATTCAAAATGTCTTTGTTATGACAACTTGACTTACTCATGTTCATGAGAGGTGTTATGTCATGTTTATGACAGTGTCATGACAATCTTATTCACAACCCGTCAAATAAAGTGTTACCAAATCTGAAAATAAGGCTGGGCGATTGGACAAATTTATTGACCATCGACTACAGGCTGTACCCTTCTATGGTTGTTTTTTAAGAGCGATTTCTTTATTTTATTTTATTTTATTTTTTTACTTTCTTAATTACTGTAATTACAGTGATATATTGATACCAAACTATAGGCATTTTCAGCACAAAACATTGCTGATAGTGGCTTCATAATGAGCAGCATGGTGACGAGCATTTTCAGAGTTTTTGTTTGGCTACATCTGGACAATTTTAGATCAGAAAAAAATTGGACTGCTTTATCCAAGATCCTATCCAGATCACTTAAGAAAATAGTCTGAGTGGTCACACTAGTATTTTGCAACATACATTTTTGAAAAGTAGGTCTATCAGTGGTTTGATAACTGTCTCAACCATGCCCAGTTGAAAAACTTTGTGTAGACTCCATTTAGAAAGATTTCGCTGTGAAAACAACACTAGTAACATCTAATTTGATACATAGCATACAGATTTCTATTTGTATTGATAAAACCCAATTGATTTAGCAAATTTAATCTATATTTTCATCCACGACAACTGAAAATGGTAAACTGGTTAAACTCATGTTTTTGGCAAAGTTATGAAAGGGTGTGTCTCACCTTCTTCTTGGACTTGAACACATTACAGCGGAAAACATTGCTCTGACCATCTCTGGCAATGTAGCTGAAGATCTTCAAATCTTGTGAGTCATGAGAAACGTAGAATATTCTAAAAAAAAAAAAAAAAAAAGTGAAGTAGTTAAGAATGGACATACAAAATCCCCCAACAAATCAAGGAAGCATCTTAAAAACCTAAAAACATATTTAGTGACAAGGAGACATGAGATGAGAATAGTCTGATGCTTTTTTTAAAATGTATAACTTGTTTCTCTTTGTAAGAAACAAACATGTGTTATTTGAATAAATCAGAAAGACAATTTCTATTGCTTTTTGTTCAGCCAGGAACAGGAAGTTCAGAAAATCAAAAATAAAGTGTAAACATAACTGAGGTTTGGGTGAAAAAAAGTTCTGCTGGTGGGGGAAAATTACAGAAACTAGTTGTGAAGAGATAAATAACATCCTGCAGAGCATGTAAACACAAGAAGAGAGAAGTAGGAAAAAAGACGGAAAGGTAAAAAAACACAACAACAACAACAACAAACAATAAATAATAACCTGCAGGAGGGAGAAATGTGTACGTACTGGGATCCACAGATACTAATTCGTGACAGACTATGGCTGGACAAAATAAAACAGATGAAAGAGGGAAGAAAATGTTGAAAGAATGCAGAAATAATAATCAAAGAAACTGTGAATAAAAGGCTGTTTTTATTTTAACTTAAAAACACCCAAAAGAAAAAGAAAATCCCAACAACTTTCTGATGCTTTACGTCACACCAGCCACAATTTTATAAGCTTAAAGGTCTTTGTGCACAACTCAAACCTCCCTTTTGAAACTCCCAAGCAATGTGAAACTAATTTGCATGCTCTCCACCCTTCTGTGAGATGCGTGAGACCGGATGAATATTTTATTTTGTTTTTGAGCACAATGTAATATGATGGTCTTGTGCAAAGCCCAACATTGGCTCCACAACTAATCAAGAAAAAGAAAAAGAAAAAAAAAAAAAAAACCTTAGTTGTTTGCCAAAACCTTAAAACCATATAAACAGACATCTCCCCACAGGGACGCTCATTAAATAATGCATCCAGAAATGCATTGGCCTCATCTTTAATTATCCCAAATAAGGGCCAAACTTCAACTGTATAAACCACAACTGAGCAATAATCGTTTCAATCCCTACCCCCAAAACCATGGCTTAACTCTTAATCAACTTGGATATACATGTAAGTACATACATGTAATTTTTTCCAAAACCTCAGTTCAATAACTTATAAAGGTGATACCAATGTGCAGTATAGAATATAACACTGTGTAAAAGCTAACATCTGCTTGGGTTTACTTAGTACTCTAGTGATTCTTGATCCTTGACTAAGAATATACTTAATGTGTGCTTTTAGCAGTCTTCCTTAATGCCCTAAGGAAACAGTTTTTTGTATTGATTTCAAACATTAATCTCATTTATTTGAATCTTTGCATGTGTTTTCAATCTCCCAAAAACAAAATTATTTTAGCTTTATTCAAGGGATTTTTTTCAGTTTACTCTCTTAGTCTTCAAATCCAATTGAAACTAAAAGTCCCAGTTTCAAAATTTTAAACGTGATGCATATGTCACTAAAATATAAAATTTAACTGTGTAGGCCCCAACTGTCCCCTAAAGGATACCACAATCAAGGAGAGCACATATTTCCAGTCTGAAAGCAGGATTTCATGTTTTTTGTTCTGAAAAATGTTAATATTTGTGCTTACATTTTCAGTTTGAAAAGAAATAGCAATAACAAACTTTTTTGTTATTCTTATTGTATTCTCTTGGAGGATTTGGCTAGAGCCTTCAGTAAACCAATCTGCAACTCTATCCAGATTCTTAATAGGCTGCCTATTCCTTAACTCACTGACTGTTCTTAATCGCTCTATAAAGCCCCACTAGAAAATTCATATGGATTCTTACAAGCTATTTTTTTGTCTTGATATGTTTACATATTTTATGTGCAAACTAAGCACATTGATTAAACAACAAAGTCCTTGTTTATATTGCTATTACTGTCTGTGACTTGATTCTGATTAGGTTTTCTTATTGTGCTTTTCATTACAGTGAATCTGAATATCAACTTACTGTAGAGAGTATGAAACACATGAGGCAGAACAGCTTTGTAATTGGGTAATTAGAGCCATAATAAAAGGCCTGGTATAGGATGGTTTGAGTAATTTATCACACTGAGACAATAAAAAACCAGACAGGAGTAAAAAAATAAAAAAATAGAGGGGGTTATGTAAATAAATACATGCCTGCTCTGGCAAAATGCACATCTATCTGTTTGGCCATGTGCATGTTAGTTTTTGTGCATGAGATTGTGTACTTTTAATCAGGATACTCATCTGTTCACCCAGTGACATTTCTGTGGTATTTATTTGGGTGTATTTCCTGGAAGCCAGACTGGCTGGGGCTGCGTCGTATGGATGGTGTTCTTCATCAACACAGCTTAGCAGATGGTCAAATGCCAGACACGGCTCACTGCTGTGACTCATTCAATCATGCATACAAACACCACTGAGCCAAAGAACCGGTACCTGATTTTCTTTTCTGTGTGATGCTGTCTAGATGCTGTTCCAGGAGGTCAATGCATACACATACAGACATCTAATAATCTTGTGGTCCTCCAGTTTATTTGACCACAAATGAGTTAGGACAACAGAACAACAGTGGTCTGTTGCCATTACTGGGGGTTCTGTTATAATCCTAAACATCTCTTTAACAATTATTTCTCACCTTTAAAACAACTGTGTGACAGCCTTTTGTTTGTTTACACTGTAAATAAATATTCTGTCATTTTACACGTTCTGGATTATCAACAAGCCGATTTTTACTTCAGTGCAATGTTGATAGACAAACTCAGTTGTCTTTTGCAGATTTCAGCAAGAAAAAACATCAGTGTTCAAAACTATTTTTTTCTGTCAAACAGAGCTAGACTGAATGTGGAAAATCCCAAACAAGACTGTGAGTGAGTCTGTAATAGCTTAGACTCACTTACTACAAGGACCTTACTTGCTTTTTTTAACCTGCTGGTGTCACATCCTGTCTTTATTATAAATATGTGGCTGCAGTCTAACATGAATCTGAATGATCTATTAGTTTGAAAAACGGAGCAATGATTAAAAGCGCCAATGAAAACTACTTACTGACTCAACAAGCATAATGAGACATGTATTCCAGCACACACACAGATAGTGAGAATATATAAATTAAATAAAACTTCAAAAAGTTCTACCTAAGACCCTGACTAAATTAGAACTGTCCCATTTCCCATTTGTTTGGATTAAAATGATGTTTTTTTTCTTTCAAACAAAACTTTCAGAAATCCTAAAAAATCACTGAAGTACAATTATGGCCATGTCAAAGCCAGTAGGTGCCAATGAAGTGAAAGAAAACAAATTCTTAATATTTGCAAGTCTATTTTTTTTTCAAATCTTGATCTAGACCTTACCCATTGTGAGGCATGTACTTACAACTCTAACCTACAACTTCTGAATGGCCATGTGTGATACAACTCAAGACTATGACCATTGAGACATATAGAAGAGAGAAAGCCAGTGAGTTTCCTTCAAGTTGCAGTTTACCCATATCATCGTAAAATATCCATAAAAAAGTTTTGCCCAGGTTTTTACAAATAATGCAAAGTTACTCTTCTTGTCAGTCAAATGTTGAACATCTCTTAAGTTTCAAAATGACACAATTCTGCATTTCCCGGAATTGCTGCCAGCTCTGTTTACCTTAGGAAAGAATGTAGCCGTAGCACTTTTTATTCATCGCTTGCATTAATTAGAGTTTCTAAGCACTTATAAGTAGGACTCAATGTCTTCCTGATATCTTGGGATATAGCTATGAAATGATGCAGTTGCCAATTTTATTTAGCTATTTTGCCACTGGAGAACCTCGTCTTTGTGTCACCACACACATTGAGCAGCGAGATTGTAAATGGTCTGTACTTGTATAGCATCCTAAATCTCTTCATACTTTATTCAGTCATTCACACATTCATGAACACCCCCGCACACAGTTGACAGGAAGGCACTACATTGTAGCTATAGCTGCCCTGGTCCAAAGTTGCCATGCATGGGCATGACCTGGTTCACTCACTGGCAATCCAACGACTACAGGACAAATCAGTGAAAAATCTTAAAAGGTATTGCTCCAAAACCAATTTTCAAATCTATAAAGAAATTGCTCAAAACAAATCATCTACGGCCATTTCAGTTCTATCACCTAAATCTGACATAAAACCTGTTGGGTACCATGAGAAGAGTGCCTTTTTGCTATGGATTATGCAAATAGAAATAAAAATGCCACCCTTTATATGTTTCAACCTTAGTAAATCATTTTAAACAAGACTGAGTTACTATCAAATTAGTTAAGTAGTTTGCTACAAATGACTATCAGCAGCAGAAGTAATATTTATGTCAACAGAAATGATTTTTAAAACATAAGCCTCTTTATAAACCTACAATTTCATCACAACGCAGAATAGAATACCTATAAATAAATTACTGAAACAGATTGTATGGACATTAATAAATTATGGAGGAACAGAAAATTAAATTGCCTGAATAGCTTTCTGCTATATGCTAACAATCACAAACAGAATACTAACGCAACCTTATAAACAATCCTTACCATCCAATACTGGAATACTGACCATTACAGTACAGATAGATTTTAACCTTTCTATCTGCTTTTGGGGCCTTCACTTAAATCCTGCACAGTGAGTCAATAAGATAAAAGGAAATTCCCTGCTTTTTCTGAAGCTGGGGACATGCTCTTGTGATCTGCCCAAGTCTTGGTTACTGTGGAAAACTCTCAGAAAGATACAAAGCAACATTACTGGCTGTCAGACTGCTGAAGCGCAGCTGAGAGTGAGTAAAAGTGAGCTTAACTGGCTGGCTTAGCTGACAAATCCCTCAGCGGAACACAGATGACGGCAGAGATACATCTTTATCCACCGTCTCTCAGAGGAACAGCTGCCAAACATCCAGGTGAAGACACATCAAACAGATAGCAGCTTTGAATAAGAGAGGTAGTCCTGACATAAATGCTGGTTAAAAGTGAAAATAAATCAAACTACAAATACTGCTAGCAGCAAACTTCTTTATCTTGAACTTAAAGAGTTAGTCTGCCTTGTTTTCAGTCATGCTGTCTTCTCTTGAGGGTATGTCACTATCTGCTGTTGCTGACTAAAATCACATAACAAGAAAATGGTGGGTCTACAAATAATAAAAAAAACATAGTTGATTGACGAAAAGTCTCACAATTCAATCTTGAAGAGTATTCTGTGAATTAAAGAATATAGGTTCAACTTGAACACCTTTCTGCTAAATATAATCCTTAAACTAAATGGGATAAACTAATCAATAAGAATCAATTTTTAATTTTAGATCATTCAGATATTATTAAACTTATTGAGGAAAAAATCTAAAAATATTGGATTTGAATCTTTGGTTCTCAGAAACATTAAAAACAAATGACTTCACAGGAATCAATTCTTCTTTTTGTAATATTTATAGCCAAACATAATAGAATGTCTCACAAAATAGATAAAAAGGTCAAGACTTTTCATCTGTAGGTGAGGACTTGAGCAATTATTCACAACTCTGATAGGTTTTTTTGAGCCATTTAATTAACATTTCATGAATCATAAAAAGCCAACTTATTGACTAAAGGTTGAACTTTTCTTTTCAGAAGCGCTTGACTGTGTAGAATGAAAAAAATTCTGATCAACAGTAAACATTGTGGAATGAAATATAGATTAAAAGTCATGCATAATATAAATATGCTGTTATAATTAATGACATATGTTGTTTTTTTTTTGCTTAGTGTGTATTAACAGCAAACCTGAAGGATGATTATAATTAAAATATTACATGTGTGCAGTGTCTCTAAAATATGTAGAAATTATTATTTGAAATTTGGCTTTGTGCAACAGAAAAGCTGATACTTTGGAAAAAGTTGGAGGCATAGAAATTTAGTTTCTGAATCTAAGACAAGGGACTTGAATAAGGAATGTGGGGTTTGTTCCCTTACTCTGTTTTCAGTAATTAACATTACCTCTAGTTTCTTCAATCAAATTGTATTTCTGAGTTTATTGCTCCAAAGAGCAGACATCCATTGATGTATTTTTAGCACATTTAGTCACTGTCCTTGTCAAGGGAAATTGTGTTTCTTCTCTGCCTTTTCAACAAAGTATTGTTTGAAAGTAGCTCAATCGATATTGTCAAATCATGGACGCTGTTTGACAGACAGTGCTGTCAGACTAACAATTGTATTTTATAGATTACTCAATCTGTCAAAAACATTATTCAAAAAATAAACAAACTGAATATTTTAAGATTTTTTTTTATTTCATTGTTTTACTGTCAATTCTAGTCATATTAAACTCACTGAAGTCCCAGTAACACAAAACCAACAGACCAACCAGCTTCTGCTGTACACAAACAAATGTAAAGCACCTCAGCCTGGCACTGAGTAACTATTAACAGACAGTGTAATGCCGGATTAACTAGATTCTCAATGACCGCACACTCGTTCACACTCTTAACAGCTAACCATGGCAATAAGCCATTCCTGTTAACAGGCTGAATCCATCGTGCAGGAGGCTTGCGATAGGATGTTTGAGTAATGAAGTGGGGTTGCTGCAGAATGCCTCGATCATTTTTCCTCCGATAAATTGCTGCCCGTGAAAACACAGGAGCTATAAATCAAAAGCAAAGAGGCAACACACACATACACATCATCACCAGTGGCACAGTTACTTACGATCGATACAATATTGCGCCTGTGCCAGATCAGACTTGAGATGTCTGTGTTTGCCTGTTGCAGCATGAGCATCATGTTCGGGCATGAAATCTGAACTGAACGGTATTAAATATCTCTCCACATTAAACGTCCTGCTATTGGAAATCATTGAAAGCTTCAGTTTCGGCAACATGAAACATTTGGAACTACAGCATAGTATCAACCTGAAAGCACAGGAGAATCTCATCTTAGAGCCATGAAAGTATCCCATTTAGGTTGAAGTAGAGAGGGTCTTTAATTGTTTGAGTCTGGTGGAAACTGCCTACTATCTTATTATGGTGTGAGTAATATTTTGAGATATAAACCATAGCATGAGTGATCAGAAAATATTTCTATATTTATATAAGCCTTGTGGCTTGTCACTATGCATTGTGGCAAATTCCAGTCTTGCTTTTTATGCTGTGCTTTCAAAATCGGTGTCCTCCTTTGTTATCTCCCACTTTGGCTCAAGCAACGGCGGATGCACCTTGACCTTGGAGTGCATCTTTAATTTCTTTGGAGTTTGTTCTGGCCTCTATGGTTGCCATTTGTATTGGCCTTCTCTTAAATTTGTTATAATTGTTTTTCTTCTATGGCCTTAAACTTCTGAATAATATGTGCAATTGTAATCAAGGGAGCATCATGCTGCTTGGGGATGATCTTACAGCTTGTACCTTTTCATGCCTGCATATAATTTTCTTTCTATTCTCCTGGAACACCTTTCTTCTTCACTTCCTGTGGTCCATGTTCAGTGTGGTCCACATTATGTCACCACACAGTCTAGTGACAAGTCACCCTTTAAATAGGCACACTGACTGACTACAGGCTTAAAAACACCTTAGTTTAACATGTCCTTATGGTTTAATTACTTTCAATCTTTTCTAAAGGTACCAGCAATTTTGTTCATGTCTGTTTCATTTGTTTACTTCTTAAAATGATTCTGCTGAGCCACATTTCAAAAGTAATAAGCTAATTTTAAGTAAGTTATTATCATTATGTTATCATAACACTTGGAATATAAAACAATTGTATAAACAGTCCCTTGCTATATTAATATTGTGCATGCACATGCGATGATGATTGAATCACAATATATTGTACAGCTCTAGTGCTTTAACACTTCAACACTCATAAGCACTATTGTCTGAGAAAAAAAAACAAGTAATTCTGAACAAACACAAAGCTCCACACCTCTTCCTCTATATTTTATTCCTCGGCCCAGTCAACAGCCCTGAACCTAAAATGCTGTCCAGAGCAGGATGCATCCGACACAGATGTAACCTAATCACACAGTACAGACACAGCAGCATTTTGATTTAAGAGACAAAGTGGCAGAAGTACAGGTTCATTATCAGAAAAGATGTTATGTCAGCTCAAACTCTGCTTGCCAACATAAAGAAAAGCATGAGAATTTTATTGCACAGACTTGGCAAATCTGAACAGACTTAATCATGGAGCAGGCAGCTGGATGATTAAATTCATTTAAGTCAAGGAGAAAGGTTAGCAGCTCAGCTTTATTTTAATATAAGAATCTTGCAATCCTCACTAAAATAACACATAAATGCCTGTGCCTGGATAAAAGCACATTCTGAGCTCTCGCATGTGAAATGGGGTCATTAAAGTTATATTTCTTCCGTACAAAAGACTGAATGAAACTTTTAAACACAAACCACAAAACTGTTCAAGAATGGGGGGAATTATTTATGCTGGTGTTTTTCCTCAAAGGAGCTACAGGAGTGGCTGCGGTGGATCTCAACTTCCCATTTCTATGCATGAGTTTAAGAGAATGGGAACAACAGTCTCTAGTTGATAGATAAGCACTGTGCTTAAGAATGTGAATTTTACAAACACATAACATGACCTATATTTAATCCTTTATCATGTTTAAAATCAATTTAATTGTAAAATGTAAGAATAAAAGGCAAGTACCGTTGTCTTTTTCTAGACCAAATCTCCTTGTTATAAGTGAAGAATAAATCATATTTAACTGGATTAGTCACATTTAGCTGGTGCTCACTCGGAAATACTGACCCCATTCAGTTTAGAAGAAGCACATATCAAAGAGTCAAAGTGAAGGCTGTGCTCACAGCACAGAAAATAAAAGAGCAGCACTTTAGGGCTGAAATGGTCTTATCTTGAACAAAGATTAGTTTCATGGAATAAGAGTGAATATTTATTAGGAATTCTGTAAGTTAAGTAGAGGAGCTGCAACTACAAAAGAAGAGAACTCATAAGCAAAGTTTGAAAATTTGTGCTAACCAGCATATTTCAAATCTAGATGCCCTCCAAAAACATTTAACGTTGTCTGTCATCAATCACTCCTTTCTGTCTCTGTGCTAGTTACTTAGTTAATGTCAATTTTTTTTATTCCATGCTAAACCTAAAAATCAGTCATCATGTTAAACCAACACAAGTGTCTTCTTAATTTAAAATAACAAAAAAACAACAAACTTCTACAATTGATTGATTTGCCAAGTCTGAATTTGGTTGATTCATTGGCATTATGAAACTTTGCTTTATTTCCAAAAAAGAAAAGAAAACAAGTGCTGCTATTTTATTTTTGATAGCAGGAGAAATTCTGAATCCAAAGTACATAAAGTGATTATGGTATAATTCTCATTTTTGCATCAAGCATATAGTGTCAATCTTAATCTTATTTTTTACTGAACTCAAAAAGTTCACCCATGAATATGCTGCTTCATATTATGCAACCAGATCAAACTGGTAGGAGATTTCAGTTTTAATACATTTCCTAGAAAATAATTTTCAATATTCAACTTGCCAATCACAAGTCAAACAAAACTGACCGACTAGAGGTCCGGTGCATCACAGAATTTAAGAATAGACAGGTTCTCTGAAGGTCACCAGATCAAATGCGTGGCAGGAGTTTTAATCCCAAAAATAGGACTGATGAAACAGAATGGTGCAACTGTCTTTCTTTTCAGAAGAGCAGAGAAATGAAAGGCAGAAAGAAAAAAACAAACCGTCTAAAACATCAGTTGAATGCAGGCAAACAAACAGAAAGAAGAAGCAACAAGTCATGAATAAGAGAAAGCTGATGTGGAGCTTATACATAAGATCACAGGGAGAGAAGCGGATAAATCTGTTGACATTCCTGCAGAGTGTGCTCCAGTAACAACTCCAAGCTCTACCAGGATCTGAGAAGAACAAGACAAAAACATGCAAAAAACCTTCCCCGAATGTAAAAACGGGGTGTTTTTTATGGTAATATCAGCTTTTATTATTAATCTCCTGACCAAAACCCCCAATATGAAGTAACAAAATCTTGGTTATGATGAGTATTTACTCTAAATAATTTCAAAACCTAATAAGGAGTTTAGAACAGAAAGAACCTAGCTGTACTGCAAATAAACATTGCTGTGAAAATGTCTTGGTGACGTCAAACTGTAGCACAGTTTAGATTTCTCATTATCATTGCTCTCTTATCTGCCCTAGCTAAAGGACAACTTAAGCTAACTCCTTCACAACATTTTAGTTCTCCTCTTTCACTTCGTGAGCTCTCCTTTCTTATTAAATCCAGGGGATGTCAGTGATTAAAAAAATCCTGCAGTAAATATATCCAGTCAAACTATATATATAAAATTCTTTCCCTCCTTATAAGGAAAAGACTAATAATTTAAAAGGACTAATAAAATAGCACACATTTTGCAAGTTGCGTCCTTCTACAACTTAAATATTTTCTCAATTTCAATATATGGACAGGTCAGTCTCTGTTAGTAACTCAATTGTAAAAACTAAAACAAAGTCAGTGGTTTATTCCAAGTGTCTGTTTCTGTTTATTTGCTGATAAGTCTCTCTGTAAATTTGAATCATACATAAGATGAAGCAAAAATTAATACAGCAATGTTAGACCACTAAAAAGTCTCCCCTTGAAGTGTTCAGTATGCACAGTCAATACCTGGTTAAGGCTCCTTTTGCATAAATTACTGCATCCACAGGATTACATAGAGATGATCAGCCCAGGGCTTTCCAGAGTGGTTAAGGAAGCCAAAGGTGTAGATGAACTAAAGTGAACTTTAGTTCATCTGCATTACTGGTTCTGGGATTTTTCACTTTTCCGTCAATTTCTGGGGTCAACATTTGAGAACGAAAGGTAAAAAAACCCCCAAAAAACAAAACACTACTTCTGAAAAGTAGACTTTGGACAACTAAGCAACAATCCAGTCATTCAACCATTTAGCTTAAGTAAAATACATTTAATATTTCACTACATTTCCAGCCCAGGATTTGGTCTGAAATCCTCTTGAGGCTGCAGCAACACTCATCCCTGTTGTTGGTGCACCTTTTTTTTTTTTTTTTAACAACTATTTCTTTCCACACAACTTTCTACTAAAACAACTGGACACAGCAGAGAGCAGCCAGCTTCTTTAGCAATTATCTTTTAGTATTAAAATATTTTTTATGACTTCTCTCATGTAATATAATTATTTTAAATTAGCCTTCAGCCATAAAAATCAATGTGAATACAAATAAACGCTTGAAAAATCTCACTGTGTGAAAAAAAATCTATATAATATCAGGCTTCCTTTTAAGTTGCACTATTGAAATGAATTAACTTTTTAGTAGCATTCTATTTAACTGAGACAGACCTGAAATTCTCTAAATTGCTTTTGTATTTTTGATTAAAGAAGAGGACTAAAGCAAAGCTGCTCATGCTGAATCTGAATTAAACCTTAAATTGAATAAAATAAAATAAAATAAATAAAATAGGGGTTTGTAATATTGAATTCAACTCTTTGTAGTTTCCAGGCTCAAATACTTTTTACAGCTTACTCAGATGTTGCACAGTCTTCCATTCCTAGCCTGGATTCCCTCCCTTTGTTTTTCTGTGTCTGGAACAAGTATGATACCATCAGCCTATTCTCCTGGTGAGTTGGGCTTCCACATCTCTGCATTCAGCTCTGCTTGGCTTCTCTCAGCTAATCTAAGCTTTATTCTCTCCAGCTTTCAATTTTACATCAGTTGCCCAGCTTTTGGTATTGCAAAAACAAAATTTCACATCAGAAGCCAAACTTCTAGTCTCAAGTTCCAGAGTCAACTTCACATTCTGAAACCAAACACTTAAATATTATTATTATTTTTTTAAAGTTCTTACATGATATATTATTGTTTCAATAAAGACCATCAGAATAAATATATAAAGTGTAAAAAATGAGTTCAAGCATGTTTTCCCATTTTAAAATATATATTTTTTCAGATTACAGTTTCAAAAACATTCAGATTTCAATTCAAGAATTTTCTGTCCATTTCACAATTTAAAAAAAAATTATTTTAGGGTTTTATGTTAGTGGTTTTATAACAACCCTGAAACAAAACTGACTAAGCAGAGAAGGGGACCATGTTTTTAAAAAATATATATTTTTCTTGCAAGTTAAATCAGCTCTACTTCAAATCTTTATAATTATTTTATACCTTTATTAAATCAGTCCACACTGAACACTGCCAAAACATGACATTTTAAATTTTTATTAAAATATTGGTGCAATAACTACTTGTGTGTGTTATTTTTTTCATCTGCATTTATTACAAACTGAGTGACAATCTTTAATGTTGTTATGCAGGATATTTAGACATTAAAAGTAATTGATGGAGTTTCAGTAACTACACTGAAGGTGTGATGTGAAACTTCAAAGACAACCCAAATCAATTGAATATATAAAAAAACACAGTACAAAGCTCTAGAAACTTTTTTCATTTTATATTACACCCTCCATTACTTATCAAGGCTCTCAAATGGTGACCTTTCCATTAAGACTGGACATCAGTACACCTCCAGTGTACACCTCCAGTGTACTGATGTTAGGTTAATTGGCAAAGTTTGAAACTGTGTGTTGAATTTTTATTTCAGCAGATGAAAACAAACCAGAAACCACCGGCCTTCACCCAGCACCTTTCCTTCTAAAAACAAGCAACCAAAACACATTCTTACTGATTATTGTTCATTTTGGCTCCAAACACAAATGCTATTCAGCTGCCGCACCCAGTTTCACTCAGGAGAATGTGATGCTGCTGCTAATACAGAGTCACGAACCAAGGCCATCCAAACTCTCACATGTGAATGCAGACAGAATGCCCAGAGGCAATAGAGAGCAATCAGTGGGCACAGAAGAAGGAAACACTCTTCGAAAACTCTTCGTTGTCATTTACATTGAATTGAGAGCTGCTGTTGCAAACTACAAAAATTGGAGTCTTGTGGAAGAAATAAGTGCTTCTATACTTTAAATCTTTGGCTGTATGGCAGAGAGACTCTGTAATCAGGGAAATTATCGTTACTCTTTATGACTAAGGGGAGAGATGATTTGAAGCAGTAAGTAAGCCAAAACTGTTAAAAAAATACAACATTTTGTAACTAAGAGAAAAACAACAACAACAAACTTAGTACATCAATATATTCTACCCAAAGCTCTTTAAGTGGCAATGTTTTAGCTTCACCTAGAACAAATTTTGAAAAAAAATCTTTTAGCACCTTTTCCTATCCAGATATTAATCAGTTAGTTCAAAAGTCAACACATCAGACCTACAGTGTACTGATGTACAAGCAGAAAGCACTGAGCTTTTTACATGTCGATGTTAGAAGTAATCTTTTATTTGCAGATGCATGCTTTGCTACAAAGTATCAAGAATACATGAAGGAGCACTGTGTAATTGCCTCTTAGGCAAGGAAATGTTATACTTTAAAAAGGAATTGAAATGTTTATTTGCATTTATAATGTTCTCTAAAAAGGTTTAAGTGGTTAAAAGAAAAATCTACAGTGTGCTTTTTTACAAGATTAAAAAGCACATTCCAGATATGTGAAGACTAATTCTCAAATTGAGTAACCACCTCATCAATTCTGATTACTCATCAGAATAGTTAACAGAATAATCAATTACTAAAATACTGGTATGTTGCAACCCTACTTGCCAACATGTTGGACATTTAGGTTACTTTACGTTTATCTCTGTCAGGCAAACAAAAGCAGCTGCCAACTCTAAAATAATTATCACTGGTTTTCGTGGTGCGATAAAAGCTCTATTTTTTCTTCGTGATTATTGTTTTTTGTTGAGCCTCCATTACATTGCATTTTGGATGAGTACTTTCCTGTCATGCTTTTTTTCTACCATTCTCAATCTAAAAAAGAAAGCACAAAGGTTTTGAAATTAGTCATTTATGAATAAAATTGTCCAGTTTATGTTCAAATAAAGGAAGAAATAACAGATATTAATTTTAATTCAACCCACTTACCCATATTAACTAAGGTGCCTGAAAGTCTACTTCTCCCTGCACTGTGCTTCAACAAACCCACATAGAAATATCAGTTATACTGAAATGTTAGTGTGTTTGTTGTTCATCCAACTTTTGTTGAAAAAGTTTAAAGAAGCTAAGAGAAAGCAACTTCTGCTATTGAGTTCATATCTTATTGATTCATTTAAAGAGACTACTTTAAGAAAGCTTTGCACTACTCAAAAATAATACATAGCCCTTTTAGACTTTTTTCTGGTGTATAAATCTATCAGAAAAAAAAAAAACAACTTTTATATGCATATATTGCTCCTGATTTCCATTACACTAAAATTGTGGATACAAAACCCGCTTGATTGTTTTGGTGTGCATTAGGGGAATAGAGCTATCAGATGGTATCTTTGAAGGGTATTTCAGTTCAGTGGAAATGGCGTGCTCTTCCCCCCTGCCCCCAGAGTTTTACTTCAGTGCAGTTAATACGCTAAAAGATTTCATCAAATGTAACCCAATTAGGCTGTGATCTAAAAGTACAAAAGGCTGAGCTTCAGCTAAGACAGAGACTGTATTAGGTAATACTGTGTTGGGAAAATCTTCATTGTGTGGTTTGTGTGTTATCAGTTCAAATATCAAAGCAAAATGTGCTTGTGGGTGTGTGTGGGCGTGGGCGTGTAGGCGTGTGTGTGTGTGTGCATACTTTACATCAGAACATGTTTCAAATATCAGATAATCAGGGAGTTTCTGACATACACACAAACAGAAGTTTGACTCTAATTGGCTGAGTGTGAATTTCTCTCTGGAAGGTTTGAAGTAAGAAGGAAGGGGCAGAGCTGAGCAGTTTCAGGACAGACTGTTCACAGGCGGCGAGGGCGGGCAGCTTCATGGAGGCTGACAGCAATTACCACAGCTGAAGCCTAGAGAAGTTACAACCAGGACTGACATGTACACACACATAACGAAAAAATGTCCAACCTTTCCCTGGTTTTTACTTTCCACCCAAAAAAGTCACTTCCTAATTCTGTTCTAAAATGTTATATATCTAGGATTTATAGTGATTGCAAATGATAGTTGATAGACTGGGGGGCTTTATACAAAAATAAACAGTCAAGACAGTTAGAAATCTGACATCGTTGAACCTGGGTCTTGAACCCAACAGAAAAAAAAATTATAGCCATAAACATTTTATATCCAGTCCTTTTCATTCAAATCGCTTCAGGGTTTTTGTTTTTCTTTTACCATGCCCTCCACATTTGTTTATACCTCGAGGGAAAATGTGTAAAAACATTGTAAAAACAACTAACTTGTTCTTATATATTGCAGTAATATGATATTTATATCAAATACATAAATATTGTGTACTGGACTGGACTTGGGTAAATGGAATGTTGGGGATGTTATTACTGGCTATTCAGGTTCTGTATCACCAGAACAAGAGCAGTCTTTATTCTTGTCTAAAATTCACGTTTATTGCCAGTGCAGGCTTTTGTTTTTGACTACATAATTCTTTGCCACGATGGTTGGGAGCAGTATCTACACTGTGGGAAATAAGATTCAACTCTATCTTTTCATCTCCTGCTCTATCTTACCATAGCTTATGAAAAAAAGACAACAATATCATTTAACTCCTCTACTTGAGGAAGTTCCCCATCATTGAGGGAGTGTTCCATAGTTTTTTTTTTTCTAATTGAGAACCATGGCCTAAGACTTTGAAGGTATAACTGGCTTCTTCTTTCCACCCTAATGCACAATCTTTCTTATTAGAAATGAAACATAAAATAATAATAAAAAAAGCCACAATTCAAATCTATATTTTAACATTTCAAAACAACACATGTATATTCAAAAAGCCTCTAAATGGGTCAATCAAGACAAATATATGTGCAGCTAAGAAGTCAAGGACACATCTATTTGCCCATGCTGAATCTCATCTTTAATACAAATTACAGCTTGTCTGCAACAGGTCTCTTTTCAGGAGATCACATTAAGCACTCAGGTGAAAACAACATGCAAACGAATTGTGTGAAACCAATTTAGACACATAAGGTCACCAAACACTGAAGGTCTCACTTTTCTCAGTTAGGCTTTTTGCTTATGATTTAACTTTAAGAGAAAGATTGAGCTAAAATGTCGTGGGAGAGTTCAAGAGAAAAGATCACTTCTGACAACCCCTCCCCCCCAAAAAACAGATGCATTTATTACATTTAAATCTGATTATGATGTTGTGACATGACATTAAACAAACTTTATGCACATGATGTGCCTTCATACTCATGATTTAGTTTTGCTTTTAACTTAAATGATTAAAATATAACATTAGATTAATAACTCTGTTTTAGCTGCAAGGGTTTTATTATTTAATTTAAAAGATTTTGTTCATAAAAAAAAGAAAGAAATGAAATCTGACAGTCAGCACGGCATCAGTGCCTATAGGATGATATGAAAGCGCTCAGATTAAAGAGCCGTGTTTTATGTGACTGACAGGCAAAACTATCTAACATGCTGTTTTAGAATGCAGCACAAAGCAGACAATGGAAAAAGCCAGTGAAAAAGATCATTGTATTATATCGTATTACATAAGAAATGATTAGTGCTACAAATCTAAAAAGAGAGCTTTAGTCACTTCTAGAAGGGGAAATTCATGTCACCTCAATGCCATTTCCATGTTCCCAAAATCATCGTCTAGCATTACTTATTTCACTTATTTAGCATGGCAGCCACAGATTTAATAATGGCTATCTGTTAGAAAAGAAATAGCAAGCAACTGTCAACAGTAGTTTCAGTATGCACATCAACCAGAATATAATGCCACCTTTTAAAAGGAAATCTCCAAAGTAGCTCTTTCTGATGTTTTACTTTGAAATCCTAATATAGCTTCTCTGGCTCCCCCAGTTATCTGACACTTAATGCCAGGATGATAGACAAAAAACTGCTTCTGACAAGTCTTGGCTTTAAATATCAGTTTTGTATTTTTTTCAAGAACTGGAATAATAACAGTTAACGCTACAGCCATTACCAGCCAATTATCAGACTACATCTATCGGTGTTTGCAGAGCTTAAACTGAACAATAGATATTACTGAACATGATGCTAGTGCCACCCACATACCAGCATTTGATTTTTTATTTTTTTCATATGAAGTGATGGATAGTGTCAGTGTCGGGCAGCTTTCAGCTTAGACTAAAATGTGGCTGAATATGAAAAGGAATTTGCAAAAAGAAATATGCTAAGCATTTAGGAAACCCTCACACATAATTCAGATTTAAAGCGTCCAGTTCTTCAGCAACTGGAGAAAACAACAATCCTCGCAGGGGTGTTTAAAACTGTCCAGGGTCTTTGAAAAGCATTTTTTTCTCACATTCATAAAAATAAAGACACATGAATATTTATCAGATTAGCCTTTTGAAACATATTATTCATATTTTGAGCCAAAAGGTTTAATTTACACAATGTTCTATAACATGAACCTATGATGCCTTCTAATTAATTCTTAGCTGATAAGTTATCCACAGCCTTTATATGGACGTATCTCCCTTTTATAATGAAGGGTCAGCATTTGAAATTAAGCTCTGAAACACACCACTCAATATCGCACACAGGAAATGAAATATTTACACAACAGCCTAAATGAATCCAAGGTTGAAAAAGGTTGTTGTATTGCTTAACTTGTATACATGAAAACATGGGTGTCCAACGTCAGTCCTCCTTGTGTGTTTTAGTTCTCTTCTTGGTGCAACTCAGCTGAATCAAATGACGGCTCATTCGCAGTCCTCTGCAGAACACTGAAATGCTGAGGAGGTGATTACTACTAGGGCGTTGAAGCAGGAAGGGAACTAAAACATGCAGGTTATGAGCACGTTAGGACCAACTTTGGACACCGTGTATTAAGAGTTGGTGCATCTGACAATTCTCAAACTAAATGCAAAGAAATATCTGCTCCTGAAATTGCACTGCTGAGTAAATAGTACATCGGGAGTGATGCATTTATTTCATAGATAAATTAAACAGTATTAAGGCTTCTAGAAGATAATCCGCCATTTGTTTAAGTAAATCACAGCCAGCGTAAAATACGTCACATTTTCAAAGATCAGCACTTTTTGCAAAACAATGGACAAAAAAATAACATTTTCTGTTGTTCTGTTGTCTGTTGTCATGCTGTCACTGCTATAGTTAACATTTTCTACACCGATTTGTTGATGGCGATTTTTATAACTGTGTTCACAAGAGACAGACAAGAAATAGGTTGGGAAAAGAAAATATATGTAATGTTCATCCTTGACATTTAATTATATTAACAGACTAATTAATAAAAGACTAATATTCCCCCATCAACATTTTGCTTTATCCAAAATGCAGAAAAATAAGGCAAGCTAATATGCAATAAATGAGTCAAAATGGTTAAAGTGATGACAGAAATTTGACATGAAGAGGTCAAAGTCATCATGAACCTGCAGTTACAAAAATGTATGCAATAGCAGACAATTCAGGCTTCATGGTGCCCTCTGTCCATACAAATTTATTTATGCATCCATCAAGACAGTTGTTATTAAACTCCATTGTAGAGAATTTTTAAACTCGGACAAACTAAAGACAATCCAATTCACGTCAGCCCTTGGAAATATGTAAATATCTTCAAGCAACTAAAGCAGGACTTCAGAGGTCCATATTGAAAGAATGAGGGAATAGTGGGGACAATCATCCTGCAACTCAGTCAAACAGATCTCAGGATACGTCAGACTCACTTTAACAAGAAACAGTGACTGATGGATACGGCATACCCATCACACTCTGCCTCACTCTCTCTGTCCCTGGACTTCTCCACCTCTTTTTAGAGAACTTTGTTACTGTAATAGTAAAAGAGGAAAAAAATCAAAGAAAGATGTGTAGCGCAAGTCACTGTGTCTCCAACCAAACAAAACTCCCAAGCTCAGAGATGCTTACTCAGACAGCAGGGCTGAATCCATCTTTCTGACAGAATCATTTCCAAAAGCCCCAACCCCCAACGGGCTCCTGGATGCGCTTCAGAGCTGTGCCGGCTGGGAGGCATGTGTCAATGTGCGCGAATGCAGAATTTAAAGTGTGGCGCAAACAGGTTTCAACTTTATTCTTTCTTTCCTATGGAATATAAACACTATTTACTGCTTTAATCGTACACTTCCGTTCTTCCATCAAACCTAGAAAGGTCACAACATCTTTGATTTGGACATGCTAAAACACATATCAGTCATTTTTATATATATAAACAGAAATCCATTATAAATTGCGTCTTTGAGCGGTGAAACTTTATGCTTGTGTGTATTGACAGACAACAGAGAGCTGATTTAAAGGTCAACACCCCTGCAGCAAATGAATTGAATTAACTCAAGATTATGGCTACAGCCATAGCCTTGAGTTATGAGGACAGCCTGCAGGCATGTCAGGCTAATGGATATGCCCTCCTACTACATAAACATACTTGTGATTAAATTCTCATGACATATTTCCACAAAGTGTACCTGCTCATCCATCTCTCGATCAGTCTGAACTCTGTTATGGGCTGCATTGTTAATGCAACTTTAACACCTTCATAACTTTTTTAATACATATTTTAACATTTTCAGTCAAACATTCATTTCATATGCAGCTTGCAGATAATGTTGGTTTTGTGCAAATACCATTTACATAAGTGAGACACATGGCATCTGAGAAAGGCTAACTTTTTTCTGTCAAATGTCTGACAAAATATGACTTTATCCCGATAAACAAATTGCAGACCTCATGCAGGAAAAATCTTGCAAGTGAGTAAATGAGTCAAAGGAAAGGAAATACAGAATCAAAACATTGTGAAAATCTAATGTAAATAAAAAGCTACAATTTTCAGTCAATGAGTTCCATCATATGAAAGGTTTTAGTACTTTTATCTGCAACAAATCAGAGCTTGCTAAACACATTTTCTAATTTTTTTCATATTTCTATTTTTCTATTTCTATATGTTGTAGTGATGTGGTATTTTTTGGTGCCTTGTGCCAAAACACACACCCACAAAATGTATTGTGTTGTGTACAATCTCCTCCACAATCTTCAGTGCTTTAATAAAACATTGTTGAGTAAAAGTGAATATCAAAGAGCTACCATATCTTTGTTTCTCCAAAATATCAAAAGGTAGGTGTGAGAAAACGTCCACATTTTTGAACCAGCCCATAATGTTTAATCAAGTTCAGATAAAATTCCTTCGGGAGAAGCCAACAAAAGAGCTGCCGCTGTTTGAAGAAGCTTTTAAAAAACTCCACTTATTAGATGAGCTTAATTTAACGTTATGTTAGCAGACACTCAGGTAATCTTACCTGTAAATTGGATCCTGCATTACAATCAACTTGCTCTCATCCCAGGTCCACTCTTTCTTCTGTAAGCAAACCAGAAGCTTTATTTAGACCTAATTCTAAAACCGTTCCACATTTTATCACAATACAACCACAAATGTGAATGTATTTAGGAGGGACAACATAAGGTAGCACATTCTTGTAAAATGAAATTTTTAAGTGTTACGTGATAGTGTCACTTTTACCCTTTTCATTCACCCCTGGCTTCTTCCTGAATAATAATATATTTGGTTGGGCTGTCAGAGTAGATCGAAGGTCATGTCCTTGTGTATTTGAAGTTGTGATGCATTTCATTTTTAAGAACTTTTATCATTGTTCTTTGGTTTCACAAGTATGCAATGCTTACAAAATAAAGTAAATTTTACTTGGTAAATATAATGTGACAAAATGTGAAAAAATAAAAATAAGGGTAGCATGAGTCTCAGGGACAAATGCAAAGACACACCCCTAATTACATACAATAGAAGAAAACCAGTGTTAATAAAAATATATTCAAGAAGAGTTGATGTGTGCTTTTCATTAATATTTTTTGTTTGTGCATTTGATTAAATCTACCTTTCGGTTTAAGGTCACAATCAAAATGTCAACCCACAGGGACACAGGAATTATTCATATTGATTTCTGTCTCCATACAGGGCTTTGTTGACTTGAGTCATTCAATAGCTCTCATCCACAACCCGTCAGTGCTCCTGCCATCCTCTGAGATGTAAATAGCTCACTGGCTGGAATGTGACATTTCAGATTTCAGAAGACAAGGGAGCAGGTTATGGCAAATCATCTATTAATGACCATCAATTTTTTTTTTCTTTTTCACATTTTGCTTTTAATTATGTTTTTTGAATACCTATCAGATCTTTTTAACAGATTTTTTTTTTACATTTTCAAAATAGTGAAAATTGACCAAGTATTACAATTATTTAATGTAATTTTTATGATTTTTCCAAACGCTGTAAACTTTGTGTGCTGTGTTAAAAGCATTTGTTCCAACTCATTAGATGACAATAAGCACCAGTTACTCTGCAAGTGATGAAACCACTCCTGTTTCCTTTAGGTTTATTGTCATCTCTGAACTCCTTCAGCTCCTTTCATTTCTGTTCTTTCACTTGTTTCAACAAAGAACTTAAAGAAAACATTAATCATTCAATCCACAATAAAAAGGATGCAAGAAGTGCTGTTCCTCAAAAACAGCAGCACAGCTGATAGTAACCATGGACGAGACCTCGTGCACAAATCCAGCAACGTTTTCCAACTTCGGTGTACGTGTTTTTTCAGTTCTCTTTAATTGGTGGAGAAATTCTGAGGCGCATCTTTTGTTAGTGATGTCTTTAGTTCCATTTGTCAGAATACTGAACAAGATCAATATTAGAGATTGAAGTTTTGGCCCCTTCCTTTAGACAGAAACAGTGTAAATTTACACAAATCGCTAGACAACCTTGTTCAGATATACTTCCTCAGCTCTACCCACTAATTTGTCGGACTGAATAAAGAATAAGTCCTTAATTCATCAGGACATCTGCCCCGTCTGTTTCTGTCTCTGTATGTGCTAAAGTTTCACATAAATTTGGAATAAATAGTGCATGATTTAATACTTAAATGGGTTATACACATTTTTCAAACTTTTTAAATGTCTAAGCATGGGGTGTGCTTGAAGTTATGTTTTTGTAATAAACATCAGAAGAGATAGACAAGCTGCAGAGTCCTACTCAGGCTGCCGGTGGATTAAAAATATGAAATTAATTTTACTCACTTGTTTTCTATGCTCTCTCTTGTTATGGACAAGTTGTATCCTTGCTATTTACCCATTTATGCCCCATGCTTGACTGATTAGATGCCTGCAAGTATTAATTGTCAGACACATGCAGACATCTAATCAGCCCAAATCATTTTTTCTTTAATTTGTTGTAATCAAATTTGCATAAATAATTTGCATAATTAATTAAATTAGATAGAACACATTTCTAAATTATACATACTCTTAAGAACTACTACTCATTTTGAAGTTATAATCACAAGGATTATATTCTAACTGAAGGGTTCAAGAGAAAAAAATATCCTTGCAGATAAATAAAATGTTTATGCATATAAATAAATATATATACAGGGTAGGGTTAGGGTAAAGACAAGAAGTGGTCTTTAAGTATATACAGAAGTGGTGTTGCTGCAGTTCTGAATTTTTGGAATTTGAAAGGCCACCGCTTCATGTTAATAGAATCTAACAAAAAACAGAGCAACATTCACAGCTCTGATCCACACAGATGTTAATTTAATTGTTAGCTCTTGCTTTAAACTTACAAAAACAAAACAAAAGAGAGAGAAGGAAATAAATTCACTCACTTTTTTCTTTTTTCTCAAGGTAACCTTGACTCCGTCTGTTGACACAACGATGTGAACTTTCTTCTTCTTGATGTTTTTCACCTTGAACTCATACTGCAAAAACAAACAGATGGGTGGAAGATAGTCAGGTTGATTCAGCTAAATCATGACAAAATGAGCAAGCAAATGAACAGAGTCCATTTTAGGCCAGGAAACTTTGTATAGCAACAAGGCAATTAAAAATGATTGGCATGATACAAACATAAAACAAACAAACACAGCATTAAATTGCAGCAACATAATAAAGAAAAGTTGGAATACAGAGTGAAATGAATGTTTCAGTTGATATTAATCAAAGGCAACTCAAAAAAGTTGTAACTTTTGTATTAATATAATTATATATCAGGGATGTAACTAAAAATATCAGAAAAATCTAAACACTTAGCTAACCAATGCCAAATTATTATGTAGCTACATAATAAATTTATGTTTGCGTTCTTCATTGATGATATTTGAATTCAATCAACCCATTTCATAAATACAGAAGAAAGGTGTCTATTCTTTATTTCAGTCCATCAACCCTAGCTACTAATCTTCATTCAGACTGCTTTGTGCTTTCACTTGGGTGTACTACATATTGATTTTATTATTGGTTTTCTCTTTCTTTTTTTTCCAAGAAAAAACGTACTGTTCCTATAAAAGCAGCATTACACAATGCCTTATTGTGCAATGCTGGTTTGTCTTAATAATAACTGCTGCTCAGAGAACAGTTTCAGTTTTAAATATGTGCCACATTTAAACATGGAAAATAAAAATAAGCAAAAGAAAATTGTACAGCATGTTCAGTTTTTACAATAAATTGACATTTTGTTGCAAACTGTCAGTGATTTTATGTCTGCGAATATATCGAGGATTATGGACGTGATAAGAGGGTACAAATAACTCAGTGCCTTGTTAGCATTGCTTAAGAAGGAGCACAAGAAGCTTGAACATCACAGTGAAGCAGCCCAATCAACTCCTTGCTGTGTTTGCTGGAAAAGTCCTGACTGATACAGTTATAAGAATCAAGGTGTGTTTGTATGCAGCTCTGCCTGGATGTTTCTACCATTTCCAGAACTGAAATGAACAGAAGGAAAATATTCTATTTTAAGGTTCTTGTACCTGCTAAGGAAATAAGGTGCTTATGGGAGGCAGTAACATTTTCACAGTTCTCATGTGCTTTTACAGCATTAAAATTGTAAAATCATATAAAAACAACAATTGATATTTACTGGTAATGTATGTAAATTACTCCCAGGTCTTTGTGCTGCACTCTAGCTAGCTGCGTTGCACAGACTGCATGGAAACAACACTGTGTGCTAAAAGATGGTTGCAACTTTGGTGTAAAAAATAAATAGAAAAAACATTTTAAATACCTCACATGCCAAGCTGATGTGTTTACGCTCTGGAAATTATGTCCATACTGCTGTCCTTGTCTGCCTGATATTTTTGTACTTAAAATACACTGCTCAAAAAAATAAAGGGAACACTCAAATAACACATCCTAGATCTGAATGAAAGAAATATTCTCATTGAATACTTTGTTCTGTACAAAGTTCCATTTGCACAACAGCAGGTGAAATTGATTGTCAATCAGTGTTGCTTCCTAAGTGGACAGTTTGATTTCACAGAAGTTTGATTTACTTGGAGTTATATTGTGTTGTTTAAGTGTTCCCTTTATTTTTTTGAGCAGTGTATGTTCTCTTGCCTACAAAGTCTCAGTAAGATGTACTGATTGATGGAGTCTGAAGAAATACTTGTACCTAGCATACATACCACCCAATTAAAGTAACAGTGTTTTCTTTAGATGCTTGTCTTAGAATATTTAAGATGGTTTCATGTCTGTCTGGAATTTTCTTCAGTAATGTGATTAAATACAGCACTATGCACTCATTTTCTGTAATATCTTGTCAGTATGAAAGATTTGTCACAGCAATTTCTGATTCTCAAATTGTAATCTACAAAGGTGTTCATATGACTGATACATTGTTTAATGAACATCGTGGCATATGCTGCAATGATGATTGTGCTGCATAAACATGTTTTAAATGCCTCATAGACTACATGAATGACCTCCACTGAAATGATTACAGAAGCAATTTAAAAAATATATCACACAACATTTGACTGGTTAAGTGTGTGTTCCATAATACAAGAGAGAGCACTTATGTCTAATAAGCCGTCTATTCCTCACTGAACAGGCAATATCACTGAATCCATACCGACCATCGCACATTCTCCCTTGTGCCTTCAACTTCCACCGCAATAACACAGCAGAGATGTGATTTGTATTGCAACTGCTGCACTTGGGGAAAGCGCAAATATTAATTTCACAACAACAGGGGTTCATTCCAATGGGGTTTGCCCCTCAAAAGTAGCACCTGAGTAACAGACAGGGTGCTCAGAATTTTTAATGAGCCATGAAGATGGATTGCAACACAGTCCAGATCCATATCTATAGCATGGCTCATAGATGGGGAGCTTTTGCTGCCTAAATGCTGCTGATGGTGAAAACACAAGGAAAAAATGGGCTGCTGAGCATTTCAGAAACGAGATTTGCTAAAAGGTGCAAAACCTTGAAGGCCCATAAATGCCCTGCAATGAAAGAATATCAACGTTCGTGTAAACAAACGGAAATTAATTAAAGGAATAACCTCATCCATCAAGCTAACAAGTCAACAGCTGCAGTTCCTGTCCTTGGACCACGTATTGTAATTGTGGATTCCTAAGAGCCTATTCCCTGTTTCCATAAAATTTATCATTTTGGAAGCCTCAGTTATCATCCCATGTCCCAATGGGGTCTGTTGGTAACCGCTCCAACTTGCAGTTCTGTTGATTACCACAACTCATTGAGAGAAGTAAAGGTTTATGACTCCTAGGACAAATTCACCTGGGCATGAAGACACAAGCAAGAAAGCAAGTAGACAACTGAGATCATTTAACAAGACAGAATGAACAGTATCTATTTCTGTTTCTCCATCTGTTAAGTTTTTATTGTAAAATTTCATTAAAGTAATCAAAACATTTTTAAGTACTTATGTCATAAAGATACTCAGATCTCATGTGTAAACTGTTTAAATGGAATGTTATTGTCTGAAAACTTTGAATTACACTCCATGCCAATATATTTTCGATCCTGTCCCTGCTTGGTCTGTTTGAACCCTGATATATGAGAGATTTTGATTCATGTTCAAACCACAATAAGCCTAGGCTGCCTCCAGTGGGTGTATATCATTTATAGATACACTTTTCCTTAACTTCAATTCCAGTCTTCCAACAACCAACGTTTAGATCTAGTTCTGATCAAACACATTTAAACCAACGGATATCTCAGCACAGATCTCTGTCGAACTTGGAGCAGAGATGTATTTAAAAGTTGCACCACAGTAGTTGTAGTCTCTAAGTAACTGGAGTAATTTTCTACAAGTGGAGACACTTGCAGAAAATTATGAGCATAATATTGAATATTCCTTTTAACCCAAGTTATAAAAAATGGTATGAAATGTCCGAAGGAAGATGATAGCCTTTTACATTGGATATTACGGATACAATGGGACCAAATCTCAAAAGGTATTATATGGTAAAGGGGTCAAAATGCCCAATACCAATTAAGGTCTATTTGAAGAGTTTAGCAGTTTAAAGTAGTTTATGGTGAATTGAAGCACAACAAATATCTTGTTAAAAATAAATACTTTAGACTTACTGAATTATTTGGAGGACTGCTTTTGTTTTGTTTTTTCACTACTCTGCTAATTATTTATATTTGCAATCTTCAACTTTTATGTATGTCTTTTTGTGCTATCTTATATGTTCCAGTCCTGCAAAAATTCACAAAGTTCTGTGCCACTCAAAAAGATGCAGGAATGATCTTCACACCCTGGCTACAAACCACAAAAAAATAAAAAATCAGGTCACACATTCATTGCAGCTGAGCGATTGCTTCGTCTGACTCTTGAGCACCACAAGAATAATCATGGAATTTGCATCCCATTTCCCGCATTAAATCATTCCACCTACACGTCTACTTCTATTCCTTACTCTTCAAGCAAAAAAAAAAGAGAAAAAAGGAAAAAAGACAAGAAAACACATTTCTCATCTTGAATTAACCATTTAACTGATGTAGTTCAACAATAATCCTCCTGAGTACAGTGCAGACTGTAACTTCAGACCTCATAAATACAATAAAACAATAAAAATAAAATTGACTGTTTGAACAGTCAATTTGTTCAAAACTGGTGCATTTTAAGCACCAAGGTTTTTCCATGACTAATCATGAGCACACATCTATCTCAATGACATCGTCTCTAGAGGGAGGGAATGGGAAAAAGAGGAGCTGTAAAAAGAAAGAGGAGAATATGATGAAAGGAGACGAAGGAAGACAAAGAGAATGCTGAGGAGGAATAGCCTACGGTAGTTGGAATATGAAGCTTAATTAAAAGCTCAGATCATTAAGTTCACAATTATGCCAATTCAAAGTCTTAAAAGTGTATACTGTTGCATTGCTGCTCAATGAGATGAAAACCACAAGCTTTTAACCTCTACAGAGAATCCTCTACTCAAAATGTAAAGCATATAGAATATTTCACAGAAAGAGTTTAGGAAAACTTTTTTCAGCTCTAAAGCTACATAACGTAACTGAAGGGTGGGTCATTTTGTTTGATTAGTTTGTATTGCTTGAGGAAATTGCTTCCATGCAGCAACAACACACCTTTTTTTAAATTGTACTTTTTATGTAGATTAATGCTACATGTCTAATAATATGAACAGAATTCGATTTAAAGCTTCATAAATCCCAACTTAAATTGTTATATTTCAATTTCATTTAAATTTATATCAGGCTGATATTGGAATTTGGTCAAAATACACCACAAAAAGTTTGTCTTTATAAACTAAGCCCAGCTCTTTTTTTTTTCGTCATATTGGCAAATTACAATAACTTCATGAATGTCGTGAACCATTTCAGGGCAACTGAAAGCTTCCAAACAGACAACAAAAAATAGCTTCTGAAAGATAAGGGCAGAGGGTTATTAAATTTTCTTACCCAGGGAAAAACTTCAAGTGGCATGAAGAAGCAAAAACCACACAGCAGTTGAAGCAGTTAGTGTACAAATTGGGCCACTAGTACAATAATAAAGCTTTCTGTCTCTATTTTTCACCTCAGGAAGAAACTGAAGGACTCCTGGACAGAGAAGTGGCACATTTTTAAACTCTTTTACCCCCTGCTTCACTACAACCTTTAAAGAGATACTTTCTTGTTTTGCTGTTGTTTTCAGCTATTTCTAGGTTCCTCAGTTTATCTTTCATGTTCAAAACAAGTCTATTCCTATGACAAAAAGTTATGATACTAGCTGTGTATGCTATGTGTTTATCAGAAGCACTTTCAACAATCACTTTATATCTGCAGAGAAGAAAAACACATTTAGAGTCACAAAATATACATTTCACTGATCTTTTCAGCACTACTGCTCTAGTCACCTTAGATTTGAAATCTGGGTTATATCTATCTAATTTCTTTATTTCTGCTGCACAAAATCAGACCATGCAACAATACAACTTTGACTATTGCAACAATAATAATTTAACTCAATATTTTTTCTATTTACTGTTACCATGATCTACATAAATTGCAATATGTACAGTTACAATGTTCTTCTGATTGGTCACATTACACAACTTTTATCAGGCCACAGAATAAACCTATAATGTTTATTCAAATAAATCACACACAATCAAAGCAACATTGTGGGTATTTTTTTTAAATACACAGATTCAATATTGGAGCCCAACTCGGATACTTACAATTGTGCTGTTAAAATTTACTGCTCCACTACTCTTCTTTTTTGTTAACCCAATATTTAGTCAACATTTTCTTATGAAATCAGATTCCTCTTACTGCAAGGGGAAAAAGTCAATGGACTGAAATCAGTGACAGGATATTCTTACAAAGGCCATTGCTGTATAGTCCCTCAACAGTAAAGAACTGCCTCTATATCTGTTAATTAAATCCATTTTCCAGGATATACAAAAGAAGCTCATATCTCTTTTTCTTGCCAAAGAGAAACTTTCAACATTTTCTCTTAATTTTATATGGTCAACTTGGACTCATGCTTGTCTTTTTATCACCCGTATTGAGCTTTCATTTTAAATGCTGCACATTCCGGTGAATCCTTGTTAATTTGCCCTGCCTGACCACTCAGTCATTCTTAACGCTTGTTCCCTGGCCCATATATACAGATACAAATATGATGGAGTGGCTGGCTCCTCTTGTCACATTCTCACTTGATCATACAGTTTCTATTTTCTCTCTTGCTCCTTACACACTCCTCACCGCCTCTTATCTTTTCTTTACACATCTCCCCTTCCCTCCCCTCTTCCTATTTCCTCCACAGGCCGCTGGCTGATTCAATCTCAGGCAAGGTTGTTTATAAAAGGCATTTCATTTTCCAAAACCATTTGTGTTCAAGATGCTATAGGATCCATCCAATTTCATCAATCTTAGTAATGGAGTTATGTCATGGAATCAAAAACAAAATTTTCTCCTAAATGTATAGAGTGGTTTTGTCAAACATGAATGCGCACACATTAATGTAATAATCACATGTGAATTTACAATCTAACAACAAAGGTAATGATGTAAAACATTATAAGTTACAACTATTTTAACTACACTACAGCAATGCAAAACATTTTCTTCCAAATATTGGCACAGATAAAATAACATGCTTTTACATTTTTTTACACCAAGCCAAGAGCTACTGTAGTTGTTTTTCTTTTAAAATTATGTGAAATAAGCCACAAAACTCATCTTGAACATGTGATGAAAATTTGGCGGTACTCAGAAATAACTTATAAAAAGTAGCAAAAATTTAAGTCTAACGAAATCAAGTCTTCACTCAGCCAAAGGAAGCTATAAACTTCAAAACTAAAACAATTATTTATCTGCATATGACAAAAATCCTGTGCTTAAACAGAACACATTTTAGACACAGGTAAGGCATTACGTGAATACATATTCACTCAGTAGAGGTTTTTATTGTTTTGATATTGAACACAACCTTTGAGGAGTGTCAAATTCTTTTTAGCAATCATGTAGCAAAGTAAAATAAATATCATATTTATTATCATCAGATGTGGGCATGAAGAGCAGTTAGAGTCCATTCAATGGTCCAAATACAATGTCAACATCCAAAGAATGAATTCCCTTGAGGTAAGGGTTAATATACATATGACCAATTATTGCTTCCAATCAATCGCTTACATTGCAGTAATGAACACACTGATATTGTGAGGACCACTGGAATTCAATATATTGCTCAGCTCTTTATCAGGAACTTCGAAAAAAAAAAAAGGATTGGTAAAAATTACAGACAAAAATTTTTTTTCATGCCCTAGGCTCTTTAAGACAAAGAGTCATGAGAATAAAAAAAATGTAATAAAAAAACAAAAAAACTTGCATAGCCATGAAAAGAAGTCCAACAGTTGTCTGTTGAAAAGGTTCCACACATTTACTTGAAAAGAGATGCCCAGCCTGAATCAACAAATGAATGAAACCATACACACACCGACATGCAACTGATTTCCGCAGTTTTGGGAAACTTTCGATCCTGCAAAATATAAGAAAAGGTCTAGTGAAAGAAAGAAAATGCACCTTTTATTGCTTCAGGGGCATGATGCAAAGAACTACACGGATTTGCTGCTGTAAGCTCCTCTAAGCTTGTTCAGTCAGTTCTGAGTTTGACATATTGTAGCTGCCATTTGTTGTGTTGTTCGGCATCAGAATGTGTTCACCAAAACTATGCACAGTTGGCAAAGAAGATTTCTGAGATCCTGCTTCAAAAAAAAAAGAAAAAAAAATCAAACTTGATCAATTATAATACTATGTAGACATGTTCATCTCATAACTTCCAGGGAGAAAAAAAAAGGTTTTCTGGTGACTTCTGAAGTTTTAAACCCATTTTTCTAATGCTGCGCTACCTTCCCTTTAGGTTTCTTGTCTCCAAGCCTTTCACTTGATGTGTGATGGAGCTCTGTTCTTCTTCTGGATCTGTGCCCATGTTGGATGGATTCATACAGAGACATACATACAAAGTGACATAAACCCATTACGACTTCTAAAGACTAATGGGTCTCTTTTTCGCTTTTACTCAGGTCATTCTTGTCTACAAATTAGACAAATTCTAGACTATAGATACTCTGATGAATCCGTTTCTACTTCTTGAATGATTTATTTTCCAAAGACAAATGGGGACTGCTAATATGTCCTATTTGTCAAAAAGATTACAGTTTGTCTTCATACTTAAAGAGTTCATTTAATCAACACAACTAAGACAAAACACAGAGTGGATAACGTAATCTTTTTTGAAGCTGCTTTGACATTATGAAATTACACATCCCTATTAATTTTAAAAATATCAAGAAAATCACTTCAAACCTTACAAAATCTAATATTTCTCCACATCAGCGATACATTACCAATGCATTTCTTGATATTGGGTGTAAGATAAGTAAGCCAAGTAATGAACTTGTAATTCTAATGATAACTGTCCACAAGTTATCTTGCCTCTGATTTTCAATTTATTTTTATACATAAACCTTTCAGAATTTTTGCAAACATTCAAATTTTGCCATAAGGACAACTAATTTTGAAAAATGCACGTCCGAGTAACACAAATAAATGCAGGTAAAACAGATTAGGATGTAAATTAGATAAATTGATAAATTAGATGTCCATTTATGTTAAAAATAACACCACTTTGTTGAATATGCCAGGGAGAATTAGGGCAGCTCTGAAGGCAAAAGGGATTCCAACCTGGTGTGCCTTTTAAAGGGGCCAGTGAGGATTATGTACATCTATACTCAGAATAGCTGAATATTGTTTTTGAACACAAACCTTCTTACAATATCGGAAAAAATGGATGAAAGCTGCCCATTGCCCCGAAACTGTCAAAAAACAGTATGGCTTGAATGGCTCCTGTCTTTTAGACCTTAGGTTATACAAAATAGGACTTGTTTATGCCACAGAATGGACAGCCGCCTTGTCATGCACTGAAGATAATGAATGGCTGACTTACACACTGTGTGGCATGAGAAGGTAACTGTCTAATCCTGTCTCAAGATCTTCTAGTGCCTGTGCTATTTCTGTCAATAAACGTAAAATCTTAAGCAACTGTCTTTATTGCAGAGTCTTTGAACTTTAAAGGAAGATGAACCCTGCCAAAGACAAGGCTTTGAATCCAAAAACTTCAGAAATCTACAGAGACTGCTTGGGACCATAGATGATGTTGAAAAACTTCAAAAAGAGAAAGAAGATCTTTTTTTTTTTATGCACAAGTGGCAGCTAGTATATTCAACCAAAAACACATCCCTTTAAAATGCTAACAGGTAATGACAACAAAACAGATAAAAAGACAGTGAATAACAGTCTGCAAATTCTGAGTATAGACGAGGATGCATGAATATAGACTTCCTCCATCAAGACTCTCCTACCTATCTTTTCCTTTTATGATTACATGTTGTTACAATCTGTTACAAAGTCAACTGTGACTTTATATTTGTTTTAGTTTCCGAGACACAGAAACAAAATATGGGCAAATCCTAGTCAGCAGGTCAAACCTAAAAGAAAAAATGAAAATCTTAATAATAACCTTTATTTCACCAGATAAAACCATGTTGAGATCTATTTTGTTCAATATTTCATAAAAAAGTTTGCAACACAAGTTTAACAAAAGCAGAGTTACTGTAACTGTTGAACCAATGATCATCTGGTCCTCTGGTCCTCAGGGGGCAATATTGGCACTTGAGGAAGTCATGGATGGATGCTGCATCAACACCAAGTTTTCTATCCTCATTGTTGTTCATTTCAAATTACTGCACAGCTCTACACATTTTAACATAAAGCTCCTCCAAAACTTAGCCATAAGCCTCCCCTAATCAAACCTCCAGAGAATGATGCCTAAAGCAAAAACAAAACACACACAGTTTTTTTAGCTTTGCAACAACTCTTGCATTGCAGCACTATTCTCATTAAAACAGAAAATGCATGTAAAGAAACACAATTACAAACATGATGCAAAATAAAGCAAGAGTGCAGACAACTAATTACGAAGAGGAGCCTCTGCTGACAGTCTTGGCTAGAATTAAATCACAGCGTGTTGGGAGTTTGTTCTGACTGACTGTCATAATACAAACTGATAGATGACAGAGAAAAGGATTATATGTCCTCACAGCTTTAATTGGCAGTTTAATTAACTCAACCACAGAATATATGGTGGACAGTAATGACAAACATCTTGCTAGTGCACATCAATTTAACCACACCACGAGTCACAGGAGGGTATTGTTACAAGAATTAATATTAATTAATGATGCTGTTTGAAACCTGTACAGAATGTAATTTAACATTGCTATAACTCTGCTAAAATATAGTTTTAAAAAGGGAATTGGATGTTAAGAAGAAAAAGCTCAACATAAAAGCAAAATGTAAAAGGATGAAGTATTTACAAACTGAAACAGAACTTTAGAAGTAATTTACTTAGCTATGATTAGTTTTTAAGTGCACATTTCTTTCATTATGTCACCTTAATAACAACATTTGCTTCCTTATTAAACAGTTTTTTTAAAATAATTGTCCTTACCTGGACAGCATAGAAATAGACGGTTATGAATAGGCTTGAATTGGGCAATTTATTCTGCCCAATTCAAAATGGAAGTAAAGAAAATATAGCTTGTGTTGGAATCATTTCTTAAAAACTGCTCTGCTTTGTTTAAACCACTTACATAATTCATGTTGTATAAATTTCTTTAAAACGACACATTTAAATTTACAAGTTAGACACTTTATCAAATGAATACATTCATCAAATGATTAAGGAAGTCCATTTAGAAGCTGTTTATTTCAGTTCTGTTTTATTAGATACATCATAAAATTCTATACATGTATATTTTCATTTAAAATAAAATATGTATTTAAAATAAAATACAAATTCAAATAAAAAATTAAATAGCATATATTTAAATTTTATACCAATATTAAACAAACAAGTTTCAACAAGAGCAGTAACTTCCAAGCTTCAAGATAACTTTTGTTATGACACAGTGCCCTCCATTCATCCATCCACCTAAAAAAACATTTATCTTTGAATGTCATAGTGTACACAGAGTAAAAAACTAAACATGCAAATTAAAGAATTATATTAACTTTAATATTTAAAATTTTGGGATTTAGAATTTCTGTGAGTAATTTCTGTCTAATTGCCGAGTACACATTTCTAAAATTACTGACCTTATTCACTATCTCCAAAATTGCTATAGATTAAAATTATTTCACTGCTGATGGCACTTAGTGTTGTTATTATTATTATTATAGTGGAATAAAATAAAGGCTATTTTAAATTAGGTTCCCTTGCATTTTAACGTCTTAAGTGTTCGCTTTGCCATTTTGCCTTTTCATTCATTCGCCATTACTGCTAAATCCATCTCACAAGTCAGTGCAGCTGAAATGAGCCAATACAGCTTGATGCTTCCACCAGCAGAGTCCTATGGCCCAAATGAGATGCTTCTGCATGCACGGCATCATTTCAGTGAAATGTTCTCATCTTCCCAGATGCGAATAAATGACAAAGACACTATTAAGGGTCTGAACACATTCAGGTCTCCTGTTCCTGCCAATGTGCGGTGAGATTTACTTGAACAAAGCACACTCTGTATTCATAAATGTGTTGTCAGTCTGGCACAGGACTGAACCTGTACTATATAGCTGGACCAGACACTTAATGAGTTACATTTATATTAAATATTCATTTGTAATGAAAACAAAAAAGTTGTGTGCCAGTTTAAAAGCACTGCTTAACAAGCAAATAACTTTGATACTTATTTAACTTTACTTTTTTAACAAGTAATAATTAAACTTTGAAAAAACAAAGATAAGGAATTTCAAGATATGTTTTCAAGTTTCCAAAATGCCTTAGCATAAAAGATTGTTATGTGGTACAACTACAAACAATTTGCAATCCACTTTAAAATAAATCACTCTTTCTGTGCAAATATTTCTTTATCTCCACACATAACTGTATCTCTTCAGAAAACAATAAAGTAGTACATGAAATAAATAATTACACATATATTTATCTATCAAAGTATTTCAATGCCAGGACAAAAGAAAGTGATTGTGGTGAAGTACAAAGGACAACATAATTTACTAAAACAAACAAAATGAAAACAGATTGGGATAAAGTGGCAGTATGATTCCAATTGGAACCGGAATCCCTAACTGGAAGACAATATTACTTTCCCAGGCAGTTTGGGGTGCAATCTGGAGTCTTGTGAAAAAGTCAAGAATATGTCAGATGAACCAGACCACAGAAGGACTTTAACAAATAGATGTTATTCTATGATGTCTCTGTTTCGCAGTGCTATGTTGTGTTTTCCTTTTTATCTGTTGTATATATATTGGTAAATCACATGCTTGATTTTAGCACAAATACAAAGTCTGTTTTTATGATGTAATCAAACAGGAAGCTTATCGTTAGCATGCAGATCAATTTCCCATGTTTCATCATTACTGGGACAAGGCAAATAGCTCAGACGTTATCTCATAATAAGTAGGATGTGTATATGTCCTCTTAAAATCACTCCTTCCTTGGTACATTCTTCTCAGTAAGGGGAATGAGACAGCAGAGGAAAATAGAGCAATATAATTCAATGTTGTGTCTGGCAGAGACCATTTCTTCATTACTGTGGTTCAGACTTGTTCAAATGTCTGAACAAGTCATTTGTTCAGACATTGAACAAATGTGACAGCAACTGTTATTTACCTCCAAACAGAAAAATTGTGAACATACCCATTCAGCTTTGTCCGTTCCTCACTCTCTCTCCCATAAAATCTTAATGCAACAAGCTGCTTCATCAGACAGGGATAAAAACTTTCTTGCATACTTACAACTAAAACCAGATATGAACTATACAGAAAAACACATAACCATGTTTTTCTCACTACCTGGCACCAAATCAGACCAAATACTTTCTGTTTTAGGTCAGTTAGGAGTATGCCTTTTTTATGATTATTTTCCTAATGCCAGACAAATGACAATTTTAAAAGTTTTTTATTATTCTTTTTATGTTTTAAAAATTCCTAAGATTAAAAACCTTTCTATAGTTTTTGGTATTGTATTTTAATCTCTGCAATTTGTGTCAAACCTGTTGAGTATCCTTCAAATAGCTTGACAATGATATGCTGGAATATAGGTCCATTCCTCCTGACACAACTGAGTCAAGAGGAATGGAAACAAATAAGGTTTGTAGACCACCTTGTTTGGACGCACCTTTTCAGCTCTGAAAACAAATGCTTCATGGGACTGAGATTAGGGATTTGTAACAGACTCCAAAATATGGATGATGTTCTCCTCGCAACACTGTAGTTATTGTGGCTTTGGTAAAAAACTAGTGCCTTATTCTACAATTCGCTTTGTACAGGATTTTTTTTTTTTTACATAATGTCACAAAAGTAAGCTGTGTGTTGAGATGGTATTTTACAACACATTCACATGTACTTCCTTTATGAATTAATCAGAAGCTTGCAATCCCACGAAATAATCAGTTTTTCAAAATTGGTTAGAGGGTTGTGTAAAGAACCATTTGTGTAAAAATATGTATTGACAAACTCATAAATGAAATCTTTGTAAATCATCTCATAATTCTGGAATTTAGTGAATAGAAATAATTTTATTAATCCTAAATGACCTTTGGGATTTGCTGGAAAAGGCTTTGAACAGTGGATAGACTCACCCACCACCAATGCAAGATTTTAGTAAAAAATTAACACAATGCTGAATGGAAATAGATCTTGTGACATTGTAGAAGCCTATCAAAACTATTCCACAGCAAATGTGTGCCACAATCAAAGCTAAAGTATATAAATACATAAATACATATATTTATGAATTTATGTGGGTGTGATCTGTTTTAAAGCCAAACTATGAAAAAATATGTATGACTTATAGTCTGGAAAATACTGTGGATCTTCACCAACTGCTGTCTATTTTGAGTGAGATCATCCCACCCAAAAATAATAATTAAATCTTCCAACAACCTTTCAGGCTGCTGGAACAACTCAGACTCTTGAAGGCTGTGGTGTCTGCTACCAAAAAAACACATTACTGTAGCAATATGCTTTTTTTTCCCTGAGAATGGCTCCTGATATTCCTGGCTCTACAGGCAGAGAAGTCTATCTGTTTCTGCTTGCCTTATGTCATGATATTTCTGCCAGCTAGAGACCAGCAACCACCCTGTCAGCTTCACAACAAGAAAGGAGAACTTGTGTGACTATTACTGGACAGAGGCCTCATGTTCAACAGTTTTATCAGCTGTAACATTGACTGTTAAGCTTCTGGTACAGCTGATTGATTAAGTGGTGCAATCAGTGGTGCATCAAGCTGTCTTAGAATTTCATTAAAACCTCATTCAGTCAGGCACTGCTTTCCAAAAATCAAAGTAAAACAGAGCATGTCAGTGTCATGTCTGGATTGTTCTCCTGCCACATATTTAACACATTCATAGTTTGTTGAGGTGATGCAGACAGAATTTTTAGTCAGCCATCAAACCATTTTTTGTTTGTGTTTTATTAATGGATTCCTAACAAAAATCAAAGTGTTAGGAGTGATGGGTAAGGAAGTTTATTTTTCTGCCCCAATTAAAACCTTAGAACATTCTTCAAAATGAGATTCCACTCACTGATGGTTTCAGAGATATTTTATTTCTATAGAAAGGGATTCAGTTCATTTTACATGTGAGGACAAAATACTGTTATTGTTTTTTTCTCAGACAGACAACCCTACAAGAATAGGATTAATAATTGAAAAAAAAATGTACATAACCATTTTGTTAGGGTACCACCCGGCACCACACAGAGATTAAATTCTGAACAGCACACAGAATAAAAAAGACTGGTAATAATCGCAGAATCCATAGCACTAGCCCATTCAAATTATGTGGTCCTAGAAAGGAGGAGTTCCCCACAGCTGAAATCCATGTAATGTCAAGGAGATGCAACAGAATGAGTGGAGCAGTGTTCTTCCTCTTTTTCTCCAGCAACCAGTGCATAGGGGGGACATTATGTGTGAACATCTCGATCTTGTTGGCCGAGTAAGAGACTGCATCTTTGAAAAGGAATCTTGGACAGAGGGTAAAGTACAGTCTGTCTTCATATCCGGAGACAGTATGTTGGCCAAAAATAAGATCATCACCTGAAACTGTCTGAGCCTCTGCAGAAAGAATCTGAGAATATATTATCCAAGAAGTCAAGTCTCTCTTCTCATTAGACATGCTGAACCCTCACACCAGCCAGTAGGCCGAGAGCGGCCATCATGTCTCTCTGTCCAGTCGACATTATTAACCCTGCATGATTCACTGAATTGAAGTATCAAGTGAGATCTCGGAGAAGACTGGGAATTCTCATCAGCCAGGCAAAACAATACGTGTTTATGTTATCATACAACAATTTTCTGCAGATCTAAAACTATTTTTTTAAAGTAAATATATGTCATTGAACACCCAAGTTATCCTCCAGCCTTTACTTATTCTCTGTTTTCATATGTTTTAATTTTTCATAGCATTCACTGAGCCATTTTTTCCCTCCATTATCATTATCTAATAGCCACATCAGTGGAACATTAATCAACATTTTCTGTCTCTTTTCTGACAAGGCAGACCATTTTCCCAAACACTGTAAGCACATAGCCTTCTTTGTTCTCCTACTCTATAAGCTGGTGGGTAAAATTTGACACCTTGGAAATTGGAATGAAAACAAAATTACGAAACTGCTGGAAATGGATCAACAAAGGTACAGTGGGTGGCTTTGTAGAAGATTGAATTTAACTGGCCTGGCACTCAACAGTTGTGATGGAGAGGAGAAAAAAAGCCTGGGAAAGAGTCTATAAAGCTAAAATTCATCAGGTGTATTCGTTTCTACAGAGCAAACAGTGCTTCCAGCTCAATCTGGCACAGGATGGAGAGGAGAAAATTGGAAAAGCTTGTCAAAGATGCGAAGAGAAATGTAGCCATCTCTCTTTCTGTCAGCTTCCTTTCCTCTACCCAGACAGGTAATATTAGATACCGAATGGGGAATATTGCATTTGTGATAGTGATCCTCTGATCACTTCTACTAGACTAGAAAAAGCTTTTTATACAGAAAAACTGAAAATGAAAGTTGAGCCAACGAGAAAAGTATCAGTGTGGAAAAGAAAAAAAATATATTAAAATTCTCGTGCAAACCATCCCTGCTTTCTTCAGATAAATCATCCCCAATAAACTATCCAGGATATCTTTTCCTTCACAATCAGACATTGAGTACTACATGCAGAAATTTCCACTTACAGAGGGTATGGTAAATCCACCCCGTCAAAGTCTCCCGCGAGAAAGTCGGCTGTGATTAAGAGAGTTCTATCAAAGAGTCTTTGTGCCAATTAAAAATTCCTTCAGTGCTGCAAACTGATTATTCTACATTTACGCAGTGAGTAAAGTAATCCAAGTTTCAACAACTCCAAAGGGTTTTAGTCCTTTTTAATCTGGATTTAAATGAATTCCCCCACATCTTGTGACGTCGACAAACAAAAATTGTATGCGTGTGCTGCACTGTGGCGTTAAGCGAGTCGACAGGGAAGTACTTGACACGTGGATGCAAATTCACACATTTGTACACAGCTTCAATCAAACGGCTGATTTCCATGCAAACATCACCTTTATTTGCATGACAATGAACAAACTTTATTTACTTGTTATTTTGTTACACCATAAACATTGACTGCTGCTGTAGCAGATCAGCCTTTGGGCAAAATAAATATTAATGAATCAAAATATTAATATAATATGATACACAAGAGAACAAAGATAAATACAGTATATATAGGAACAAAAACAGAGAAGAACTTTCATTGTAGCATTTTGTCTGTACTGACTGTGTATGCAACTCACTCAGCTAGCCATTACAAAGCAAACCTCCAGACTTGTGTGGATTGAGCCTCACTTCAGATCTCACATCTACACCAGATCTGGGGTCCTACTCTATAATCACAAACACTCAAATTGGTATAACTATGATGCAACAGAATATAAAAACTACAAAAAGCATCTTCTGCCTCAATATCTCATTGATTGGACCTCTTTTTGTAAATACTTCTGCTCTGGAAGTAAAAGTTAAAACATTAACTTTGCTGTCTGTGCCATGCATTGCAAATAATAAGCAGTTATTGATGGATACTGGGCATGTTCATTCTGGTCATTGTCATCTTTTTATGAAGCAGAATCTTAACTCATATTTGTCATCTGTTATGTCAGAAGAAAAACTGTTGAATTCATAAGGAGCGTGATAGAAGTGTTTTAAAATGTTTCTTTGGAAGAATAATTGTTACAGTCACATTGATTCTAATGCTGCCATTGTATCAGACAAACTGTTTAACTTTATTACATTTAGAAATTAAATGTTTTTTTTACGCTAAATAGATCTGAAAAGCTTATCATCCACAAAACAGTTGTGTGAGGGAATCCCTGATAGCCCTGTCCCCAGAATTGCTCTCATTTCCAGGGATCCTGAGTCATTCAAGGATAAAAAGTCATATAAAGTTTCTTGTAGGTCTGGGAGTGTGTGGAAGACCTCCAAAAGGTGGGATCTATGAGCCATCCTGATCAAATGCCTAAGCCATGTCTACTAATTCATTTTGATATGGAAGTGAAGCTGCTCTACTCTGAGATTCCCTTAGATGACAGTTCCTACCACTGAGCATGAGTCACCCAGGATGTGTCTGGGACCTTCTTTCAGTGACGATCAATATCTTATGGCCACAGGTGAGGGTTGGAATGTGGAACCAGTATTAAGTGTCATGTTTTGACTCTTTTTTTCACAACTGCAGACTGAAGTACTACTTGTGCTCTGGTGCTACATGCAACAATGTTTACTAAACTTCTCAGAAATTTCATGCATGCATGCTATTTAATGTGGTGATAAAGTCATGCTTGCTACAGTAGGTGCACAACAAGGCAATATAGAAACATTATTTTTGCGTTTCTCATGGCCTTGAAATGAAAACAAGACAACAGCATGACACGGGTACTTTTATCATGACTTCTCAATTTTACAACACCCAGGACATCTTTGGTTTCAGGTAGTCAAACCATACATTTTAGAGCTTCCTCTAAAACCAGTAGCAATTTAATACACTATAGTGATCAAAAAATTGTAAGAACAAATATAAGTTCCTTAAAATACAAAACATTTTTGTACACCTCAGTGCTTGCTACAGTCCAATACTCCATCCTTATTTGATGGTGATATGACTAGACAGCTATTATACACATCTACTCTGAACACTTCATTTCTGTCACCAAGTACTCAGATAGCCAAAGTTAGACTGGAACTTAGCCCCCTCTTGACAAACACTCGAGTCACCTTGCTAACAACCATGCTCAGACAGCTCTCTTAAATTGATAAGAAGTAGATGATACACAGAGCATTGTAGTGATGAAGTCTTTGCTTTGTGAGGGATAGTTACGGTAATTTAAGTGCCTTTCAAAGACTCCACACCAACAGAAGAAATGGTATCAAAGCTGACAGCCTTTGCACAGACCAGGGGTTAATGCACTCTGGCTTGAGATCAGCATTAAGCAATGACATCGCTGTCTTTCCTTTTTCTAGCAACACTAATGCTTATCAAAGTGACTAGTTTAGTAGAGCCCAAAGGAAAAGACTGCAATGAATAAATGTCTTTGCCTTTCTAAGCTTTCAATATAAACTAGTATTTTCAAATCTTCATGGTAAATAGACCATGTAATAACTGTTTATACACTGAAGCAAAGGACTTGTTACATAGAAATTTAGAATTGTTGACCAATGTTTTCAAATTAGTCACACAGTTTGTCACTGATCTGTTCTGTTTGTTTTGTAGATTTTATCAAGACAAAATCTACAATCCCCCAAACAAGCATAAACAAGCACCTATCTGTAAAGACATAACATGAGACATTAGGAAACCAAATTTCTTTTTATCTAGATTCATTTGTACATTTCTTGTTATTTATCCATTTATCCACACATTTTTAATAAAAGTCCTTCTGATAAGGTGTTAGCTTGAATTTTGTATGGCTGCAACAAAACATCCGAATCATAAGTCATAATTTTTTTAAAAAAAGGTTCTCACATATGAATTTTTAAGAACAACTGTCTGGCTTAATCTAGGCAGGTTTTCATGGCCCAGTAACTGAACAATACTGTTTATGAAGTACATTTTTGCTATAAAGATCAGACTTCAATTGGCTGGTGTCACATCTGTAGTAGGTCACGCCATGACTGTTTGACTAATACATCCTAATGAGTCCAGTTTCTCATGGGACTCCTGAATATGTGTTTTTCATCCACTCTTTATGCAGAAAAGATTATCAATGTCTTGTACTTATTTTCTGAAATTGCTGTGGATTCTGCTTCAGAGTCCTCAGACTGAAGCAATGATATTTAAATAAACTGTCTTTACCTTGCATGATAAAATAACTGGACATGTATTTAAAGCATGCAGATACATTCTCATCATTTAGCAAAATCCTCCAACTTTAAAGGAAGTCCAAAATCCAACAAATTTCTGAGTGTGCAATTAATTTTATCTAAATATACCTCACATCAGATATCCAAAGCTGTCCTGTCTTCTTATTCGTAATTCAGTTACACCTTTGCAATCCTCCTATGACTCCAGCTGCTGCCTGCAGAGATTTGGCTTGGTAACAATGGTAACTAAACCAATCTGGTAGCTACACTAACCTGGTTTAGTTACAATAACCAAATTAATTATTGTAACGTTTAAGCGACTGTACAGGTCGCCTAAACCCACCTATTTAGGATTACAATTACAAATTTATTGATGGAACCTGACTTAATGTCATGTTTTCATTGTTGATTCTATGTTGCATTGTGTTTCTGTGTTTGATATGATGTAAGGCACTTTGAAATGCCTTGCTGCTGAAATGTGCTATACAAATAAAATTTGATTGATTGATTGATTGATTCATTAATACTGTATTCTTCCTGACACCATTGTCACAACTGGACAAGTTGAAACCCCTTCCCCCATATTCTGACAGAATCAACATCTGCATGACTGGAGATTTTTTTTATTTACCCTGAATCAAAAAATGCGATACAGAGTTGGAGCTCCATGTTGTCAGACTAGTATCTCTGAACAGAATGTGTGTTTGCTCCTGGGAGTTTTTTCTTCTTCTGAATTGACAACCAGCAGTGTTGGAAATTCTTTTTGTTTTGCTCGTCGGTGTCAGCCCCTGCTTTGATGTGTTTAGATGCCCCACAGTAGTCACACTTGTCTACCTTCAAGCATCACTGTCTCAAGGGGAAATGATGATATAAGAATTTTAAAATAAATAGCTCTTATATTTTAAAGGCTGAACATAAGGAGGCCTGTGCCCTGTCATGACGGTAAAAATGCTGCTGTTAATCTGAACAGCCTGCGGAAGTATTTTGCATTCCTCTGTCCAAATGGTGCCCACAGTGGGTCTAATGCTGCTTTGTGACAGTCATGAGAATGCTGCTGAAATCCTTCATGAGAAAAACACTAAATGAAACTGTACAAATTGTGCCAAGAAAATGATTCATACCAAAATTGTCTTCTTAAATCGCTCCTTCGGGGTACATATATATATTTTAACACATGATCCACAGTGAAAGACTAAGAAAACATATAGAAAATGCTTGGCATGCTGGTCTATAAACAGCCATCTAACAGGATATATAAGCATTACTAAATCTGATCCTACAATACTGTAAATAGCCCAGAGGATTGCTTGTATAGTAAATCTGGGCTCAAGGCAAAGCAGCAAATTAAACTTGTTTGCTTATTTTATATTTAGTTTAATTTCACTGAAGTCCATATGTACTTTCAGTGCCTGACAGTAACCACAAAACTACAGACAGTTGGCTTTGTAAGAAATATGTTTTGCACAACCAGGCAGTATTTTACCCCACTTTATTTCAGCGTTCTACTGCTGGTATAAGGTCATCCTGCTCTCTGTGTGTTGTCATCACTCTGTACAAAAAGAAGAGCTGAACGATTGCAGGAGGACATAACATTTATGTCTTCCATAGTTAGTGTGTGTAACTGCACAGTTACACACAGTTGAGAAGTATTAAGGTATGTGCAACACAACTGCAATGATAGAAATAAATAAAATAATTTATTGTAGACGACAATATACTGGAAATGCTCACTGTTATTTCACAATGTGATGTCAGTTCATGCAAAAATGTATTTTTTATTAAGATGTTTTCCTTTGTGCTTTCATAGTGACATCTGATATGCAAATCAAGAGCAACTCTTGCATGCTGACCTCTACACCTCAACTTGCTCCTTAACATTCCCATTAGTTCCCCACAGTTATCTTGCTCATTAGCTGCCTATGATATGCAGCGCTGCTTCTCTTTCATACTGGGGCTCGGTTTCAGCAGAATAGGTGATGGATGAACTGAGTTAACAACCTAACCTGATCATTATGGCCATCCCATAATAAAAAGCACATTATTTCTGATTCGACTCAGCCGACTGGTCTTGTTCAGATGGATGTACTTAGGCCTATATAAAGTTTTGGCAATGAGACAGGGGGCAGGAAATTGAAATAGCTATGGACAACTTTGTCATTAGCTAACAGTTCAAGACAAAGTTCAAAACATTTTAGAATTAAGCACTATGACAAAAAAGACTTATTAGCGACAAAGGGGTGTTAATAGGAGTCCAAATGGTTTCCAGTCTGGCGTTTGGGCAATGAGTCTTGTAAATGACAAAATGGGCTCCTGACGAGACTGGATAATGACAGCATATATAAGATGTATTTAACAAATGGAGACTATCAATATTTCAAAGAGAAGATGTTGATTATCAAAATTAAAGTCTCTGCAAGTGAAATTATCTTACAGTTGGTGAAAGACAAATAATTAGCTCAGTTGTTTTAAAAAAAAAGAAGTCAAGGACAAGTAAAACATTTCTTTGTTGTGATAAATAACAAGAGTAAAAGTGAGATGGAGGCATTCAGGTGAAAAGTGATAATTATATTATCACTTATATATATATATATATATATATATATATATATATATATATATATATATAAATATATTTTGTTTTTTTTTTTTTTTTTACTATTTTTCATTTGTGGCTAAAGCAAAAATGCCTGCAATGATGGGATAGATGTCTCATGGCTCAAGACTGGCAGGTTGTGTCACAGCCCTAAAACTTGGCAGACAGATCAATCCTAATAAAGAATCTGTGAGTATTCTGCTGTTTATCAGCCCAGCATTCACCCAGGTATCCAGACCACCCAGGTGAGACAAACTCTTCCAATTGGATTTCATTTAGTCTCATGTTAGGATAATATAGAGCTAAAGCGAATGAGGACAAGTTTTAGCAAAAGTGAGAAATGAAGTCGGAATTCAACTAAACAGTGAGAGGAGAAAAACTAAAAGAAATAATTATTTACTTTGTCGTGGTTATGAAACATAATTGAAACACATTATGTAGAAACATCATTCTTTATTTCACAGAGCTGATGTTCAGTATGCTTCTTTTCAAATCAAGGTTATACGAGTCAGAATATAAAAAAAAACATGCTAAATAACTTCTAATGAAGGACATGAAGAATGACTTAGTTACTTATAAACTAAGTATTCTTGATAAATGTGCATTGTTTAAAATAGTTACTAGAAACAAGTTGTTAACAAGACAATTGATTGTTTAACTGATTAACTGCAAATACTGCAAATAAAGTAACTTTGGCTCAAAAGAATTTTTGAAGAAACAGTGACTCAAATCCTGCTGACCATTTTGACCCACATCACAAGTTTCAACTCCACTGCTTTCGCAAATACCAGGCCAACTAATGTGTGTTGAATACTGGGTAAGGAAATGTTGGCAGTCTTTTGAAAATCTCTCATAATGTCTGTAAACTCTACAGGTAACACAGAGACTCCTATTAATTATGCTCTCTCTGTGCTAGTCATCCATCCGTCCCTTATCCAACACGCGGGGTACACACTGTACAGGTCGCCAGTTTATCGCCGGCCTGTGCTGGTCATGCATAGTGTTAATATAAAATGCTAAAAACAAGATAATCATATAATCATTGTTTTGAAATATTTTTTAATTGAGATCATTAGTGTACAGTACAAGGCACAATATGCCTGCAGCCTGCACAGGGTTGGTGACTAAAAGAGGAAGAAAATACAAACTTCCTTTCTCAGCAAGCAGAAACATTGTTTGAATAATTTCTCCTATCTGTTTGCAAAATAGGAACACTAACCAATTCTAGATCATACAAAAAACCAACAATCAACTAACAGAAAGAACAACCATAAGTTTTTTTTTTTTTTTGTAGAAACAGTAGCTCTCCCATGCCAACCATCTTCAAAATGTTGCCTTAATTGCATCTGGCTTTACTTTATCTGTGTTGGGGCTGAGCTTCCCACAAAAACAGCATGATCAACAAGTTATTTCTATAAAAAAAAGTAAAAACCTTCACTAATGATGTTTTGATTTACTGAAGGAAAGAGGATGCTCCCTATCTGCAAAAATGTAAGGTTAAATTAAACTTCAGTATTTATTAGAGCTTAGTATTTGGCAGTTCTGTGACCTTTTAGGAGCACCCTGAGGAAAAACCATCTGCTCTGTTTAAATACCAACTTAATCTTTTTCTTCAGAAGGATTTTTCACATGTTTGAGCCATACTGACTGGGACATTTTGAAGTCTTTCTAGCACAATAACTCTGGAAGTAAAGAGTTATTGCATGACACTATGTATACTTTATGAGTCTAAACTTATGTCAAGAACTTTAAACTGTGTTCAATATTCACATTAAGACTGTAAAAAAGTATTAACTGTTACACAATTATAATAACCACAACAAAGGTGCCCTGATGACTTCAATTACAGTTGAAGATTCTTTTGCTTTCTGATGAGCAGAGATATCACTGCTTGTATCTAAAAATGATTCAGATTTTTTGTGCAAGCATTTCATCCCACTTGATATGTTGCATGGGGAGCAGCGAAGAATAGAAACTAAATAAAATATAGCTTTATGTGAAACATTTATATTGTATGAGCTCGCAACTGCTGTCTCATAACTGAGGCTGTGAGCACTTGAACTGTAATCTCTGAGTATGCTGCTACCTACACTAAATGATTGTACAACAAGCATAAGCTTTAAAGAGCCATTATAGCATAGAGCCACAATTGTAAAGTCAAATTATCTTAAGAAAAAAGATAATTAAGATCAATTCAAAATATGTAAACCAACAAGCACAGCCAGACCCTGAAAATGAAACATAACTAGCCATGAATAATATTTGTAGTTGTTGTCATTGGGTAAAATATTCCGTTGAGCATGAGTAAATATTTATTTTGAGTAATCCCAGTGATCACAGCTCAGTGTGTCAACCAATTCATCATCACTATGGGAACATGGGGCTGAAGCTACATGCCATATACCTTACTAGCCGTGATCAATATTTGAATATCATTGCTACAATAGCAATCTACACCCGAGTTAGGACAGTCATTCACACACATAAAGCAGCTACCCCAAAAGGTGCATGAGAGGGCATGTGGATAGTTCTACTAGCCTCAATGTTGTCTTTCAATCTAACAAACATGTTGTTCCACTTATAGAAAGGATTAAAATGAAATAAGTAAGAAAACTGACTACAACATGTGGGAAGGACTCATTGCCCTGCACGCCACCTTGAGAACGGAAAGTTCTATGGTTTGAATAAAGTGAGCTAAATATACGTGAGGTTTGTCAGCGGTTAATAAGGCTCTGGTAATTGCAGTGGAAAGATAGGTGGAGGATTTTGGCCCAGAAAAACAACCCATCTTTTCTGGCTAATATTTCTGCAGCCTATAGGAGTCTGCAGTGATTTGTACTGAGTGGTGATCCAAATAGTCTTAGGATTGAATATTGTTCAATAGAAAAAATTGTTTAAATGCTTGCAAAAATGATGAAGCTGATAACATAAAATTATTAGTGAGGCAACCGACCACTGGTCAATGACAAAATTCATCCAGTTTTCCCACCAATTGGCTCTAGCAAGCATTTGGCAAGTAAATTCGAGAAAAATCTGATAATTTTTCCTAATCAATTGATCAAACAAAATCACAATATTTTTGTTACAAACATACATTGAGTAAAAAAAAAACTTAGTTTGAGGAAATGTGCTTTCATCAGCAGGTTTTTGAACATTCTTAGCTATTTAGATTGTAATGGTATTACAAAGAGTATTGTTCTAAAACCTTGGCCCTTATGGACACTGCAAATTATAGCTTCACCAATGCAAACAATCCAGATTCAAAAAAGATGAAATTGTTCCTCCAAGGTATTGAGTTCACACATTTATTTATTTGTTTTGAAGCAGGGAAACCGCTAAAATGGTGAGAAAACATCACAGAGGTTTGAAGTAGAGGGCATTTTGTAGAGTAAAATGCCTAAGCAGAACAAATTTAGGCTTCTTAAGGGTTGTCTGATTGCTCAGGTGTTTTAAACTACAAAGCTGTTATATTATAAATAGTAGTTTCATATGAGTCATAGATGTGTCCCTGAACACGTCATCCTGTAAGTGAGTCAATGGCCACCATGACAAACACTTCAAATCCTTTGATCACTTACTTCAAGTTGAGGTAAAAGGTGATAGTGGTGGAAATCACAATTGTTTAGCATAATTAGTCCACTTCCACATAGTTTCCTGACCATTCTCAGACTGCAAATCCCAATATTAGCATACTAATGTATATCATCAAGCATAATAGAACGCTAGAACAGAGCATCGTTCTTGTTTATTTTATTGCCTCACAGCTTGCTGTCCATGTTCATTTGACTTAAAGTACATTAACTTGAAATTCCTTGAGGTCATATAGTTCTGAAGACTGTATATTATCAAAGCTTAACACCGTAACCCAGTGGTAAAATATTTATAAGTCCTGCCTTGGGATAGCTTTGAAGTGTACCATCACCGGTTGAAGTAGCTTCTGTGAAGGAAGAGGCTTCTGTAACTAAAGCTGAATTTGAATTACTGCTTTACTACTATCATAATTGTTCATGTGTAAGGAACAAATTCATCCAATATCTTGCAACACTTAAATTGGTAAGAAGTTCATAAATTATGAGGAAGGAAAACAAAGGTCATTCAGTTATCATTGTGTACACGTCCTAGTCAAAACATGCAAAAAGGTGTTTTTACAGTCATGGACACATTTTGTACAACTGCTTTAGAATTCCAACTCCAAGTGTTCCTATCTAAATTAGTGTATACATTTATACCTTGTTAAGACTGGCATCGTAAAGTTAATTGTGCAAACATGAGTGTGCAGGTGCCCATTCCTGATTGGTTCCTAGAAGACGACGGAAACGTCCAACTGGCGGCCTCCCGGAGGTGACAGATATAAAAGCTGCAGATGCGGACTTCCTGCCATCCATCCTCAGCTCATCTCAACCGACCATACTGTTTGTCTCTAACACCTTGTAAAAGTTCTGGAGTTTGTAGGAGTGAGCCGCCGTTTATGTTTGCTTAGTTTTCTCATGTTTTTCTTAGTTAGGGAGGTAAGTTTTTGTTATTTGGTTTATTCACTTTCAATTGGGTAAGTTTCGGTTAATATTCAGATAGTTTCCTATTGTTTGTTGTTTTCGGTATTATAGCTCATTCTGAGCCCCTATGCTCCACTTGTAACATCTTAATCAAAATACCTCTTTTTAAAATAAATAACGTTATAAAATTTTCAACTTCGTGTGTGTCGGCTGCTTGGGATCTGAAGAGGATGGATCTTTCATGTTATGAAAATCCCCCCATAGATGGGTCGTAACAACCTGGTATTTACAGCCAAGAACCACAACAAAGCTTATTATAATTCCTATATATTGCAGATAAAATTTCCCTCATTGTTTAAACTGAAGATGGAATTGTGGAATGTTTTGACACCAGCAGACAGATAACAGTAATGAATAATATTACGCTCTACTTCATCCTTTAGATTTGCAAAGCTGCAAGAGGCATGATCATGGTTAAGGCAACTGGTTCCTCGGGGTTTTATTTGGAGTACCAGAATAACAAATAATAATAATTTTTAAAAAACCACTGGGAACGTCTTAGTTTTGTTTTGTTTTTCCTTCCTCACCAAAGGACTCATGTGTAAACATCAACCATGCACATCGGATTGCTTTGTTGTGATGTGATAAAATCTCAAAAAATAATCAAGGAGTATGAATAGTTTTGCAAGGCTGTTAGCACCAGTCAAAGTGAATATGAACCTTCACTGCATATTCACAACTCCCCTGTGAATATGCAATAATTCATGAAAATGGATTGATATATATGTGGAGGTAAAGTGTTTGTCCACTTTGAGACAATTCAAAACAATGTTTTAAAAATCCCTAGAAAATCTAGCAGTCCTGCTTCAGACAAAGACATGGAAGTCACTGACATGCAAAACCAGAAAATCAGGAAAATAAGAGAAAATGGAATAACAATGTAAGGAGTTTTATAAAAATTAAATATTTTTATTTTTGTGATTCAGAAAGGTTTTCTATTTTATAGCACAAATTGCGCTGCAATTTATATAAATTATTTTTCTCGCTGTATTTTCACTTTGGTAAAGTGCATTTTTCCAATCAAATGAAAAAAAATATTACTTTCTTTTACATATAAGCTAGATTAAAGAATACCTCACAAGTTAATACATATGCACATAGCAAAAGGTCAGGTATTATAATTCTTTACCAGTGCTGAAATAATGTGATATTAGCCCTAGAATACAAGGCAACTCAACATTTAACCATATATCTAAGTACAGAACAAGATTTGCAAAAAAAAGAAAATGCTATATATTATAACATAGAAGGAACATTCAATAAACCATAGAAAGAATTTATTCTAAGAAATTAGGCAGGGTATTTTAGCCAATTACTCAGGAATTTTCCGATTTGTTTCATACATGGTCATACAGTACAGCCATTTTGTCTTACTGATCTGAAATGAGCAGTGGCCGGAAGGTAATCCTTCGTTGGGACTAATTATCCTGAGTCTCTGGTGAGACAGCAAATTAGACTAGCTCCAGAGAGCGCAGAGGATCAGAACATAGCCTCTAACAACATTCTAAAAGCTCATTTATGTGACACTGTAGTAGGAAACTACAAAACACAATTTCAAATATGTTTGAAGGATTTGGAACAAAGAGAATATCCCATAGGACGCTTGAAACAAAGCAGTAATAAGTGTCATTCTTATTAAGCAAATTTGATTTAATTGTTCAAATTTGTTATCTCTTCAAGCATCCAAGCTCAGATTAATTTTAGGCTTTAATTCAAACGTGATGCATGGTTTCCTTTTATTCTTGCTTCAGGGTTCAAAGAAAAAGTCAAATCAAATTTGAAAGCTGTGTGAACTATAGTCAAAAGTTAGAAAGACTTTTTAAGTGAGCATACAGTGAACTTGGCAAGCCAGTCTATAACATGGTTGCACATATGACATTGTTATTACTATTTTTAATTTTGTACCACATTATTTATCAGCAATGATTTGAGAAACATGACAATTTTAGCAGTCCAAAAACATTGCCAAGTTAACTTATTGGGTGAAAGGTGATGAAAATGGTTGTAATAATAATAAAACTTTCTATTCTATTCCTATTTCTATTCAACATAACAATACATTTGTTTTAATCACACAACTTATATCTTTTGTAAGGCAAAGCAGCGCAACATTGAGAGGGTGACAAAACCTAAATGAATGCTGAATTGAAAAGTGTTTTTTTATGAACAATAAAAAGCATACACAATTTATACAACTACTGGCTTTATGGTTTTGTTGACCATTCAAGTAAATTGTTCACATTTTCACCTAAACTTAGTTAAACTTAGGGATATTTTTGCCACATGTCTGTCTACACAATCCAAGAAGTCCCCAGGGTTTCTCCTACTTCATGTATACACTCACTTAACAAGAATGAGTGAGTTCAGTGTCTTCCTTAAAAATTCAACATGTAAACTGAGGAAGCTGAGACTCAGATCCCTAAACCTTTACTTGGTACCGACCACTTTACCTCCTCAGCCTCTATTGCACCATGTAAATCATTTATACTTATTGTGAAAACAATACTCGAGATCACTCTTTTGTGTTGCAAGTTCAGTATCATATTCCACAGAAGCTTTAAATATAAAAATGATAATCAGCACTGAAAATCCCAATCTGTACTTAAGGTTAAGAAAGTTTATCATTATATACTGATTTTGGACTGGCGACATGTCCACGCTGTACAACTTCTCTCGTTAAATCACTGCTGGAAATAGCAACCTTCCCCAACAAACTCCCTCGTAACCCTACAAGGAAAAGTGGGTTTGGACAAGAGATGGATAGATACTGATCTTGGCTACAAATAATCACAGAAAATTGTATTGATCAAAAAAGTTTGCTTTTTTAAAATATTATTTTAGACTCCAGTGGACTTTATTTAACAGTAAATGGACAAGAAATAGGGGAACACAAGCTGCAAATGTTCCGAGACTGGGAATCAAATCCAGGACAACCATGATGTGCGTGAAAAATGAGATGTGTTTAAAAGGACAAAACATCCCAAAGACCGGATCAAGTTGTATCTGGAAAAAGTCAAGTATAAAATGACTAAAATACAACAGATTAAAATGATGAACAGTGAAAAATGATCAATTGCCGCAGCTACTGCAGCAACAGTAGTAGGACACTTTAGGCATAAAACTGGGCTTCTTTAAACAGAAGTCCATCCATTAGCAGAACTTAATTTCACTGCAATGTTAAATACATAGGATCAAATTGAAATGTCACTGAATTTGAAATTATATACGTTGTTGGATTAAGCTGGGTATATTCTATGTATAAACAAGATGCATTTGTCTTTTAAGCACCCTGAAAATTACATATGTTGTAAACATTGTTGTATTTATAAATATATTTTTTGCAAAATTAATAAATGTATTGGATCTTTAAGCAGAAGCACTAAAATCTGAGCAAATGGTTTTGAATGGTAAAACAATTATTAATGTTATTTTATTTCTTCATTTATTTATTTTTCAATTATATTGTATTGTAGGACAAACATCGAGTTTCATCATTAAATATTTTATTTAGTAAAGATTGTAAGAGCCAATATAATTTGTTTATTTTGACATAATATCCTACACTGGGGGTGGGGGGAGACAATACAGTGAATCCTCGCTATAGCGCGGTTCAACTTTCACGGCCTGGCTGCTTCGCAGAGTTTTTTGTGCAGTTTTTTTTTCACAGTGCACTGTGCTCTGCGTCCTGATTGGCTAAACAGTCTCCGCGCTTCTTCTCTACCTGTGTGCCAATAATGTTACGGTATTTAAATATACGTAATACAGCTTGGCGAATTTTGGCAAATATTTTTGCCTAGAAGAAAAAAGAACGACAACAACTACCGATAACTATGTTCTTCTCTCGAAAAAACACACCTGCACCACAGGCTTCAGGAGAAAAAGACACTAGAGAGCGGAGTCAGGCCGCAGCATCTCACCAATGCTTTTACCAATGCATGACAATGTTTTGACTTTACGTTGCTCATTTTTCTACCAGATAAAAAGCATCTGACAGAACTTTAGCAAAACTCCAATATGCTGCTGGTTTAACAATTTTGCATGATGAGTTAAAACCTGAAACAGGTCAATGTGTGTGTCAGCCACTTAACTTTTAGAACACTTATGTGATTGAGGCAAAAGGTCACAGAAAGAGGAATAAGAAAAAGCAAAGCTGATTAGATAATGCAGAGAGGCAAGGGTTAATGAAAATAAAATACTCCTCTTTTTCTTTTTTGCTCCCCTTACTCATGTTAGGAACAGGTTGCAAACTCTCCAGCTGAGGGTGATGCTATGGAGGCTAAATCCTATGCGGATCAAGTTTATTTAATAAAAAAGAAACTTGTGCAACATTTGCAGTGAGTAGCACAATGAAACAAAAAACAGTGCTGACCGGATATTAAGGACAACCTGTGATAAACATAGTGTGATATTTCATGCCCTCTTTCCTTGTGCACCTTGCGATCATATCTTTAGCAGGAAAGTTTGCCATCTGCTTCGTGTAAATTAAAAGATTAAAAACCTATGTAGGTCTTTCAAATAAGAAAGTCGGGTTGAAATCAAGCCTTTAAAAAGTATATGTTAAAACCATCAGGAATAGTAACACTATATACCGTACCACCTAATGCTTAAAAGACTTCTCAATATTTTAGAAAAATGTATCCAGCCGACCGTACTTTGGCCAGAAAATGGCAACTTTGCCATGATATTCTGTATGGATTGTAAACATGAAGTCTCATAATGTAACAGCATGTTGCAATTACATGGCCTGAACACATACAAGCTCAACAGAGAGTTATAATCATGACTTTTCCACCCACATCAACCTCAGGAGAACTGTCACAGTTTCAGCTTGAGCTTTAAGCTGTTCACAGTGTCTTGCAGCGCTTTTATTTTGCAGGTTTCTCATGGATATCACAGCGTCGTGGAGCCACTGCAGGAGAATATTGCAAAAAAATAAAAAACAAATGAAATAAAAACTAAACTCAAGCAAAATAATTCTTCAGCACTAGTAGCTAACACACTACCTAACTGCCCAGAGTGAGCCATACTAAAGCCTGAAGTATTGTTCTACATTTACCCTCCAAAAAAATCTCCTTCCTGAACACAGCATATACTCACACACACACACGCCCACTGAAAGAGTGTTTCTCTCTGCTCAACTATGATTGAGAATTCAGCTGAAAAGTAGGCTAAGCCCATATGTTGACATTATACACATTCAGAGCATTATAGATGCAAGTAGACTTGCACTCCTATACTATTCCCAACACATACACCAACTCTTGTGCTCTTATGTTCGCTGGATTGTATGTTTTCTATTGTGAGCTGGGCTGTGTTCTGTGCCAAAGATATGTCTTCTCAATATCCTTTATTCAAGCTGCACAATCTGTACGCCAACTGATTCCTGCAGAAATATATACACAGATAGAAAATTCTGTCCTTACCAACACCATGTAAATTTTGTTGCTATGGGACTTGTCACAGAAAAAGGGGAAAACAAAGAGAACATATGATTAGCTTTGACTGATTTTATCAGAGGTTCTGAGAGTAGAAACGCTCAATACTATTTGACTAAATTCTTCTAAATTATAACTGTCAAGTGTGAGATGATTTTTATTTAATCATGCACAAACATTAATACATTCAAAATCACAGGAAGCAGATTTGAACAATGCATTCATTAGCTACTTTATTAGCTAAACCTTGCTAATAGGAGGGTTAGAACCCCTTTCCCTTTCAAAATTACCTTAATTTCTTACTGTGAGAATTAAGCAAAGTGTAAACTTTTTATTGACATAATAGCAACATGGTTTGGAATTTCACATCATGTGTGATGTGAATCTCTATTGGAAAAACTTTATTCTTTCTTCATTGGACTAGGAACTGGTAACTGTAGTGACAATTGGAGAAGAGAAGCTCATTGTCAGGTTCAGTTTCAAGTGGTCAAGTTTTGTTAATTGGTGCTTTCTGCTGATAGAAGCCATCATGCATGGATTGTCACGGTCAGACACAATATTCAGGGACGCTTTGAGGTTTAAATAATTTTCAATGGGAACCAAAGGAGCAAGAAAATGTCATTGCTCTGTTAGGGTTATTGCACTACCACCACTTACCAATTGACACCAGGTAGGAAGAGGATACATGCTGCAGCCATTGCCTGGTAAAAACTAGCCTCTTGTTCTACTCTTTGCTTCATACAGAGGGGTTGGACCCTCAACTATTGAGAAAGGATTTCTTGCTGGAGGCATGGACTCTGATGAAGTTTTAAACAACTTTTTACCCAATGGCTAACCATTGGCCATGACATGTATAATGTGCCAACTTAATGACGCTTACCAGGAATTATGTGCACTGTATACAACTCCATGGGGAATAGGGCCACGACATTAAAATGTTATGCATTGCTGTTGCTCCTACTGGATTTGCTCAATGTTTAGAAACGAAGCCAGTGCAGATTGAATGGCTTCTTTCACTTCTTCTGTTGCCATTGCTGAATCACAACCACAGGCAGACTACAATTCTAAAACAGCACAGACAATCCATGTCAATGTTTACAACTACTCCTTCTGTTTGCTGATTGCCCCAGTTGGAATTCAACCAGAGAAATCAGGCTCAATGGGCAACGATTAAAAGATGGTAAATAAATGGTTCTGCAACTATAGAATAACACAGTGAATTGTACAGTGTACAGTGACAGTGATTCTTAGGATCTGTTGTCAGATAGGGTTATGAATAATCAGCTTAAATGTTGCAGAGGAATAATCAGCTTAAATGTTGCAGGCATTTCTCTCAGCAGAGAGAAATGCCTGCAAGTTTTACATCTTCATATGTTGTGATGTTTTTACCGTTTCCTTCTCTTTGCTACATTTTTTTATTAGTCCTCAACTTGCATATTCTCCTTACATTTAATATCCCTTTTAAAAACCCTGCTTTACCCTCTGACCAACTACTGCACAAGAAGCTGCTGCTGCAAAAAAAAAATCCTTAAAAAGAACAAATCTTTGATCAGGAAAAAAAATCTCTGACACATCTTTCTTTCATTTCAAATATGATTGATCAAATGTGTAACACAGTGTGTTTGGCCTCTGCTGTTTTTGCTTTCTGGATCTGTCTTGTCAACACAGCAGCAGGCGTGTGAAGGCTCAGAAAATTCACACCAAAACCCAATTCATTACAGTAACTTCTGGAAGCTTGGCAGAGGTTATCAAAGTACAGTTGGGCTCAGATTTCACAAGAAACAAGGGAAGCAACTAACTATCATTGCATTTTTAGTGTCGTTTTTGAGTCCCTTGTTTTATATATGCAACAAGAATTAAAAAATAAATTTAAGTGTAGGGCTGGGCGATGCATCGAGTATACTCGATGTATCACGATATTTTGAATTCACGATAGTTAAAATGGCTATATCGCAACTATCGAGTATAAATTGTTGTTCAAATAATAAACTTTCGCCGTCAAATTCACTGCGAGTATGGTATATCCAACACCCCATGAATGCATCACTAGTTCCTCCCCGACCTCCCAACCTGAACATTTCCTACCAGTCACGCTGCACGGAGAAAACAAACAACATGGTGACAGCGAGAGCCCTGAATGAGACGGTAACTGAACACGAATCAGATGAACTAGACTAGTTCTGAAGAGAAACAGAACTGGATCAATAATAATAATGGTTTGGATTTATATGGAGGATGTCAAACAACATGAGGTAATTTGTGAAACATGTGTGTAAAACTATTGCCACAAAAGGTTGTGCCACAAATTTATTTCACCACCTAATGAGACTATTCTATTACATGCCGCGCTGCCGCGGTAGAACTAGTCCGTTACAGTGAAATCTGACAATGTAGGTATGATTCATTTAGTGCTGTGCAATGGGAAAAATAACTCAAAACTACTCATTCTTTTTTTTTCTCACTTGTGTCAGCTTTACGATACACGCAGACTCGTTGCCATAGCTACTGACAACAACGCAACTTTATGTATCAGGATTCAGCACCAAAAACACTCAAACATTACCCCCACATAGAACATAACATTCAGTTCATTACAGTTTTGGGTTTTTAGGCTTAATTTTAATTAATAAGTGATCACTTAGATTAGCCACCACTGCTATTAGTAACACAGCGGTGGTTGATTAGCTAATTTAAACACCTGTTTTACTGATGATCTGTCCAAAACACACCTTATTCCACAGCACATCTATTTAAGTTTGTCAATGTCAAGCATAATTGACCTACTTCCCTCTCCCTTTCTATTTTTTTCTTACTTAAAACTTATTTCTCACCTTGTTATCTAGTCATTATGTAGACAGTTCATAGCAAAACACCAAATCCCTTTTTATATGAGCTTACATTTAGTCTAGCAGGGAAATGGGGGGCCTGAACACATGGGTGACATCATGCTGCAAGGGATCTATAGTTTAAAATAATATTTGGAGCTTATTTAAGAATATCATGACATATATTGTGTATCGTGATATAGCAAAAATCTATCAGGATATTACGATTTTTCTCATATCCCCCAGCCCTATTTTAGTGGATGTTTAAAAAGGTAAGGTAATTAAGGTACTTTTCCGCTGCAACACGCACTCCATTTATATAGCAGAAAGAGATGATATCATGGAAAACTAAAGCTTCTGTATGGCCTTCCATTGCAATTGATATTGCAGCATTTACACAATCCGACTACTTGGTTAGCCAGCCTGCCATGCACTTCAGTAACAACAATAATCCCACACTGCCCAATGGAAATGCTTCACTTACCTCTGCATCAGTGATGCTTGAAACTGAAAGCTAATACGTCTGAATTCTTAGGAGCAATCATGAAGCACAGAAATTTAATTTGCAGCGTATCAGTTGGTCCTTTAGTATGACAAAAATAAAAGCAAATCACAGTGACTTTATGAAAAGAAAATGTACCAGCCCAGAACAGAACAGAACACTGGGAAATACACACCATTGAATCCAGTATGAATGTACTACTTAAAGCACTAAAACACTTGTTTTCCAAAACACCAGTATTGTTTGTTAGGTAGAAAAAGTGTCATAACACTACTCACAAGTTTCCAAATGAAACAATTCCCCACCCCTCCATTTCATCTTTTCATGACGGTTAGCTTATCTGCCTACAATATCTAAAGGGATATTAAAACATTAGTATACTTCTCAAGCTTATAATTTGAGCATTTATTGTATCTAAATCTTACAAAATCTGTAAAGCCACAGATAAATTCCTCTAGGTTCCATTGGTGGCTTCCCTGTCTTTAATAGCACTTATGATCATGCTTCAGCTCACCCCAGGTTGCTTAGTCAGAAATCCATTATAAAATGTTCTTCAAGACGTGACGTCTCAAGTGACTTGCTGGACTAACAGTCAGCAGGTTTAAACTACAAAGAAAAGTCACTGCTCCCACACAGCAGGCCCACTTTCACTGCCTTTCCACTGTGTAATCAATGAAGGGAACATGAAGGGGGCACTGGGATGGGAAAAACAGGAGCACCACATGGGATTGAACTGTTGAGACTGTGTCAGACTGGGGCAGTCTGACAGAAGCGAAGACTGCCTGTGCCACATAACCGTCTTACCACCACCAGTAGGCAAGGCCGGTGAGGTGTCTTGCCCAAGACAATGACTGAGACAAATGGAGCAGGCGTTCAAACCGGCAACCCACCAGTTACGGAAAAAACTCCTACTATTGTCACCTTCATATAAAATTAACAATTATGAAACCCCAGAAATACATGTAAAATAGTAAAATACAAAATGTAGTAATATTAGAGATAAGACTGGAGTATTTGTGATTAGCAAAATAAGTATCCATTGCGTTACGTGAGTGTAATAGTTTGGACTACTACAAACAAATGGTCTACATATTTGACCAACAACATATTGAAATTTTTTTTGGTTCAAAATTAATATACAGCAGTTGAGTGTACAGTGGAAAGAAATGGCTCTGGATAAGAGCTATGACAACCATGCCAAGTGTGAAGGTAGTATGCAGGAAAGTCAGGCTCTTCAACAATATAAAAAACTGTGGCAGGGTCGAGAGGTGAAAGGAGGTAATGGAGGAGCACAAAGGAGAGAAAGGAGAGGGGGAAGGGAAAGGTAGCAAAATGTGGAGGGGAGGACTGAAGAGGGAAGAACCAGCAAAGAAAAGAAAGACGAACAAGTATAAGACACAACACTAGTGGAACACAACACTAGTAGAACAAAGAACAGAGTGATAAGGGGGTAAGGGAGATTGTGATGAGGAGAAAAGGAAAAGAGGAGTGAGTTGAAGGAAAAGTAAGAAAGGGTGACATAAATTAGAAGCATGGGTGCTTGAAAAGAAGGATGAGAAATTGTTCATAAAACCCTCGGTACAACATGAATAATAAAGAAGGAATTTTACATTAGGTATGAGGTTCTCCACCTCCTACAATCTATCAAAAAAGATTTTGTGGTCAAGCTTCAGCTGTAAAGCAGATGCTGTGTAGATGATAAATAGGTCAGTGGAAATGGAGATGAGGAGTGAGAGAGCACTAAGGCTGAAATGTCGAGTGCTGAACCAAATTTGTAATACAGTTCCTCAGGTCTCTTATATGGCAAATCAATGTCAAGACCTCACAGCAACCCTAGTATGCCTTAACATCAGTAGTCTTGAATTGGCTACATCAAAATACTATGACTTGAACCATCATTCATTTAAAAATGCAAGTTTTATTTCAGAAGGGAACAGCTGTTTCGTACCTTCTCAATTTGACTTAAAAGATCTATGGACTTTCAACTAAGGTAATTAGGAGAAAAATGCCAATACTAGCAATCAAGAATTTTCATAAGACAATTTTATACAATATATAAAAGCCACAGTTGGACAAGGTCATTTCGTCTTCCTCCCTCTACCTTTGACTACCCAACACAATCTATTGTTTTCCCAATTCACCTCTTTCAGATGTTAGTGTTCTTGTTTTGTCTTGGAATGGCTTGCCTGGACCACCTAGGTATTTTAAGTATTTGCTTTAATGACATTTAAATCCCAGAAGTCTGGATTATATCTGAACAAAGTTATCCTTACAATTTTTAATGTGATTGGCAAAAATCCAATGACAAGATGGTGTGCTGTTCTTTATTATAACTCCCTGTCTAAAAATGGTAACTAGGGCCACACTACCTATTATTCATGTGAAGATAAAAGATAATGTTTGCTTTCCCTTCAAAATGTTTGTATTAACCCTCCTGTGGTCTTAGTGCGACGCTCAGAAGGAGCGCGGCAAATGTCACGGGAAGCGGGGCAGTTGTCTCGACAAACCGTCAGTTTCCGAAACCACACACACACAAAAGATCTTGTAAAAGCACACATGGAGTCAGTGCGATTCCACTGGTCCACGCACAGAGTAAAAATCTCACAGGATCTAAATGACACAAACTCTTAACGCCATGGGTAAAACTTAACATTTGCCTAAATTTTAAAGTATAATATCTCTGAGCTACATCTGTGCAAAAATTGCACTACTGGCAATTTTTTCCCACTTTTTGCATCATGAAAGAAAAAAAACAGTGCCTTTTCATGCATTTTGTCTCTCGGTGCAGTTTGTAACTTCAGCCAAAATCAATACATTGAAAGAGATAGACAAAATGTTGATCTTGCTGTGAAGTCAAACTTTGCTGTGAAGTCTCAGCCTTCATGCTTTGCTCTGCCAGGCAAAGCATCTTTTCTACAGCACCTTCTCATGTTTATGCTGTAGGGCAACTGATGCAGAAATGCAACCGGCTCAGCTCCCTAACATCCTCATCCACCTCTCCTGGATCACTGTTCTCTTGCCACCTACCTCGGGGCACAGCCCAAACCAATTTTTATAACTTGCCTCTGACATTTATGGGTGCATGTGGGGGAAGGGTGCATGGGGGTTGAGGCATGTAAAAAAGGAGGGTAAAAAATACATCTCCAAGGAAAAACTTGGATGTAATCTTGCTTCATCTGAGTGCTTTTACTTGCTTGCTTTTACTTTATTATCTTGTCAGAGAAAGACAATGTGCAAGAAAAGCATTGGGCTGTGAAAATCAGCATGAAACTATGGCAGAAATGTTTGGAAAAAGTTAAGAAGTGTTACTGCAGTACAGGTAATGCTGCTGACAATTCAGTTTGAGGAGGTTTCCCTTGTTTGTCATTGCCAACTTTGTGGCTTAGGAGGAGATCTGTTATGCACCAGATTTACGTACCTAACGGAGCCAACTCGTAAAAACCCTTAAAATCTTTGAGATGCACATGCACAATGCCCCTCACTTCTTTTCTCGGAATTGAAGCAACCATTTTTTTTTCTACCAAGGGGATTTACAGTAACATCATCTGCAGTTTCTGCAACTTTTGGTATATTTCTTAGTTAAGTATTTACTGCTCACAAGATTACAATATTAAAATTGTGTCTAACCAACTGTTTCGTGGTATGGCAGACATAAGTTACGAGAGACGAGCGATCAAATTAAACTAGCGCCTCCATTAGTTACAGTTGGGATTGAAAAGGGCACTTTCAGTTCTAAGAAAAGACGCCGTTAATCAGCTGCAGTTTAGTCAGCTTCTGATGAAGTGCAGGGCGAGGTGACAGGCTTAAAAGATGGTTCATGGAAAAGGAGGCACATCGTCTTGAGCCAAGAGATGGGCCAAGACATGGACAAAACGAAGAGGTTTGAAAAGGGCTAAGTTAAGTTTGGAACAAGAAAAAACAGGCCATTAGTGAAAGAGAGAAAAATTCTGAAAGAATTTTGTTTTATTGTGGAGACCTGGCATAAGGGACATCTAAATCAGCACCTAGACACAAAGACAAACAACTTTTTAAGAGATAATAAAAATTTGAAGAAGGGCAACCTCCTAAAGTCTAATATAATTTCTAGAATCCATAATGGAGTTTTAAGGTGATTAATTGCTTTTGTTCAGAGTAAATGATATGCATCTTTTTTTCAATAGGTACAAATAAAAGGAAGCATGGGATCCATTATTTTACACCAAACAGTGTTTTGGAAATCCAAACACAAAATTATAAACTTATCTGAAATGAGGTAAGACTGGTGTAGGCATTAATTTGACATGCTCAACTAAATAAAGCTACTCTTATCAACTGCCATTTCTGTTGCCATTTGGTAATTATTTTGAGGAAAAACAAAGGATCTTAGTCACCAAACATATATACTGTCTCCAGTGTGGCATTGGGGCTATTCAGAGTTCATCCAACCAGCCAAAAATACTTTTAATATTACTATTAGTATCAGTGTTTGAGTATTGCAAACACTGATATTGCAATGATTACTATGATCTGATGTAATATCCAGCTCTAATTAAAATGTTATGAAATTAAGGAGATTTGTGGAATATCAAGTTCTGGCTTGTCTTCAAAAAGTCTGTGTCACTTTTCATTTGTTCTGAATGGTGCACATGTATTGGGAATAAGATTGCAAAAGTATGAGATGTTTTACTTTTGCAACAATATCACCATCTTATTTTTCCCCTTGTTTAAGAATCAACTTGGAACTTAGGCTTATATGTTCTGACATTACCTGCGAGTGATGAGATAATTATTACCTATACGCAGTAGGTCACTTTGACATTTGGTTTTATGTACCTGGCATTCTGAGGTAAATAAATCTTCCACAGTGCAGACTAAGAATTTGCATCATGTTTCATGAGATTAAATTACATGTTTTTAACAATAACATACCCTGTTTGTCAGTTGCCTGGAAGAAGGCTACTATACTTTTCACAATAATACAAGAAAGACAAATTCGACTGTTTGGAAATTGTTCAAGTTGCAAAAAAGAAAAAGAAAAAAGAACCATGGACAGTGATGTTGCAGAAACCAAGAGCTACTTGTTACTCCAAACAAACCACACAGCAGTACACCAAAAATCTATATTACCAAACTTTTTTGTCAAATTTTTTGAAAAAGTCTAGAGTTTTTGCATCCCAGTTACCTTGTTCATTTGCTATGTACTGCTCCCTCTGTCTCGGTTTTCTAGTGTTTGAGTTGTGTCACCATCAAAATGTTTTGACCTTTTTGTGTTCACAAACTCACTGAAGTGTTTCCTTGACTCCAAGAGAGGCATTTTTAGTTAAACTTCAGGAAGCACCTAAAGTAGTAGTTAGAAATAACAAGAACAAAAAGCAAAATAAATTTAGATAATTTCAGGAATGTACTGTCATATTTAATAAAATGAAATATACATTTCTTTGAGGCTTGTTTGTCAGATTAAAAGTAAATATTTCTAAAAACTTTAAGCTATTTTTAAATATGCCTTTTTATTAAGATGACATTTCTGTAATAACTTCATTTATAAATGAACATTTCAATTATTCATCTGATTTTTGGCGAACATACACAAAAAAAATCCTTACTAGATGCTTATTAAACTAAGAGTTATAGTTTTTCTAAAGACAGTTTTAGCAAGTTCTCAAATTTACACAACCACTTTTAGATTCACTAATCAAAAAGGTCTTGCCATCAAACAGTATGCTAAATAAATCCCTGATATTGCAAAAGATTTACTTAACATTTTTAATTAAGGCATGTATTTAAGCCTTGAATAAAATCTAAGTAAAATAATGCATAGAGCTTGTTCATAGATAAAAGAAAGTAAGAAACCCTGAGAAGTCTTTCCTGTCTGAGTGAAGGAATATCAACAGCTCACAAACACATTTACAACAGGCTGAACATTGCACCAAGTTAAAGATTAGCTGCTTCTTCAATACCATCTTTACAGAATATAAACTATGCCTTCTGTACCTACACTGAATGGAAACTGCTTAGATAAATGTGACACTCAGAATGTGCTGAGTTACACATTAATGAGATTTACAGAAAGACCCATCATGCCCAATCGATCTAGCTGTTCAAAAGTGTCCAGAGGAGAATTTCAGAAGAAGTGGAGCAAATAGAGAGTTAATGAACCATGCATTGGCCATTATTAGCCTTTTTCACCTCTCAACTGTGACCTTTAGTTAGGAAAGAGAGTTGAACAATAAACCGGTACTATTAAAAGAGCAGATGAGACTTAAAAACAGAGTAATACTATAACCCTTAAAGAAATTGAAAATGGAATGGAATGGATCAAGAAACCAGTTGCTAGTACATAATGCTTATATTAAAAGTAACTATTGCATGGTTCAGTTGCAGTGATTTAATCTACATTTTGGTCAGGTCTAAGTTATTTTCATCCTGGCTGTCCTTCCTTCCTTATTTTGCCTTTTGTCTCTGAATCTTCCCAGACAAATTATTTCAAGTGTATATTAGAACAATGTATTGTTACCACATTCAAGCTTATCTCCAGAGATTAGAGATTAGTTTTAATACACCATAGTATAATGGTGCATTAAAACTAAAACTCAAATTAAAAAACTTACAAGTTTGTTCATGTAAGATTGTGTTAGTTGATAAAAAAAGAAGTCTTTTACTAAAGTGTGTTAATTTATATTTGCACACAGATCATAAATCTATAAGGTTTTGATTAGAGAAAATCCATTTGGTTGTAAACTCTGACAGGTTTTTGGTATTTGCAATGTCTGCTTTGGTAAGAGTTGTGCAAAGATGTAACAGGATGCTAATGTCTAGGATGTGTGAAGTGTCCACACCAATACAACAGCAAACGTTGTTTATGAACCAGTCTGACAACGTCTGTTGACATTCAAAGGTGGCTTGAGGTTAAAATCGTAAACAGTGCTTACTCAGACTGGTCGTGTAACAAGATAGATGGGATCAGCGTGCAAGGTCGTGTTCACAACAGAATTACAGCTCTTACTCAGAGTGACATTACATATCCCTCAAAATGCCAACCACTTAAAGAGGAAATAATTAAAAGAGAAAAGTTCACATATTCACACCTCTACCTGAAAACAACTCACGCTTGACAATCCTATTAATTAAATCTTTGTTGTATGTGTCTCTTTCACAGGGGATTGAAACACAGCCAGTGAAAAATAAACTGTTGAGCTTGTTTTGTTCTGACCTGACATGGCAGTGTTACTCCTCAGAGAGGGACTCTGTCTCACCTGTTACTCACATGTGGCAAACAGAGTGCTGTTTAAGTGTTGCTGTGGTAAAGGAACATTTCATATTCACATGTAAAAAGAATAGCAGTACAGTTCGCAAAGCTCTCAATGAACTGTATGGTTTTAAGTCACCTAAGTGGTACCCATAGATGTTTTTAAGGGAAAACCCTGGATCTATGAGAAGTTTCTATATTGGCTTTAGAATACCTTAAAAAAGTTTCCTTTCTGCATTAAGGTAACATAGAATATCAGTCATAACTTAGTATTTTTTCCTCATCTCCTTGCTGTGGTTTGATAAGGAGACTGCAGCATTCTGTGCAGTTCCAGAATAGTGTATATTAATCCAGAAATAGAGCTTTATAAACAGCATACAGATGATTAGACAAAGTAGAACATAAGCCTCACTAAAGTGCTACATAATTATACAATTGTAAATGCAAATTTTTGTAAGTATCTTTAATCACCTCACTCAAAAATGATAGGACAGACTAAACACAATGTAATAAAATGACATCACTAAATAGATAATCGACTAAATAGCTTACCATTAACTTGAGCAAACAAATTGCTCAGATCACACCTATTTTAATGTCTACATTCAATTTAAAATACCTGACTTAAAGTGCATCTGGGAAGTATTCACAACACTACATTTTGTTTCACATTTTGATATGTTATAGCCATATTCCAGAATGGATTACATTCATTTTTCCCTTAAAACTCACAACACCTCATAATAACATTGTGCAAAAAAGTAATATAAAGGTCCCACAGTTGACACTGCATGTCTGAGGTAAAAAAGAATTCCCTTAAGACCTCCGAGACAGGACTATCGCAAGATACAAATCAGTGTACAAAAAATATATACTTATATTTTACTGAAGTTCAAAATAAGCACAGTGGTCTTCAAAATTCATAAACAGAATTTTTTTTGGAACAACTAGGATGTTTCCTAGAGCTGTCTGGTAATCCAAACTGAGCGACCAGGAAGAATAGCTTTAGCCAGGGAAGTGAACAAGAATGTGATGGTCCCTTTGTTAGAGCTGCAGCATTGCTTTGGGAAAACAGGGGAATGTTCCACAAGGACGTTTCCAAGGTTCTGCAAGAGGAATGAGGTAAGATGCCCATCGATAGGTGTACCAACCTCGTGGCAACATATCTAAGATGACTAAAAGTGGTAATTGCTCTCAAAAGTGCAGCAACAGGTTTTGAACAAAGTCTGTGAATATGTATGTAATTTCATATTTTTAGTTTTTTTATTATCACATTTTTTTGAATTTAGGCACTGTTAATACTTTATGGATGAACTGAATTCTTCAAAAGTTAACTAATTCCAGCAAAAAGGTAGTCTCCACTGTCCTCCCTCAGTCATTTAGCTCTGACAGCCTCTGAGAGGAACTAACATAAGTTCATTCAAACAGCATGTGACCTTTTCAAAGAACGCAACTTCAAAAATACTGAACAATCGCGCAACCAGAAATACTCCTGAACAGCAAAGTTTGTCCTTACGTGAGAAAGCTGGCTTTCTTCAGAATGCAGACTGACAGCAGCAACATGTGGTGAAGGGGGCATCAACTGGCTTCATATGACCAGAGAAAAATCTGATAGTTTTTCAAGACTCTATGACATCAATTTATGAGGAATTTATAAAAAATATTTGAACATAGTTATGGTTTTGATACTCTAAATCCACAGCACACAGTGATACCACAACATGAACCATGCCAAACAAAATACCATGATTCAGTTGCTCTCAAATTATGCCTGAATTTGCATAACCTTTTTAAAAAAAATCTGTGTGAGTGAGAATTTTTTACAATCAGCATATGAATCTAAATTGGAGTCAATGTGCTATGCACACAATTACTGTAAATTTGGGGGAGGGGTTGCCTTATAAAGACTAACAATCATCTAATTAGTTCATGGCAGGATTAGCTGAGCTGTCATATGTAACTGTACTTTCTAAAATGAATGTTTATAGTTTTAAGTCATTTTTATCTGATACTGCATCAATCATAACCTGGACAGTTTGTCATGCTGTAGTATAATTTACTCCTAACTGATAAATACAATTTGTCTCATTCTTTTTATAACGAGCTCCACTTCTTCCCACTGGAACAAACATGACAGTTCATGTAAACTTTTGTGACTTTCACCAAGTTTCTTTTTTCTTCTATTTCTTATAAACGTGAACTCAAAAAACGTGCCAGTTCAGTCTGGCAGAGAGGAATATGCACAAATTGCCGTTTATCTCTCACATCTCAGGCCGAGCAACACTGCTGTGCTCTGGCAGTCTCCACTCACAAATCTTCAGACAGATCTAATCTTCTCACCCCACGCTGTTCAGTCTTCCTACATACAGTTAACCCAGCAGAGACAGATTAATGAGAAATTAATCCCTTTAATTCATTGTAAAGGTCTCCCATTCTTTTAACCAGTTAAGTTGCCTCTGCTCTTTGTCAGATAATAATTATAATAATAAATTTAATTTACAAAGACATTTATGTAAGAAAAGATCTTCATCTGAAAATTCTTTCAAGATAAAAAGAAACATAAGACAGAATTGTGATGGTTTTCTTAATCATTAGAGTTTGAAACTCTACAAAATCTAGATCAGAGAGAAATGGGACTCAATCTGATCCTGCTAAGTTTCCTGCAGTTTGTTGCCATTTCCTGCTTTGCTGTGTCCTTAATTCATTATCAGCTACGGGTTCACAGCTGACTAATGCACAGGATGAACAATGACGGCAAGCATTGAAATGTTTCCAGCAAGCCTGAATGACTCAGAGTCTACTGACACAAAGGCAGATAGAGATATATAAAAAAAAACATGTATTTTATTTAAAAATAAATATTGTTAAAAACAAGTTTACTGAACGATGTAACCACAAGCCAGTAGTGATGTGTCTTTGCACCACTTGTAATCTCATTAAATTTAACCAGGTTTTACAGCTGTCCATGAGTGCATTACATGAAAGACTAAGCGCTAGTACAAGATGACAAGTCAGATACATAATCTTACATGGACAAACTTTAATCCCGGACAAATATGAGGTTATCAGAAATAAGATCTATAAATTAAACTGCAAAATGAGCCTGAAGCAAATAGTGGAAAAAAATAAATAAAAATGCTGACACTTGTGTACATGTATTAGCTTATCAATATCACTGCTCCAACATTAGGGCCCGGAAATATGTCACAATCGTTCAAATTGTGTATTGCACTAAATAGATGTGTTGTAGAAGTCTTGTCTGTATTATATACAGCATTATGAAAATAGCAGTTTTATAGAATAGGTGAAAATGTAAAACATAAGAACATGTTCTTAAGAGTGTTAAGTGATTTTTATTGCAAATTACGCTTATTTCTAGAAATAATTTTTTTTAATCGTACATTATTCAGATAAAACTAAATTTAATATCAGATAAAAACAACCAAAGTAGCTACAAAAAACAGCTTTCAAATGATTTCATTTATCAAGTGAAAAATAAAAGTAAAACAAACCAGACCATAAATTAATCCCTTTTCCACTTTGTTGAATTGTGAATAAACTGATTATCTTGCTTTATGGAAGGTTTGCAAGATAGATGAATTATAGAAAGAAACTCTGCCATCCTCATCAAAACTAATATATGAACATCACTCTGTTCATGCGGGGAATTAAGTGTTTCACACATTTTCTTATTTTTGTCTATCTATTCAGCCACCTAATGGGTTCCTGTTTTGTTATGTTTTATAAAAAAGTGGAAGTTTAATAATTTGAAAAAAAAAGACAATGTGACTGTGACAGCTGTCCCGACTGTCACACGCAGACACTATTGGTAATGGTTTTTTGTTTCCCTTAATATTACTTTATATATTGATTAGTGAGTAGTTTAGATTTTTATCTTTAAATTTGTTTTCATTAGTCTGACTGTTTAGTTAACTATTTGTTGTGCACCCATTTAGTTAACTTTATGTGTCAGTTCTTTGTATATTTTGTTAAATATAACAAATTAATTTCTTTCTTTTGAGTTACCAGTTTCCTCTGGACCTGTTCATGAAAATCATACAGATGAGCTCCAGCTGATCGGTGTCCATATATGGGTGTCAAACTTCCTCAGCGGGCCATTCCATTTGTTCACCAGGGGAGGGGGAAATTTGGTCTTTAGTTTAATTTTACCATTTATTTAATGTTTCTTCTTTTGGAAAGTTAGTTAAATTCTGATATTTATTTCATTTATAGATTTAGTAATATTCTGACCAATATTTGTTAGGTTTTTGTGTGTTTATTTACCCCTTAGTGTGTGTTAATGGTCTGATCAGCCACTATTTAAGTTCCCCTCATGTCTTGTTTGTTAGGTCAGTTTGTGCTTGAGTTTGTTCTGTTACCACCTGAGTTGTACTTTGTTATGTTGACCTCAGTTTGGGCCCAATTTATCATTTTTGGATTTTTTTTGTTAATAAATTAAGATTATATTTTGAATTTTCTTCAAAGTCTCTCTGGCTGGTTTATGCAAAACCTTCACACTGTTGAATATAAAATAAAATTCAACATTTAATGAAAATTTTAAATAAAAAAAAGAAATATAGCCCTTTGTGTAATGGAAAGCTGGTCAGAGCCTTGATGCAAGAGAAAACTCACATTTGATTTTCATGAAAGTGGTTCCTGATCAATAGATAAGATCAACTTCAAATGAACTTAGTCGAGAACTTGCATCCTATTTCAATCAAATTTTTTTCTCATGTTACATTTTTAGATCCTTAAACAGTTTTAATTACCGACAAAAATGACCCGAGTAAAAGAAAATTGTTGGTTTTTTGTATAATTTAATTTAATGTGTAATTTTTGGGGTTCAGAGGGTTTATCCAAAATCAACCGGGCCCTATGTAAAAAGTTAACTGTCCCCCTTGTTGGATCATAAATTATTAAAGTCCATCAAAAGTCAAATTAGGTATAAGTTATTTGCTGTTCTAAAAACAAACGCTTATTTATTTTAATCAACATTTTTCATCCTAGACTCAAATTAGGCATAACATTGTTGGAATCTGTGATTGTTTTCCCGTTCTACTCTACGATAATATAATTTTGTGCTAATTTTCACTTAAAAGTTGATAAAAAAAGAAAAAATGTTTAGGCTTATTATTTACTCAGGACAAGAAACATATAGGAAAACATCCTTACAGAGACTAACAATAAATGAGCATTTTATTCTTGCAAAAAAACTAAACCAAGAGTCTTTGTCAAGTCACTAGATGAATGCCAAAAAGCTGTCTAGCTTACAAACGTCATCATGGCTTCCCCACTTCTCTCAAGATTTCCATTTCGACTTCCTCTCAAAGTTAGATACCTGTGGCTTCCTTCCATTGTGTTTTCAAGCCAGTGTCAAACCATTTTCATGCAGGAAGGGCCAGACCGAAGCCTATTTTCCTGCCAACAACAACAGAACCAGCCAATGCTGCTATGGCAGCACACTTGGAGGTCTGCTTCATATAAGCAGCTCACTGCTTCTAGTAGATTAGTAAAATGCTTTTCCAGGCTGTACCTAAGCATTCTTGGGCTTAAACCACTAAGTGTTGATGTATTTCATTAGGGTTTTATCATCGACTGGCAAAAAGTGTTGCATCATTGTGAGGTGGAAGGAAAAGTTTTCAAGATTTTCAAAATATTTTACAATTAAAATGTTTTAGAAATTGTGGCAAGCAACTGTATTCAGTGTTCTCTACTTTAACACCACTGAATTAAATACAGAAAAAACAGCAGCCTTTAAAAGTCACATAATTAGTAAATAATCTCTGTATAAGACCAGGTGTTCTGTGTAGACCTCACAAAGAACTATTCGTTCATCAAATGAACATTGAAAATGATCAGAGATACAGTCAGGAGGAGCTACAGAGGTTCACACCTCAGGTTGGAGCATATGTAGAAGGGAGAACTATTTCTTGAGAACTCCATAAATCTATCAGTTATGGAAGAGTGTCAAAAGAAGTTCCATATACAAAAGGACACAACACTTGTTTGACCATAATAGAAAATACTATGTATAAAAAAAAACTACCATTGAACACCACCCTGAACAAAATCTCTTATAAGAGATACTCCATCCAATCTGACAACACCTGAGTGGTTTTGCAAAGAAGAATGACTGCAAATTTTAAGTTATAGATGTGCAAAGCTGGTAGAGCCATACCCAAAAAAAAAAAACTAGAGTTGCAACTGCAGCAAAAGATGGGTTAAGGCATCTTAAATCCGGGAGATTTAATACAAATGCACACCACACATCTCAATATTAAATGTTTTTTTATTTTATTATCTTGAGCATCATTTCACTTAATTTGACCTGGTTTGTCACATAAAATACCAATATAATACTTTAGACTTTTGGGGTTGCACTGTGACAAAATGTGAAAATGCATAGAGGTAAAAATGCTTTGTAAAAAAGGCACTGTACATTCTGCACTATATTGCTTCAGACAAAAACAAGGGCAAATATGAGAAGTTACTTCTGCGGCTTTGTGTGAACATGTGTATGAGGTTTAGAAAGAATCCTCCATTAATCGTAGTAAACAGCTGAGGTTTGCCATAATCCTCAACATCAACACCACTGGCTTCACCTACAGCAGCTTGCTTAAAAAAGTCTGCAGTCAAATTGGCACTGATTAAGATTAAGTCTACTTCCTGGAATTGAAAGCTGTAAAATATAGCTTCAGAGAGCAGAAAAAAAGGAAAGAGAGAGAAGGGAGGGAGATCACAGTCCAGTGCACAGCTTCAAAGGAAACCTACAGAACAGTGATGGAGCACATGGGAGACCAAACCTCCTGCCAGACAAGCCCAGCACAAGACAGTGAGCACATTTAGTTTACAACTATAAAGCAACAAGATGAGTTGTTCAAGCACATGAACTGTTGCTACATCAGAAACCTCTTAAAAGAGAGGTGCAGGAAAGGAAAAGCTCAGTATAAACTGGAGCTTACACTGCTTCCCATTTACCCCTAAAGTGTGACACTAAATTATATATTGAGAGTGTATATACACTAAACTAAAATTGAATGTGCTGTAAAATTTAATGTGCAAACTGTTTATCTCATAGGATGGAGTTAAACAGTTTGGAGGTCACAGGAAGGAATGGTTTCCTGTAAAACTATAAATCACTGGAGTGATATTTTATTATATTTTTTAAAAAGCTGAGGAAAATCTGAATCATAAAATTGTTTCTTAAAGTAGGATCATAAGTCAGCTCAGCACAAAAGTTGACAACCATCCAATTATTTCAAATGTAGATCCCAAGCTGAACCCACGCACATATGAGGAGAGCATCGACATGAATAATCACAGAATAAAACTGTTCTTGTTTTTTTTTCACCCCGGTTCTGCACTCACCCGGATCCGTCTCATGGCAGCAACAATCTCCACTCTGCTGCTCGGCCGCGTCACATCCAGACTGCCGATATACTGCCGCCAAGAAGGTGAAACATGACAGGTACAAAAGATGTGTTAATGACAAAACATTTGGAGTGTACTTTGATTGTTTTAACCACAACACGTCAAGAATCTACTTGAATTATTACTTCAATTGGCACAAGTTTAGTTTGTTTGTTAAGATCATAAATGACTTTCCCTGAGAACAAAACCTCTCAGGATTTGTTTCCAAAGTCGCAAAATGAGATTTATATTGTCAGTTGTTCATGTTTTAAGGCTTCTTTAGAAACAAACGCACACTTAAACTCGACAACGCTGTTAACACTGCCCTATTTTCACTTTGAAGGAGTTGGAAAAATTCACCTTTGCTTCGAAGTTGATCCCATGCTGGAATGCTTCCTCGTTGTGCAACGGGATCCTCAAATCGTGTCCGTCATCAACGAGGTTATACTTGGTTTTCCCAGGCATTTTCCTAACTGTTTATATATCCACACTATAGAAGAACGCAACCAGGATAAAAGCCAGGTCGATTGGAGAGGGATAAATCCAAGGAAAACGATCCGAATATCCGCTCAGTAGGTGTTCTTCATAGCAGCGAGGCGTCCCGAGCGCAGCGACGCTCCGACGCCGCCTAAACAGCAGCCCGAGCGGCGGGGAGAACTTCAGCAGCGCTCCGGTGAACTGCAGGAAACGCTCTGAGGACACATGCAGGCCAAGACAGACGGCGTCATGCGGGGGAAGATGTGTTTTCCCGACTTTTCCTGTTCGCAACGTAGAAGTTGGTTGAGTCCTGCCTCCGGTTGTGGACTTCTGCACTCTCCACCCTGCTCAACAGCATAGGGCGGGTTTGATTGGAGAGTTCGGGAATCCCACCTGTTTCCATTGGAACAGGGGCGCACCGGGGCTCTGCTGGAGGAGTGGCTCACACTCCCGTACCTGCCCCTTCTCCATTCCACCATCTCTTCCTCTTACATTCTCACACGTACACAAACATATAGCTGGGGGAAAAAATAAAACTTGGATATCAGAAGTTACAAAACTACACCCCGTTGTTTCCAAACTGCACTATTATTCACAAACAATCTATCTATCTATCTATCTATCTATCTATCTATCTATCTATCTATCTATCTATCTATCTATCTATCTATCTATCTATCTATCTATCTATCTATCTATCTATCTATCTATCTATCTATCTATCTATCTATCTATCTATTCATTATTTAATTATTCTTGTTTAATAATTTGTTTGTGAGTAATAATCAAAATAGCCATTATTATTATTGTTATGACTATTATTATTGGTGTTGTTAGTATTATAAATTGAATAGAAGAGAAGATGTTGACAAGTATGGATAAAGGTTACTCTAATATATTTAGTTGGGAATAAATAATGATGGTAAGATCAAACCAAAAACCCTGCACATCTGGGAAATATATATAAAGACAAGGCTGCCAACTAGTGACTAAATGTGATATTACATCATTGGTGCATCCTGCGCTGATATTTCATTAACATTTGAGGGTATAAATACCTCTTTTTTCTGCTGCTTGTACCTTATTTAAAGAACCCACCGCAAAAGCAAAACAAATAACTAAATAGAGCTTCTAGATCAATGGAATTCATGCGAATTAGTGGGGCAAAAAGTGTAGCCTTTGAAGTCATCAAACTGTAAAAATCCCCTTAATTCTTTATCTCTTTTTGCATAATTAGTGGAAAGGCTACTGGGATAGTAAAGTATCTAAGGCAGAGCTTTCAAATATATCTTCTGAGGTTTCACTCTTCTCATTTTGGATTATAAAGGCTTTATTTAAAATTAATCCGGTTAATTTAGAATTAATAAGAAAACTTTAAGCAACTTTAAGTTGAAACTGCTATTCATTACTAAATATAAAGAAAATAAAACCTCACATTGCCTCACTCATATAGGTTTATATTTTTGATTAACATGCTAACTTATCTGAGGTGGGTCATTGGTATTAGAAAGTATGTGTCTCAGTGTACAAAGTGCCTTGCTAAAGTATTTGTACCATTCATTTTTTAAAAACATTTTATCACTTTTCAACCAGAAAGTTTAGTACATTTTGTAGGAATTTTGCATGACAGAGCAATAGGGCAACACAGTATAGTACATACTTGTAAAGTGTAAATGAACACATGGTCTGGAATTTCACCTTTTATTACCAATAAAATCTGAAGAATATAGCATTATTTTGCATTCATTCATTTCCTTTGACTCAATGTTTTGTAGAACCATCCTTTGCATTGACACATTAATATGCTCTGATATAAGCAAAAAAAAAAGAGTCGTTGGGTAGGTAGAAAAATAATTATTAAGGTTTGTACAGAAACAACTCAAAGTTCAGTTTAGAGACAGCAGCTGCAAGAAGAAACTGGCGAGCACACTACAACTCTGATCACAATTCATTTAACACAGGCTTCAAGCAAAAGGAGGATTGGATAGATAGAAGTTTAATGTTGTTGTTATGTTTTATTATGCATCAGTCATATGTCTTGTCCCATGAGTAGAGATGCTTTGCTCCCTGTAAGGCAGTCCCAGGCGAATAGACAAGAGGAAGTGGGGTGGAACAAATTCACTTTCTCACAGCCTCTTTTCAAAGATACAAAGCACTGCTCCTAACAACATCTTCAGGAGTGAAGCTGTGCACGATTCTGCCCAGAAGCAGTTGGCTTAAGAGGTCCATCTAGTTACCAAATTTAACTCAGAATCTCCTGCCTTTTCTTTTGCCATTTTTGGTAACAAAATTAAGACAAATTAAAAGGACCAACATGATTCTTTCAATTGTTTCATTACTCAACAAGAAAGCTTGTGTGGATGTTGTACTTTTAAACAGGATAAACAGAAATATTGTGACATAACATCCAAGGTTTAAGTGATTAACATGAGGTTTTTAAGTCTATGTTGCCTTTCAGGCGATTACAGACCACAAACAGCTATAGCTAGAATCCATACTCTGGAACTTATCCCAGTTTTATCACTCTGCAACCATAGCGATCAGTGATTTTATTTTAGATTTATTGTGATGGACCAACATAATACAGTGCATAGTTATGAAGTGAAAGGAAAATAATCAATTTTTTTTCTATGCAAATGTGAAATAAGTAGTATTCTTCTTAATTTGAGCCCCTTTACACCGATATTCCTAAATGCAATTCTAAAGTATTCAACTGCCTCTTAAAATGTTCAGTAAATAATCCCCATTGGTGTGTAATATAATCTCAGAGAAAAAACAGTGGGTCTGTGAAAGCCTTAGAGTTTTCTAGGAGTACAACAAGAAGGCTAAGGTATTCTAAAGCAGTACTAAAATATAAAACATTCCAAACCTGTAGATATCTTAAGCAGCACGTTCAATCCAGTTGCTGCTCCACAACTATGCCTATGATGACATATTGGGAAAGGAGTACATAATAGTGAAAAAGGCATCACCGTAAGTCTGGAGGAGTAACAGGAATCTACAACTAAACTACAGTAATCTTTTGATCAGGACAAGTAGTAGCCATACATACATAGTATGTATACATACATACATAGTAGCCATAGCAATACATAAAAAATCTGACTTTTTTTCCCCCAAAGAAGTAATTGTGGAAAGTAGGGAAAAGATGTACTGATTGCTCTTTACCACAAACCATATAGGAGATACATTCAACTTTTGACTCTGACTAACATAAAAAGGAATGTGTAATTGTGACGTGGAAAGAAAATGATACATGGTGTTTAAAATCTGTTAGGAACAAAATCATAGACATGTGGTATGCATTAGTATTCTGCTACTCTGTCAGACTAAATCCTAGTAAAATTCAATGTGTTGCAAAACATGAGAATATGAGAAATTGAAGGGGTATCAATGCTTTGGTAAGGTACTTTAAATGTGAATATGTGAAAGATGTTTCAAGAAAAAAAATCATTACATCAAACTAAGACTTTAAGCCCTTGTATCCTAACCTTTTCTCCTTGTGACAATAAACAAGGTTTGAGGCAGACAGGAACAGCTGCTGTCTCTGCATGAGCAGTTATTACAGAATAAAACCAGTAACCTTCCACAGTAACCCCGTGTCTTCCTAAGACTCTCTTGAAAGTACACAGTGTAAATTATTCCTGTTCAGTTTGTTGAACACATGGCTGTCTGTTGGATGTTGGCTTTTAAAAATTATTCTCCTTGTGAGCCAGCTTGTGGAGATCAGTGTACAGTCTCAGCAGGGTTCCAGTGCAAATGCAGCAGGGGAACAGACCTCATGGGGCTACAATCTGAAGAAAACAATTAGTTTATGATTCAAATCCTCAAAAGCTTTTGAAAAGACCAGACTGTCTCTACATCTGCAATTCTTCACATGAAAGAGATAACCGGTCCAGGAAGCGAACCAAGACATTCCTTTTCCCACTGACCTGGGGCCAGAAGTCTGCCCTGAGTTCACCTTTAAAAATCTTCAAAGGGAAGCATCCTGTCCTGATTTGATGCTTGAACCACTTTGGTTCAAATCGATGCTGTGTTGCTGCCAATGTTTGACACTCCCAAGCATAAAATTTATCCCCACCCACACACTGCCCCCAAATAGCAGATGTGAGAAGTGGGAAAAAAACTCATTTTTTATTTTCTGAAAATAAATAACACAGAGTGAGGCCCATGTCAGAAAATTCATTGATATTTTCCATGTACAGTACAGACCAAAAGTTTGGACACACCTTTTAATTCAATGAGTTTCCTTTATTTTCATGACTATTGACATTGTAGATTCACACTGAAGGCATCAAAACTATGAATAACACATGTGGAAATATGCACTACACAAAAAAGTGTAAAACAACTGAAAATAGCCCTTATATTCTAGTTTCTTCAAAGTAGCAACCTTTTGCTGTGATTACTGCTTTGCACACACTCTGCATTTTCTTGATGAGCTTCAAGAGGTCGTCACCTGAAATGGTTTTCACTTCATAGGTGTGCCCTGTCAGGTTAAAAAGTGGGATTTCTTGCCTTATAAATAGTCATGAAAATAAAGAAAACCCATTGAATTAGAAAGGTGTGTCCAAACTTTTGTTCTGTACTATATAAACTTAAGTTAATATTCATTGTTAAATTGACATTTTGCAAATTATTAATTTTTTGCTGATTTGCCAAATGCTACAGGAGTTTTTTAACAATTTTAAAAACTTCTGTCAAATTGTTTTCTGTCAAATATGGAGATCATAATTTTTTTTTCCCAATAACACACAATTTCAGATTTATTTAGCAAATCATGTGACAATTTTAAGTTGTTGTTTTTTTCACATTATTCACAAGAAGGTGTAACCTTTCTGCATATGATGCAAATGATTTGTGAAAGATTAAAAAAAGGTGTGAAAATGTCAATTAAAAATATTTGCAATCATTTGATACCTTTATATGCACTTAAGTATTTTATTGTTGATTCTGAATTACAGCTGCAAAATCATTATTCTGCTTTGCTGAGGGAAACAACGCAACTGCCTGCATTCCCTTGCTCTTAATCAACTATAAACACATACCACTGTGTGGGGGTGTAAACAACTTCCAGTGTGGTTTTCCAGGCATGCACACATGTTTAGGGGTGTTTCAGCTACAGTAACAGTGGTGGTTTACAGAAAATGTGGGACACACAACAAGATAACTAAATCCACTTTTACTTGGACACAAAAATGGAAGCAGCAGGATGGATAAAGAGAACAATGCATATCTTACCCTGAGGCGTTCTCACAATATGTGATAATAGAACAATGAAAAAGATGGCTACAGCATACAGTCGTGGATAGATTAGATAAAATCAGTCTCTAAAGCCAAAGCTGCTTGATGCTCTTCTGCCTCTTCGTTGGAGTCTGCTCAGCTCTGGCGTATTCCAAACCCTTGAACTTGACCGACTTTTTGAGGAGTCGAGTCCCACAATCAATTCACATCCAGGGCTGATGCAGCAGTCCCAATTAAACAATGTTTGATCATGCTAATGAGAGCTAAGACAGAAGTCTCCTTCAATTAAGAAGATGTACAGAAAATCTCCAGATTCCTCAGAAAAACAGTTCCTTCCAAAAGTATTCATAGCCCTTAAACCTGTTGAAATTTTTTTTAAAAACAAAAACATCGGGAAAGTGTGATGTGCCAAAGTGTTCAGTACTTGTTAGTCTATACTTTTATTGCATTTACATACATAAATTTCACAGCTCCAAATACAACTACTATTCTTTGTGCTCTCTGCCAACTTTTTCATTTCCATAGACTCAAATTGATTTCAACCTGGTTTGAAGTGAAAAGCAGTTTATCTTAATTGAAGCTGGAATCAACGGAACGTTCTCTTTATTTATTTTACCCAACCGGTTACTTAGTACAAGAAAGACAAGTACGTTTGATGAGACAAAGTGGGAGAAAGGGGGACACCTTGTGGACAACAGTCTGAAGCGCACAAAAAGTACAAGCATAAAATTTAAATACAAGGTGATAATAATAATAATAATAATAATAATAATAATAATAATAATAATAATAATAATAATAATAATAATAATAATAATAATAATAATAATAATAATCATCATCATCATCATCATCATCATCATCATCATCATCCTTTCTTAGCAGAATCTCAGCATATTTTTCAAAAATATATGAATTATTTGGATTTTCTTTAAGACTTAATTTGTGGGTTTTCAAATTGTGGTGGATAAAATACAGCTGATATGCCATGAATGTGTTGAAATTCTCTTTTTACATAATCTCTTTCTTATATTCTATTACTGCTAAAGCCCCAAATAACAAAAAGCAAACAAGCACACCAGACATTCGAAACCCCATCTTAACTGCCTGCAATTGTATTTTTTAATCCTAAACTGGTTTGGTGTATGATGGAAATATTGTACATTCTGTTAAGAGTCAAGAATTATCTGTTAGTCTTTTCATAATTGATCTCATGCAGGGTCTATGCAGCTATTCCCACGGCACCAGGCCAGTAGTGGCCATCATGCGACAGGAAAGGCAGAATTGCCATTAACAAACCTTTTGTTGAACTTAATACTGGCTGACTACAGAAGTGGGAGGTCAGGCATTTCAATCAGGTGAATTAAAGCAGGGGAAAACCTTGGATGTCTCCCAGGAGCTGTGATTGGTTAAACACAGCTTTGGCCAAAAACTGGGAACATTACCCAGGGATGAAATGATAATGGGGGAGTGTGGGAGGAGTTTTTCTCTTAAATGAAGATTAAATTCTTTAGAGAAAGGATGAGCTTACTGACAACCTGTCAGATGGGCTGAAATTTGTTAAGTCATTAATTGTCTTCTAAAAGAGATTAAACAATTTGTCTGTCTACACTTGAGCTTGTGTTCCTGGACTTTTCTTAGTTCAATTTGCCACAAAACATTCATATACCCGAGTTTCTTTAAACGCTTCAAAAGCATCTTTCAATAGATGGTCTGGAATTGTAAGGCGTCATAGTGAAACTAATTATAGAACATTTACTCATTTCTTTGCATGTAGGAATACAGTTTTATTGTTTTGTGTAAAAACCTTGAAGCATAGGCTAATGTTTTGTCTGTTTTTTTCTGCAAGGCTCTGTCAGATGACTTGTGTGGGATCTGGCACGAGATTAAAAAAAAAGTGTCCTGACATAGATCTCAATATTGCAATGGTCATCAATTGATCTCATCATTGCAGTTTGATGACTTAATGATGATAAAGTTAAATTAAGATTTTAAAAATGTAGTTCAGCTCTGTAGGAGAGCACCACAAGGTTTGAAATCACCTTCCATGCTGTGGCAAGTTCTGATTTCATATGAATACTTATTTAGACTTAGCATTTTGTTTAATTTTGCAACAATTCTCAGTCATACAAGCAGGATTTTGGTATCCTTGCACAATTAAAACATAATTACTGATGCATTAGCAATGCATGTAGTTCGTTCTTTCATCTCAACAGGGTTCTCATAACTATTGCTAAATACTTTACTGAGAAGATTTTTTATGGACATTTAAGTGCAAAACTATGTTTAAATATATTTGTATATTTTTAATTGTACATTTTCCACCTCCACGTCTCTGAATGCAACTGTGCTCAGAAGCAATAATTTTGTTTGAAAACTGCATTGTGAAAACATAAATCAAGTATTTCACATTATCAGAAAAAAATATTCAATGTAAAACATGCTTTAATCAAAGAATTAGTGAAATGCATCATGTTACAATAATGCCTAATAATACCCATCCTACTTTTTAGTAACAGTTCTTTATACCAGTTTCAAGTAATTCCATGAAAATATAAAACGTGTAACATGGGAAATTAAACAAAGATGAATCCAGATAATCAGAGCAGGGGACTGCTTAAACCAAGATTGTGTCTTCTAGCACCAGGACAGGAACTAGCAGTTGGGGCTGATCTGGGAGTGGCAGGCTCAAACACAATTCTGCCAAGAAGGCCTTTTGGGTTGGAGACAGTGATGTCTGAGCCTTGTGTGACAGGGTGCACATGCTCATGGTGGTGCAGGTGTGTGTGGTTGTGGTGATGTTGCTCTGGGTGCCCGCTAACCGCTTTAGCATGAGCCTGCTCCTCCACAGTGGCAGCCTACAGAAAGAAGAATAAAAGAATAATGGTTTCACAATTGAACATCTACAAATATCGAAGACAAGTAAATAATAGACTTCCTCCTTTCTGGGGTTTGAACATTTTATTAAAATTTTCTTATTCATGGTGGTTTAGGAGTGCAGGGTGGGGGCAAGATCTCATCTCTTTCTTTTAAGTAGTAGCAGAGACACTTCAGCATTTTGTAAACTTTTGGAAGTTTACAAAATGCTAGGGAAAGTTTTTGAATATTTTTTTTATTTGATAGCTAATATTTTTGTTGTCCATAATAATGATCAATGAAAATACCTGTGGTTCATAGATTTCACATTTCACCTCAACAGATTCTGCTTTCTGAAAGGAGCTGGCGTCTTTTCCAACAGGGTTCATGTTTTTAAACGCCTCCTCGTGAGTCATGTGTGAACCAATACAGAACCCCCTGTGCTAAAAGAGAAGTTAAGAATAGTTAGTATGTTATTTTTTTATTAATCAATTGTCTATATTCACATATTCTTGCAAAATTACACCGTAAGGTAAATGTACACTACATCCAATTTTTAGAATTTTTTTCCTCCTGACTCTGATTTGTTGTTTTTGACCAAGATGTATATTTCTGAAGGCAGAGGAGCTTGATTTTTTTCACAATTACCTGTCTCATTCTCACATAAGACAATCAACATGACACTAAAAATATATAATTTTTCAGATTAGATTAAAGAAGATCAGAATGTTTGGCTTGTTAGAAGAAAAATACAAAGAAATGATTCAGGTCTTTCAATGGTGTAAGAACATGCTTTTTGCAAGCCTGATGTTTCTGTTTAAAATATTATTTTCCTCAAGAATATTGGGGTTTTATTGTCTGTAAGCCATAATAATAAAAATGAAAAGAAATAATGTGTTACAGAGGAAACACAACATATGATGTGGATCCCAGGAAGAAGTCTTCTGCGGTAGAGACTAATGGGGATCCTTAAATAAATAAATAAACAAACAAATAGAACTAAAACAGACTACTAAAATAAAACAAGAAGCAGAACTTGAAGTCAAACAACCTAATGAACAGAACAAAACCAACAAAATAATTATTTTTTTTAAACTCATGACAAAATGAAGGATGACTAAAGACTTTTCTAGCTGCCACATGTCTGTCTAGGATTGTGAACAGACTCTCTGAAATTAAGATTTTGAAATTTGGAAATGATTAAAACAGCTAAATTGCAATGTTTACATCTGTTACTCACAGCAAACTGACAGTTCATTGCAGGGCAGTGGGTCAGCTCACTGAAATCAGTTTCTTTTAAACACTCCGTTTCCAGAACAGTGAATTCTACAAAGTAAGACGGTCCAACAACCCACTGGCAAAACACACAAAAGCATAGCACATACAGTATTAAATTGACATTCATAATATCTTTCCTGACACAGTCATATAAAATTTTAAAATTGGGGAATCAATTTTACAATTATATTTTATTGTTTAGCCTCCCAAAATACATTGAATTTTGAGGTTGAAACAATATATGACGCAAGAAGTTTTAAGGATAAGAATATTTCTCAAAGAAACTTGGCCTGGATCTGAAGTTTCATTTATTTGTAAGTTTGGTAAGGTCCATGCACTTGTTTTTACCTGTAAGCTGGCTTTTGTAATATTTTCTAGAGTGAAGTAGTTGACAAGATGACTTTCCTTATTAAACTTCTGTAAAGCGAGCTTGGCTGTCTCCTTGATTACTGGTTCATTCAAATTGTCAGCCATAGGGCAATCCGGACACACATGCACAACAGCAGTAGCTGCAACTAAACAGGGATTAAAGGTGCAAAGTCAAAGAAACATAGCAAAAGAAACCAAATGCACCACAGTGATAGGAACTCAAGTCTGAAAGGTTAATTTGATTTCTCATATGTGGAACACAAAACATGAATAAACTCAACACAAGAAAAAAGAAAGCTAAAACCTAAAATATTAATTACCACAATCCTGCATTGCAGATTAATTTTTATACTCAGTGGTTGCAACATTATAGTGAGTTTACACTTCCGTTGCTACAACTGTTAACGCACAAACGTTTCTTCACACACAGGGCTGTTGTGAAGAAGTTCTGTCAAACTTTGCAATTTCTGGTTGACAGTTGCAAAGTAAATGCAGTAGGCAGAAAGAAAAAAAATCTGAAATATTTCCTATTATCATTCAGAGAAGGAAAAATAAAAACAACCCAGAAATGACCAAAAGATGCTAAAAGTGAACAGTAGAAACACTGTCTGTAGGAACGCAAAATATTTTACTAAAATGATACACTAAATAAGACAAACCAATGCAAAATAAACATTTATTACTATTAATAATAAGGGGGAAAATGGCAAAAGGCATGTTTCATATTCTGTTCACTTATCTTGCTCTTCTAATTTAGAATAATTTTGGGGGCAGGGACTCATAGAATCAATTTCTAGTTTGTCAAGACAAACTTGGACAATTAAACTGATTCTGAGTCTTTTCATTCATTTGAATGCAATCAATAGAATCATGGATAATAAAAGGATCACACATGTTTAGATTATTATTTTGTTCTTTTTCTTATGGTCATTTCACCCACCTTCTCGCAGGGCACAAGAGTAACTCTCAAGTTTGACCTGAGCATCAACTTGAATAGATGCCTGACACTCTCCATATACCTGAAGGAAGCAAATATATTTATGTACTTACTTTGTATAAAGATGACTAAAAGGGACACATTCCAGAATTGTGCAACAGTTTTTAGATTAATTAAATTAAATTAAATTAAATTAAATTAAATTAAATTAAATTATTATATAGCAACTCAGTTTACATACACTGTAAAAAAAACCCTGTTTATGGTAAAATAAACAGGGCTGGATCGCCTTACAATCAATAACTGTTAACATAAAATAAATGGAATTTGAGGACAAATGCTAATGAGCACATTAAAAAAATCAAAACACAACAGTGTTGGATTTTTTTTAAAAAGTGTGTGTATGAGCTGTAACTTTAATGAAGTATAACCCAAAATAGTTTTGGACTTACAGGGATATCTCCAAGACCTCTGACTTCACATTGTTTCCATGGTTTTCTGCTGATGCTGTGGCACTTGGTCTCCAGCACATCAATGGTCAAGTTGTAAACTGAACCATTCTTCTCCTGGGTACAACAATAAGACGTGTATTCTACAATTAAAAACCAAATGCGAGAGAGAGCAGGACAGAGAGAAGAAAGGGGGGGGGGAGAGCAAGAGCAGGATGGCTTCATCAAGGACAACCCTTTTTTGGGCGTCCGTTCTTCCTATACACTAGTGACAATCTATTAGGAGTATGGTCAATTAAAAAATATTGCAGATTGCAAGGGCAGCCAGACTAAAAATGTGAATAGTGCCATTAAATTCTCTGAGCATACTTTCTTCTGCAAGATTCTTTCTTCGAGAACCCAAAATGTTGTCAAAATGCTAACAAAGCTGAACATTGAAACCCCATCTACTGTACATTAATTCTGTGCATGCATGAATATTTTCACCCTAACCTGATTTGATGTGCTGGAGAGATCGTAGAGTCTGTTGAGAGTTAGGATGTATCCATCAGTCCTGTCCCGGTTGATCTGCTGCAGGGCCTCTTCTGCCATTCTTTCAACATCAGGGCTGTTACAGCCTTGTGATGAGACTTTGGCTTTCCCATTATGGAAAAGTAATGCCAGTAACAGAACTAGAAAGGATACACTCATGTTCTTCTACACATACAGAGTCTCTCTCACACACAGGAGCAAACATACAATGTTTAAATAATCCTAGTTTTCACAAAGACTGTTCTGACAGATAGAAGAAGGTAAATGCTAGACTTTCACCCCTCCGGCAACGGATGAGCAAACAGCTGATTGCATCTATTGCATGAAAGGCCAATGCCTGACTGACTGAGCGATCATAGTTCAATGGGATATAAAGGACTTTAAGTCAGTGATTATAAATAAGAGATTCAACTCTGTCATTGAAATAATTGTCAAATACATTACCTCCTTTAATCTTGTCACCTGATACTGATTTACAAGTGACATTTCTCCATAAACTAAAGAAAGAAGGATATAATTTAAAGTTTAGAAAGTCTGTATCTTCCTCGATGCTTTAGCTTCAAGACAATGTTTTGCACCTGGAGCAGAAAATACAGTAAATTTTTCCCACAATATAATTATGTTTCAATTGTCTCACAAAAAGTTGGAAAATGGCCTTGGTATTTTAGTACAAAAGGCCTAATTACCAGTTGTGATTTCAAGTAGTTCTTACTTGAAAACACTTTCTTACTGAGGTGATCAGCAAAGCTAAAATCTTCAGTTGTCTATTCAGTCCAACTCAAAAGTGCAAATTGTATTTTAAGTTACTTGCTCAATCATCTCACAAGGATCACATCAGGAGCAATCATTTAGAGCAGAGTTGCAATCAATCTGAGAAAAAATTTGATGCTCAGAACTAACTGATGTGTCTGTTTTAAACCAGGGGACTTGAACCCTATTTCTCAAGATCTACTGTCCTGCAGGTTTTAGACTGAAAAAGAATTCTTATATTTAGGGGGATCTTCTTTTAATTTCTCTCAAAGGTTTGTATATATTAAAGTGTTCTTAAACTTTCTTTCTGGGGTTTATTTTCTAAGCCAGGGAAATTCTACTCCAGTCTCCAAGGGCCTGTGTCCTGCAATTTTTAGATGTGTCCATTGTTCAACAGAGCGGGGTCAAAGTGATAGTTCTGTTGAACATTTGAACAGTTGTGATGGTTTCTTGGAAACAACTTTGTTGTCTTTCAGCAAATTTACTACTAATTTGATGTTTAATAATGGCTATGATCCATCTGCACCAAAAATCTTTTGCTTTTGTTATGATGCAATCTACTTTGTGAATTAAAACTTTATTGTGATTGTTTTTTAACAGCTCATCACAACCTTTAACTTGAAATGACTCAATAGGTCAGTCTAGGAAAAACGTTGTTTTTCAATTTTGCAACTGAAGAGGCCCACTGATAACGGCTGTTTGCTATGTCTGGAAATCTGATTGCATCACTAAAAGTTCACAAAGACAAGATATAAAGACTTTTTTTCAGTTTTAGCAACCTAGAGCAGATGTTCAGTCTGGAGTTGAAAAAAGTAGAAATTCTTCTGTTTTGGTTGTTTATATATATATATATATATATATATATATATATATATATATATATATATATATATATATATATATATATATATATATATATATATATATATATATATATATATATATATATAGTTTGCATTAACTGCGAATTCAGGAAAAACAAACAAACAAACAAATCAGTTTCAATATGATTACAACGAAATGTTTGCAGAAACATGTTTCTGTGAAGGTTTGTGTCATTGTGTGTTGTTCATTTTTGCACCCACTAGATGGCGCCAGGAAGCGTGGACGGGACCTATGCAGGTGTGCTTTTATTATCACTAACCAACTGCTGTATATGAAGAGCTGTCTGCCAGCCCTCCTTTGACTTAATAAAAATAAAGCCCAGTTGATTTAGTTAGAGGTGACATTGATATTTAGTTTTGTTGTGTACCATCACACAAAGGAGTAAAAGGCAATGAAAAGGTAGACAAATTAGCTAAAAGGGCTTTAGAGAGCATAACTATTACATTTCCTTTTTGGGAAAGGGGAAGGCAAATTAATTAAGAGTAAATAAATAGAAATATGGCAAAAAAGGTGGAGTGAAGAAAAGAAAGGAAGGTGTTTAAACAAAAGCCAACGTAAGTTAAAAAATATTAATGAGGGGAAGGGAAGATATAATGAAATTAAGATTAGGTCATACCTGTTAAATGTCATTTTATGTGTTACTGGTAAGAAAAGTGAAAAATGTGAAGGATGTGGAGAAAAAGAAAATGTAGAATGTGTATTGATGAATTGTAAAATATGAGACTGAAAGAGAGAAACTGATAAAAATAGAATTTAATAAATATAAGGTAGCAATGCTTCACAATCGATGGCAGTATTCACCTGAAAGTTGCTTGTGATTAGCCATAACAGAAAAGGAGAAGAAGAAGCCTCTGATGCCTGAGTGTTATTCTTCATGATAAACCAAACCTTCTGTTTACTTGCTTGTTTGAACCTTTTCAGGATTGCTGTGCTCATTTGGTCACTCCATCTGAAGTATTCTGGATTCCCTTGTTCAAGACCTCATCTGCACCATAAATGTCGGAACCCATCTCTGTGTCTGGCAGCTTTTACTCACCATCATTCTCCTGTGTTCTTAACCTGTCTATCTTTCTACTATCACTGCTTTCTGTCTTGTCATCTGTCTGGCTCAAGAGTCATCTGTCACTGTCAATACACAAGGAAAAACAACACCTTCCACTCACTTGTCCCTGGCGGCTCCACCTACATTGAGTCAAAGTAAGCTTGTTTCATATTTTATAGTGCATCTCTAGTCAATTCCGATCTAACCTCTCATGTCTCAAAAGTGTTCTTGTTGTCAACTTCCAGTTCCTTCCAGAACAGCCTTCATGACTAAGATTTGTTATTAATATTCTTGTAATAAAATTTTTAGATTTTACTTGCCTCCTGCGTGTCTGTGCATATGGGTCAGAAGATTACATACTAACATGACAGTTAGTAATAACATGATATATTTACTAGAATTTGGGATAATCTAAAATATTCTGAAATACTCCATTACAACATTTAAAAAAATGCAAATGTAAAAACTGCAATTCAGAGTTTAAATGTTTTGTGCACAAAACAGATTTAATCATACTGCTTGGGTACACTGGACCAGCTCGAAGCACAAAGCAACAAACTAAGCAAACTATCTGTTGTGAAAATTATCAGGCAGATGCAACTATTTATTTAAACCCTTGAGAGACACTGGATTTTTTTTTAATTTCAACTCTCTGACACACATGATTTTTTAAATCATGTGTGTCAGGTCTAAGTTTTGTCAGCGAGCTTAGTTTAAAAAGACATTTAGGTACAGTCAGCTGTACTGTTGCCGTTTTTACCAATGACCCATTTACAGATTCTGATCTTTTGTTCAGAAGCAAATGGCACAAATTAAAAGAAGTTTAATTTTGTACACTTTGTCTTTATTAAATGGTCAAAATAGGTGGCATTTCACAAGTTGGGTATTCAACAATAACCAGGAAAAGTAGTTGTTACAATACTAAGACAATTAGTATATGAATTCTCGCAGAAGTTTTGCTCTCGTTCAAGAGCAGTTAAGTTCCATCATGCAGCAGGCTTGAACAAGGGATCCTCTGTAAAGAGTTTGTTCACTAAACTGGCTCCTGGTGGTGGATTGGCACACTCTGCTGAGCGAGAGGTAGGGAAAGGCAGGATGGTTGGTTCAGTCTGTCCCGGAATATTGGGGTCAGGTCTGAGGGGCAGAGTGACTCCTGCTTTAGGCCCACCTGCGGGAACGTCAGGGAAAGAAGGCAGGATCATTGGTTGGTCAATGGCAGGCAGAGTCCTTATCAAGCCCTCTGGTTCATCATGTGGTTCGGCCTCATGTTCATGCAAGTGATGATGGTGGTGATGTTCATGCTCATGCAGGTGAGCATGCTTGTGGTCATGGTCCAAAGCAAGCTCATGGTCATGCTCATGGGTGTGTGTGCCCTCAGGATGGCTGTAGTTATGGTGCTGATTGGGAAAGCCACCAGTGTGGTTTCGTGCCTTGGCATGATAGGCATGAACGTGATCATGATCGCTGTCAAGTCCATGGTCATGTGAGTGGGCATGCCCATGCCTGTAGGCACTGCCTGGCTTATGATCATGGGTGTGGTGATGTTTGCTGTCATCAGGATGTGGGACATCATGGTGAGAGTGATCCTTGGTGTGGTCATGGATGTGATCGTGTTCACTTAAACGTAAATGACCTTTGCCATGTTCATGGCCCTGCCCTTGTCCACGGCCATGACCGTGTCCGCGTTCCCCACCTTGACCATGGTCATGGCCCTGACCATGTTCGTGGCTCCCGCCATGATGACTTTGTCCACGGCCCCCGCCCTGACCGTGCTCGTGGCTCCCGCCCTGACCGTGTTCGTGGCTCCCGCCCTGACCGTGTCTATGCCCATGTCCATGTGAGTGACCTTTGCCATGCTCTTTGTCATGGTCATGGCCTTTTCCATGTGGATGTGTGTGTGTGTCATTGTGGGGGTGGTCAGTTGCATCACCCAGTAGATGTTGTTTTTTTTCTCTGTCAGCAGCCTGTGAAAAATCAAGAAAATAAAGATTTGCATCATGTGGAATATTAGAGCAACACATTCGAAGCTGGTATAAAAATGACACCAGTAAAACCCCTTTTAAAATATAGAAACTGTAGGTTACCTCTTGCTCATAGATTTCACATTCTACACTAATGTCTTCTTTATCACCTGGGATTTTCATGAGAGATGCCTTACAGAAGCCCTTGTGCTGAGAACAGAAGCATATTTTAAATGTAGCATTCCACTCCATTCAAATCACATAGTGAAAGCACATGTAAAAGGACGAAATACAGATTTATAACCACATAAATTTTAAGGAAAATATTTTGATATGACTCACTGAAAATTCGCATGTCATGATAGGACACTTTTCACCTGCTGGTGACTGTTTATACTTTCCGCATTCAGTCTCCTGAATAGTGTACTCCACATTGTAATACATGTGCATTGCCATCTGGAGACAAATGTAAAAAAAGAGAAAAGGTTTGTGTTTAAAATAGGATACAGCAATGGAAAATATATATAATCAGGAGATTCTCGTAGACTGTTCAATTGATGTAACTTGTCAAATTTTCAACTAAAGGCATTTTTTACCTTGCTTTAACTAAAATACACAATAAGATGGGATAAAATAGTATACAATGTGATGTTTATTTGGTATTACTTTATTTTTATTTTTTTTACTTACGCCGGCAGAAGCGCGTAAGATTTTGAGCAGAGCAAAATGATTGTTCAGTCCACTTTCATTGTTGAACTTCTCCAGTGATTGAGACACAGCCTTCTGAACCTGTTCGTTGCCAAAGTCGATGAAAGTTGAACAGTCGGGGCAAATCTCTGTCACCCTGGCTGAAGGAACTGAGTAAATATAAAACGTCCTTTTAGTGATTGGATATTGTAATAATGTGTTGCATTTGCTAACCTCGCAAAGTTCACTTTTATAAAAAATCTTAACTTTTGGCACAAAACCACACACACACACAAATATTATTATTTTTTTTTTTTTCATACCTGGCCTAATAACACAGTCGTATTTGTAGAGACGAACCACTCTGTGTGGCTTATTGATGTAGATGGCAGCCTTGCATTGTCCATACACCTGCAAAAACACAGTAATGTAGATATATACAGTATATATTTGTTTGGATTTTTTTCCCAAACAATTTTTTTTGTATTCTAATGGAGTAAGAGTAGAGTCAAAGTAGAAAACAGAAGATATCGTGTGAAGTTTTGTTTTAAATCCTCAATTATTAGGTTGTTTGACAAACAACTTTAAAATTAGAACCATGGTGTCATAGCTGTTTTTATTTTTGCTTGAGGCATGCATTTTCATCCTCAACAGCAGTGCTGTTACTTTAAAGATGGATAGTGGAAGGAGTCGTTGTGCAGGAATTGCCTTCATTTGTTTCCAAAGTGGGAATTTGGGTCTCAGAAGGATGTCAAACCTAACTTCATCTAGATGCAACTTGCATGGTAAATCCATGTTGCTCATTTCTTGGGAATTAGTTAGATGTGTTACTTTAAATACTGTAGCAGAACAATAATGAATATTGATTGAGAAGTTCTGTATATACATCTGAATTAATGGGGTATAAACTAGCTGAAGTGCAACAAAATAGTTTTCTAATGTGGCTATGATATAAGAAACAGCTGCTTTTCTTTCTTTATCTGCAAATCTACCAGGTTGTATCTGATGAAACCCAGCACACATAGTGTTAGATTAGATTTTTAAAATATGGATTTGGAAATGCTTATGTTTTACTTCCCCACAGGCAGAGAAATAAAGATTATTAATTTTTATGCCTGTTCTGCCTATGTACTTTATAATAATTCACTGAACTGCCATTAAGTTGCATCCGTTGCATCTTAAACAGATGACGTGAAAGGAGCCTGCTTCTGCTGACACCAAAAGTTAGCTATGAATGAATATGTGATAAAGAACAAGTTGCAGGACAGAATTTACTTGTGTGTTTATGTGTTAAGACTGAAGATTCGAGTTCTAACCGGCATCTCAGTTTCGGGACGAGCCTCGCATTTCTTCCAGTCCCTCCTACTGAGAACACTGCAGTTGGTCTCCACTACATCCAGATTCAGATAATAAACTACTCCGTTTTCTCCCTGTAACACACAAATAACAATTATTATGTCTGATTTCTACACAGTGTTAAAATGAATATATAAAGCACTAATAATGTGTGATTTGTCATATCTCCTAAGTTTTATCTTTCAATCAATGTAAAAAAAAAAGAAAGAAACTCATAGAGTGCTTTATATCTTAGACCAAGAAATACTCATCAGTGGGGCTCAATTGGTTTTACTTACATGTCTATCCAGGTGGACATTGGAAAGCCGGTGCAGGCTGAAGACGTAGCCATCCACTCGATCAAGGTTGATCTTGCTGAGAGCTAAATGAGCAGCACTCACAGCTGACGGATCTTCACAGGAACCTGCCTGGATGCCACCCTGCTCAACAGGCGCGCAGTAGACGCTCCCCACTACCAGCAGGAACAGGACACAGGTCTTCATCACAAAGCCCTGCTTTGACTCTATCTCTGTCAAACTTACTATGCCTCTTTCTCACACACCAACCAAACAGAGAGAGGTGCCAGGAGAGAGGAAAATGATGACCCTTTATATTCTTGCTCTGACTATCATACCCACTAGAGTCAACACAACCCTCGGCCTCTGTTTCATTCCTAAACAGATTGTCACATCTAAGACTTTGCTCCTGTCTCTCAACCAACCAATCAGCTACAGTACAGACTTGCACAATGGAGTTTATCAGCCCTCTCTCCTCTTTAGGATCAATATGGTCGGAAGGTTTGGAGACCTTTGGTTGATTGGTAGAAGTCACATGATCTCCTCTTGGCACTAACATTTAGTTTACTCAAAGGCAAGGCTGATCCTAAAGGTCTAAAAATTAACATTTGCAGAAAGTCTTTAAAGCTTTAGTCAAAATTCAAAGAGAAGCAAACTGAAGTCTATGAAAGTGATAATTGGTAGTCAGTAGGAACAGGAGACCATTTTGGTTCAGCACATTATCAAATTTTGACTTATTCCTTGCTGATTATCATCTGAATTTGGAAAACAAGTTTATAATTATTTTCAGACTTTACAGAGATACCGTTGACCTTTGTCCAAATAAATAAACAAGACAGAAAACCACCTATTAGAAAGTCAATATTTATGTGCTAAAGTACACCCATGTAGCAAATTGGTCACAAAGACCTGTTTATGTACATTTTTGAATGGCTCAATTTTGACTGAATGACTGGTAAACATAAACCTCTGAAAACAAATAGCCTATGTGCATTCTACCATCATCTAAATGACAGAATAGTAGAACATCCTTATGGCACTATACTTTTTTATCTGTTCACAAAATTATATTAGATATATTTATTATTGAGTCAAAATTTTTCAGTGGATAAATGCTGAAGATATAATTTCTCTTTATTCATTTAGCAAATCTGCCATTTAAATCGGAGCAAAGATTTAGAAGGTGCAAATTTATGTTATCAATCAAATTTTATTTGTATAGCACATTTCAGCAGCAAGGCATGTCAAAGTGCTTTGCATCATATCAAACACAGAAACACAATGCAACATAGAATCAACAATCAAAACACGACATTAAGTCAGGTTCCATCAATAAATTTGTAATTGATTACGTTTCAAATACAATCCTAAACAGGTGGGTTTTTAGTCGAGTTTGCATCCATAGAAGGTTTACCTGTTACACTCCTACTGTGTTATATGGAACAAAATACCTATTGCTATTTTTATTCCCACTCACGCTCACAATCACACAGTTTAAAACGGTGTAAACAGCATTTTAAAGGCTCCTGGCACAAGGCTCCGTACAGCTCTCACGGAATTTCGAGCAGAGACTCTGCCATCCCTCATGGATTTTTGTGCAATTCTATGGTACCTGTTAGTGTCTAGAATTTACAGGGTTTGTGTTACGCGCAGTGACCCTCAGTCACTCGCCGTTTTTCTTCCGGCACCAGGCTCCGTACAGCTCTCACGGAAATGATAAGCTATATACAGTGCATCCATAAAGTATGCGCAGTGTTTAAATTTTTCGACATTTTATTTTACAGCTTTTCCAAATTGTAATAAATCAATATTTTTCATCTAACTTCTGACACACACAAATACTCCATTATGACAACGTGGAAAAAAGCTTTTGAGATTTTTGCTAATTTATTAAAAATAGAAAATCAAGAAATCAAATCTAAGTAAGTATTCCCAACTGTTGACAAGGAGATCAAAATTTAGCTTCCACTGATCATCCTTGAGGTGTTTCTACAGCTTAAATCAAGACCACTTGTGGTAATTTCAGTTGATTAGACTTGATTTGCAAAGGCTCACACCTATCTATAGAAGGTGCCACAGTAGAGAGTGCATGTCAGGCTGCAAACATGAGGCATGAAATCCAAAATTGTGTATAGAGCTCCAAAACAGGATTCTCTTGAGGCACAAATGTGGGACAAGGGGTGAACTCTTCAGTGTGAATGACAGGCATCGTGTTTGAAGGAAACAAGGCACGACTCATCACCAGACGAAATACCATCCCTGCAATGAAGCATAGCAATGACCCAAATCACAGGGGCCACTCAAAGGAGTGGCTTCAGAATTACCTGGATTGGCCAAGTAGGAATCCAGATTGGAATGCGATTGAACATTTCTGGGCAGATCTGGCTGTGTACAGATGTCTACATGGAACCTGATGGAGAAGTACTGCAAAGAAGAATAGGCCAAATTGCCTTAGGTGAGCTAAGTTTGTAGCATAATATTCAAAATGACTGGAGGCTGTAATTGCTGCCAAGTGTGGATCAGAAAAGTATTGAGTAAAAGCTGTAAATACTTATGTAAATGTGAGGTGGTGTTTTTATATTTTTAATAAATAAGCAAAGATCTATAACTTTTTCCCACATTGTCATAAAGGGGTATTTGTGTGTAGAATTTTGAGGAAAGATTCATTTATGCAATTTGGAAAGGCTGTAAAATAACCAAATGTGGGAAAAGAGAAGTGCTGTGAATACTTCCTGAATGTGCTGTAAAAGCTCAAATACAATTGGAAAAAGAAAAATCAACATGCCCTTTTATAACTGTGAAGGCATTGAGTGCCTGAAGCTTGGAACCAATGTCCATAATCAAAGACCAGGTTTCCTTCTCTGTAAATGTTTCCCACATTTTCTGCAGCCGTCTCCAGTCTTTTTTATGTTTCAGTGTTTTTGTTCTCAGATTAATGTTCAGTGGAAAAGATGCTAAATAAAACTCCTGCAGAATATTTTCATTCATCTTATACAAATATTCTAACCTATTCTATTAGCTTGTTTTTAGTCATTTCTGTTTATGCACACACAAAAACAGATTTTAAATGCTGTATATTTTTGTTGCTCAATAACTCAAATAAAGAAAAAAAGCATATCAACTTTGCTAACCTAATCTGTAAAAATGTTGCTGTTTGTACGTGACTGAAATCACAAACTTTGAGATAAAACCTGTTCAGAGTTAGAATTGCTCAATGGCCAGACTTTGCTCTTTTCACTGATCATTACGTTTTTCCTCCCTCTGCCATAGTTCCATTGCTTAATTTAAATAAGTCTGTGGTTGTTTGTCTGTTTGCTCTGTTTCCATCATTCCCACCAACTTCATCCTGGGCCTGAGCAAAAACACAGCTTCATAAAAGAGCTGGAGGTCATTTGCATCATGTGTTAGTATCCTTCTTAATCCTGCTTCAAGTCCATTCAGAACCAAATTAGCACAAGGCAGTGTTTCAACATTTTAAAGTATTCTGAACAAAATAAATAAATTATTTTTTCTTTCCTATTCCTCTTGTCATGTAATGTTGGTCATTGGACTGCAAACACCATAAACATGTATCAGCTTAACTAATATTACTTGCCCTCTGCTTGTATTTATTCTGAATCCAACTCAAAAAATGTACAACATAGATCACCTTGTTCTTTCCTTCTGTCTGTTCATCCATCCTTCCATCACATGTGGATGGATAGATAATTTTGTGAAACTTGTTTCAGAACAGTATTATATCTTGGCATTTCCATGGTCTAAGTATATAATTGTATAAACAGATGAATATGACACCTTGTCCAAACATCCATTGCCTGCTGTAGTATCATAAAGATACAAAAGCAACTATTTTGCTTTCCTTGCTTTGTTAACTTCCCTCTGAATGGCTTTCAGAACTTCCTCCACATAAGCTATCTGAAACTTACAAAACAATGACATCATCTGTTTTTGCCAAATAGCTTAAAAGCGTATAGTAGTCATAGTAAACATCCCAATTTAACAAAACTACTGTGAAAATCTAAGGGTTTTTGTCATATCATAGGGATATAACTTTAGTTTCAAAAAGACTTATTTCAAACACAAGATGGTGCTGGAGTCTAAGTCCCGGTCAGACATGCATTCAACATGTTGCTGACAGATTTAAATCAGTGTTGGAGTGAAAAATGATACACTTGTTAAGGTCTACAGTTAAAACACACTGAGCAATATTCACTGCAGAAAAAAGACAAATAATAGTTTCTGTTCTACTCATCAACTTTACTAGAGAGACCAATGGTCATCTTAGGAGAAAAACACAGACAGAGCCCAAATTTTCCCCGCTGAAAATGGTGATTAGAATCGTTTGAGTCTACTCCAGTCAGCATATGTTCAACATTTCAAGCATTCAAAATAGAGGCAGCATCGGTGGTCAGGGGCGATTTGCAAAAAAGGTCTGTATGTGTTGAAACCAGAAATAATGATGAGCTCAGGGGCAGATGAAGAACAACTGTGGCTCTTGGCACAAAGTCGTGACTGTGAAACAGTTTAACTCATCTGAGTTTCAGCTCTTGCTGCTTGCTGCTCACACAGGGAGTATATAATAATCCCCTCACTGTGCCCAAGACCTGGACAGTTTTCAGGCACATTCTGTGCAGTTTATACATCACACATTTGGTTTTCATTGCTTTGTATTCAATTTAAAAGCTAAAAACCCTTTCAACTAATATGAGTGGTAATATGAGAGAGAACACATACATATAGGGGATTGTTCCTTAACCCACAGGTCAGATATTTAAATAAAGACTGATTTCTGCCTTTTTATAATGAGACCTCCAAAAATATTTACAGTATTGCTGATTGTGAAATGACGGCATGGCAATCTGAGAACTTCAATCACTCCAGCAAGACTCCTTATAAAGACATTGTGATGCTATCTCAGAACCTTTAGGCTCCAATTCTTGCCCACATGCCACAAAGTCTATCTGAGAGATTGTTCTTGGAAAAGAAATAATCAAATTATATCATTGAGGCATTTAAAAATAAGTAAATGTATTTTAGAAACTAGTGGTGTAGTCTGTGTTCCATTCTATATCAAAAGGAAAGCTTCAAAATATATAGTTTGAATATTAAAGAGCTATTTTCAGAGAAACAAAGAACAGAGTCTCACAACAGATGGTATTGTTCCTCTAGGGGCTTGATCAGCAATGAGTCAATCAGTCCTGGGTCAGAATAGCTGACAAAAACTCATTTTTGCATGTTTGCTCATTCCAAATATAAATGTAGGCTGTTTATTTGGTTTATTTAGAATCCAACAATACAAATAGAGCAAATGTGATTGGATTTTTTTTCTTTGTAATGCTGCAATACTTCTACTCTTTCTAAGACTGTTCCCATGAAAAGCCTTGGTACCAAGCTGATTAAGATCACATTTGTCTGATAGATTCTGATCTGCTCATATTATATATATATAATTTTTGCTTCATTATTCCATAAAATGACACTATGTGCTCAGATAATAGTTGTTAACATATAACTTAAACACTCTTTTCAGTTGCAATACAAATTTAAACATACTGTATATCTACTGCTTAGACTTTAGAGCACAATATTTTTTTGAAATAGCTAATGTAATATGTTGGGTAGGTACAAATAAAAATTTCTAGTTGAGCAACTATGCTGACGATATTTTGAACAATTCTTATCTTTATATCAATCAATCAATCAATCAATCAATCAATCAAATTTTATTTGTATAGCACATTTCAGCAGCAAGACATTTCAAAGTGCTTTACATCATAACAAACACAGAATCACAATGCAATATAGAATCAATCATTAAGTCAAGTTCCATCAATAAATTTGTAATTGATTACATTTCAAATGCAATTCTAAACAGGTGGGTTTTCAGTTGAGATTTAAAAGAAGTCAATGTTTCAGCTGTTTTACAGTTTTCTGGAAGTTTGTTCCAAATTTGTGGTGCATAGATGCTGAAAGCTGCTTCTCCTCGTTTGGTTCTGGTTCTGGGGATGCAGAGCAGACCAGAACCAGAAGACCTGAGAGGTCTGGAAGGTTGATACAATAAAAGCAGATCTTTAATGTATTGTGGTGCTAAGCCGTTCAGTGATTTATAAACTAACAACAGTATTTTAAAGTCTATTCTTTGAGCTACAGGGAGCCAGTGGAGGGACTTTAAAACTGGTGTTATGTGCTCTATCTTCTCTATCTGTTAAGAAAACTTCAAAGGGTCAGAAGATACAGCTAAATATATGCAATACAAGTATTATATATCATGGCACACATTTATTTGAAGAAACTCCATTGGTTCACAAAAACAGCTAAAATTGAAGAACCATGAGGTGCAGGATTACATGACATCTCTTTTGATTACTATTGCTCCTTCATAATGTCCCTTTGGGATCTGGTGTGCTTTGTGCTGGTGGACGCAGTCTGTCCCCCAAAGGAGACATAGCACCGGTCATTGAATGCTCTCTCTATGTCACTAAAATATCACTGAGTCCCACACAGTTCTTATGAATGTTATATAAAATATCTAGGCTCAAACAGAATTTATCCATGTGAGTGTAATTAATTTCATTAGCCCGGTGACGCACTGTAACCGTAGCCCTGAGCATAATCTGGTTGTCTCCCATGTGACTTTAATAGAAGAAAAACTTCCATAAACAGTGTATAGTGTGCAGTCTACATGTGCTTCAGATCATTTCCACATGTGCTAATTAACTGAAGCGATGTTTACTACTAGCAGTTGCTTACCATAAATGTACAGGTTAGTAGTAAATAAAAAAGGTAAAGCAACATTTAGTCTCGAAGTAAAACGTGTTATTTAAAAGCAAAAATGTTTTTTTATTTAATACCCCTGTAACATTGTGTATCTTTCTTGTGTTTTTAATTATGTTTATCTAAACATAGCTGTGGGCAAATAACTCCCCATTTCCCTTTTTGTGCACCTAAATTGTAGCATGTATAATGCTACTAATCCAGGAGCCACAAGTTGTTTGGTTGTGTTTAAAATTTAAAACTTGCTAAACTTTTTGTTTATTTGAATTGCATTTTAGGAAAGAATGTTCATGAACAGTTATGTCAACAGTTGAATCTAAAATGATTGATTTCTTAAAAGAAACATGTCTTTTTTTAGTTCATACTCATGAGATGTACATCACAACTCTCACTTGCATTTTATTAAGCTAGTTAAAGTATTTATTTTATCATCTGAACTGTTTTGCAGTGGTATTCACCTGAGCTCCTCTGAGCACCTTTAAAGATTTTGGAGGAATCCATGTGTTGATGGAAAAAAGGGAAGTAGACTTTGTTCTATGGGGTTTAACATAGATTAAACAAAGAAACTTAAATATTTTAAAAATATTTAGTCACATTTGATACTGTTTACACAATTATGTTTTTGTATATTGTCTGTTAAGATTATTGCAGGGCTTTTTCTTTCAATTCACAATTATGCATTATTTTAAGTAGCTCTAATTCATAAAATTCCCATATATTACACTAACATATATAACACGAAAGACAGTTAATAGGATTTGTTTGTGAATCATTTTTACAAACAACCCAATATTTCGTTCATTTTAAAATGTTTAAAATTACTTTTTCTGCATCAAAGTTTTGTGTTTCAAGTTGTGTTTCAAATTAAGTATATACTGTTATACAAAATGTTCTCATCCAGGTCATTAAATGGAGATATTTAACAAGTGTTCGGAGGAAAATGGGTTGAAATAGGTTTTTTCCATTACAACAAAAGAGAGCCAATATCATCACTGTGGCTTAATGTTACAAATTACACACCTCATGACAGGCTAATGGGGGACTTTGTGTGGCTATTTAGTTGATTGCAAATGGACAGACACACACACAGCAACACCTTACCCTCAGGAACATACATAGGAGCAGAGAAGATGCTTAAATGGCATTTCCCTGTGAAAGATATATCCCAAAACAAAAATGCATTGGGTTTTTCAAAAATTCGCACTTATTAATAATCATGACTTCAATAAAAAATTTAAATATTTAATTTTTCTTAGATTTACAATAAGTCAATGTTGTTTGTGACAGTTTCAAAATTAGGTTTCTGTCACTGAAATTACCAAGCTATTCCCTGACGTCAAAGTTACTATGATTCAAAATCTTAACATTAGCTGTGAGTTACTCCCCTCACTGATCCTTCCTGTCCCAACATGTTTGCTTGTCTTTAACCCGGAGATTGATCTTGTGCTGGTTTGTCTCCCTTTAGCCTGAAGACTTTTGAGACAACACAACCACTTTACCAGACTCATAAATAAAGAAACCTCTATTTTTTGGTGTTCGTTGATTTGTCTCTTTGCATGCCAACTGTTTGCTTTTAAACGTTTCCAGAAGTGTTCCCAGTCCTCTTATGTTGTTTACACCACAATATTGTGTCTGTTTCCAATAAAAATGTTTGTGAGAGATAATAAAATAAGAAATATTTGTAAAATAGTTTGGCCTCTTACCTCAAGAAAAACGTTTTGTTTCAGTTTTCTGGTTTTTATTAGGATTCAATCATAAACTCTTTTTGCAATGTGATGAGTAGTAGCTTTTGTTAAATCCTGAATGTTTGCTTCTGAAATATTCCTAATTTTGTGGTAGCTCTTTTTATCTCTGTTCTGATACAGAGCCTTCACACTGGTTTTAAAATGTAATAGATTTAGTTGTTTGTTATTATTACCACCCGTTTTCCCTATCAACAAAATATTTTTGACACCCATTACAAAACAAATTCCTCCAGTAATATCTTATCAAACAAAGAAACTATATTGCAGATAGCTTAGAAATAGCTTTGTTCACAAGGGTTTGACAATAAAAAAGCCACATTAAAAATGTGAAAGCTTGCAGACTTGTCCCCATATGATTCATATATGAATTCATCACCATATATCTTGTAAACAATGTGCATATGGTTTTGGGAACGAGATAAAATTCTCTTTGTGGCACTTAGTCTCTTTACAAACACAAGCAATTACACATAATGCTTTCAGGAAATTTTGAGGCTTTTAAAAACATTTTTATCCCCAGCAACATGTACTTAAACACCAATTACGGTTGCTCACTAACACTTTGACTCATTCATCATCGCACTGTCACCACGTGAGATCAAAGCTGTGAATGCAGGCCATTCCAGTAGCAGCATTTTTTGATAACTGAACCTACATGCTGTTCCTCACGTAGCCTCATCAGAGCTTATTATGGACGGACATGAATGACTTACTGACAGGGCCAGTAAATAATCACCGTAGTCGCCCTGTATGCAAGCACAGTGAGTTCAATGCCACAGGTCATTTAGCCGAGCCTGGAAAACTGTACCCCGTTGTTTGTGTTCGATATGCCTCTCACAGCTGAAAAGACAGAATGTACCTTTCTAATCAGCAGCTGTGTTTCTCTTTTCTCAAAAAAAGAGAAAATCCTTCCAACTGTGTCTTGATATGTCCTGTAGCCCCACCCACATGTACAGTATGTGAAAGTACAGTGCAGTGAAACTACTCCTAAAAGTAATTCTTTGCACCAGAAAGCGCCTGTGCTTAGGGCACCAAAATGACTAGCAATGACCCTGTTAGTACAGGTTACATGCTAAAATAAAAATAAAAAAAATAAAAATAAAACCTAGATATTAGAGAGTAGCATATTGTACCAATATGCTGGAAGTGCCCTGCACATCAGGGGTTAATGCACAAAGGTATCTGCAAGGGATAAATGTTAGCATACCTGAGTTTCAAAGTGGATTAGAGTTTAAAACTAGATTCAAAGGCAGAACTGCTCCTAAAGGCGTGGCTCATTGCATTGATACACTCTGTTCACATGTAAATAAGGCACCTTTTGGATGAAAAACTGACAATATTTATTTCAACTAGACAGCATTTTATCATTCTTGCAGATGGGAGCTGTTTACATAATTCAAGTTGCAAAAAAAAAACAAAAAAAACTTTATTGTCAACATTTTTGATAAATTTTAATTCCCTTTCTTGCTCCTTGTTAGCAATTGATGTTTGCAACTTTTTCACACTCTCTGATAAAAAGCCGAACAACAACAACAAAAAAATCTTTAGATTATTTTGTAAACCAAACACCAGGACTCCCCTATCTTCAACTAACAATGTCACCTTTTCCATGGACTTGCTTCCTGGAAGATTTTTTTTTCTGTGTGTTGACGGAGCTCTTTTCCTATTTTTGTTTTAGGAGTACCACAACTTGGCAAGATTAGATGTTAGGTTGCCTAAGGCTATCTCAGTTTTGCAGCATTTGTATCCTGTCAGAACTCTGCAGTCTTTACATGTCTCTCTTGTTTGATCATTTTGACCATGTGCTCCTTTTAGTATGGGCCTTTTTTTTCTTGAGATTGGAATAAACAGGTTCATCTGTTTACAATGCAGTGTTTTTCTGCGTGTTTTCAGCAATGTGAAAAATTTAGTTCTAACTTGTTTAATCTGGCAGTTCAGACAAAGGCAACAACAAAAAATAATCCTGTGGCCATGTCATTCCTTTTACTTCCTTTTAAATATGTAAAATAGGAAGATGTAAAATTCCATGACGTCAAGATGGATGTATTATGAGAGAGGATAATAAAGTGCTTCATGCTCTGACGCACCTTTCAACTGTGTCATAGGTGGGAGGATGTACAGCTCTCTCAACATTTATTACTTCCTTTCCTAAAATTATGTGTAAAAAGTCTTAAACTGCATTCATCCTTAATTGCAGTAGCATAATCTCATACTGTTCAGTAGGTAAAGAAAAAATTGTTGTATGAAATAACTGAAATATTGTCAGGTGGCTCTATTAGCACAAGTTCTTAGAATTCATACTGCCATGTGTAATATTATAGAAGACGAAACACAATTGTTCCGCAGTGCAGAAATTTCAGTGTAACAGCAACACCTGTGATGAGACAGACTATGGCAGAATGTTTAGAAAACTTCTGAAGATAGCTAACTGGAGACCTGATGGACATAGTGTAGAAGCTGAAGAGGAACAGTGCAGGCATAATTACCTTCATGGCCCCCGTACTGCAGACCAGCTTGTCTGAAACACAGACTTGTGTCCTCACATACTGTGGGTAGTTAGTGGGGCAGGCCAGGATCCACTGGGTGGTAGTCCACTGCTGACATCTCCAGCTTGTCTCTCAGACTGTGGGTGCTGTGCAGGGCTGGACAGGACTGCAACCAAAAAATGGTCCTGGCATTTTGGCCATGGTGGTCCACCATGATTATTTACATGACATGCAAAGGTACATGACATACCAGAGCATATGTTTTGTTTCAGCCTACAAGGAGGAGAGAAACCAGTACCCACAGTCTGAGAGTCAATATTGAAAATGAATCGCTTAATTGCAAAGCTGTGTAATGCTATCGATCAATACTCATCAAGGTCATGCTATTTCAACTCCTGACTCTCCACGGGGTGGGCAGGGCTGTATGCCTGAGTGAGATGGTTTCTGAATGCTGGACTATGACAAAGTTGTTCCAAGCTGTCGGGCTGCAATCAATAGGGGAATTCAACTGGTTAGCATTATTCTGCATAGCTCAAGTCTATGGGCTAGCAGCCACAGTCACAACAAACACATCATCAGAATACATATAAGAGGCTGCATGGAGGTTTAGTTAGAAGTGTTATTGCCTTGCAGTTGTGTTTGAGTCTCAACCTGGAGTCTTTCTGCATGGAATTGTTCTCCATATACATGTGTGGGTTCTCTCTGGTTTTCTCCCAAAGTCCAAAAATATAACTGTGTTACAGTGAAGAGATAATAGAATTATCCTTGGGTATGAAGGTGTGGTCATGTATGGTTGTTTGATGTGTGTCTCTGTTGCTCTTTATTGGACTGGCAACCTTTCCAGGGTGTACCCTGCCCTCAGTGACAGCTAGAGAAATGCACCAGATAAGCACCAGATAACCTGCAAGGATAAGCAATTGTAGACAATGGATAGATGAATAGGATAACTGTGGGGGTAAATATTAGGGAGCTATAGTCTCATTGTTCAAGTCTCAGTTTTTTCCACATATTCAATATATTTTACTTGGGTTACATTTGCTACAGAAATATAACGGTCAAATATGGAGTTATTTAATTACTTTAAAAAGTAATCTGTGGAAGACGACTTATGCGTTGTACTTAGGGATATGACATAAAAAGCAAAAACAAAAGAAAAAAAGAAGAATGCAAACTTTATGGTTATGGTTACAGACAAGAGTCAAAAGTCATTTGATCAATGAATATCTATTCTATCAACCTGACAAAACTGTCCTGTTGTACAGCACCTGAGAACAGAGTCTCTTTTTTAACAAATAAAACCTCTCATTGGTTTTCAATTTATTTCTCATTTCAAACAAGTAAAATAAGTACTTTTTGGCATTGGGTTTTTTTCTTTTGGTATCAAACCCACACTTTACCAAACCGAGTTATGTACCAAATGTTGAGTATTTATTTACCAAACCAAATTATTTATTTAGTATTTATTTTATATCCAAAAATTATTAACAAAGGAAGCTTAAAATCCTGTTCAAGTTCAAAATTATCTGTTATAATTGTTTTGTTATACAATGCTAATCCATCAAAACTGAATGATAATCCTGATACAAATATGAATATAACTGTTTGCAAATTGTATAATCTGGAACATTATGGTTACTTATGCTTTATTTCCATTTTTTGTTGACAAAAATTCCCAAATTGGATGTTTTTCCCAATTACTTTTCTGTTACACCTGCATGATTGTGTGTGACTTTGTAAGAACCACAACCACACAGAGGCATCATTGTCTGCCTGCTGCGACTGCCTGGCATCTGGGGCTCTAATTACATCCTGCTGTCTGGATCAGTGCTGGTCAGCTGCTGGGGGCTGTGAGGGAGAATTCATAAGCAGCTCTGTTTTGGTAGAAACTAAGCAAACTTCCATTATGTGGGCCCTGCACATATATGTTGAATATCTAACCAAAAGACTGTGAAAAAGACAAAGTGGGTTGTAGACTGTCTCATACAAAAACACACACAATTCATCTAAACCTTGAAAGGCTTGAAACAGTAAAAACTCTTTTGTAGACTTGCTCTAAAGCTGGTGATATGTTGCACATTGTTACAGAACAAAGTTAGAGAGATTATAAGAAATACCAAATAAGGAAGAAAAATTGAGAACATGCTTTTAGTGAGCTTCATGGGTCATAATAATCTCTGTCCAGGGTGTGCTGACACCCTGCCAGAGGGTCATTTATGTCCATACAAGCTTTTATTTCTTCTTTCCATTATCAGATAATTGGGATAGAGTGACCAAAACAAATTGGTCACTTTATCCCAATTTGTTTGGCTTGGGAATGATGCTAATTTAGTATCTGAAATGTGTTGTCTAACTCAGGGGTACTATTGATTTCAGTGTAGGTGCTTGTACAATCAGAAAAAAAACTGCACAAGTTTGATGGAAGATGTACGTTAAGAAAACATTCTTCCTTGAAGATACACATGACAGTAAGGCAAATATTTACCACAAAGAATGAAGACAAACTCTGCACATTTGAACAAAAACCAAAACATTCGTTCTTGAATGGTGCTTATTATTGACCTTTGGCCCAAGATGTAATAATTTTAAGCATACTTATGCACTGCCTTTTGTTTGTATGTGAAGTTTGTTATGAACAGCCTATGCCTACTGCAGAAGTCAAATTACAAAACACAGCTTGAATTCAGATCGATAAAGATTTTTTAAAACGAACCTTTCCACATGGGTATAGAAGTCCCTCAGGAATACCACAACATACCTAGATAATACACATTTCAGGACACATCCAGAGACTCCAAGAAGCCGCTGTAATCTGAACTACTGTGTGGTACATAAGCCTGGAGAAGAATCAGAACCATCCCTCTTTTAATATGAAAGAGCAAAGTAAAAACCCTCGAGCTTATTGGAGAGAACTCTAAAATCAAGAAAAGTGACCAGGGCATTTGTGAGTTTTTCTACACACAGGTGAGGCAACTTTTCTTCTCCTACTCAGGAGTTGCCCAATAAGCCCCTATCTATTCATCTTTCTCTCCTCTATCTTTTTTCTATCTCTTCCTTTTAAATTCTTACTCCATCGCCCTTCCTTTGCATTTTTCTTTATACCTTTCTTTTCTGTCCGTGTGTCGATTGCATTTGAAATAAGCCGAATAATATCAGTGCATACTAAGTGGAGCATTATAGTGAAAGTAAAGTCTGCAGAGAATTATTAAAATGTAAAAATAATAAAAATAATTAATGTACTCTTCCCTCTGTTTTCTGTTTAGAAAAGAAAATTTATTTAAATAGTGTGAATTTACAACATGCTATCTCAAGCCACCTTCATCACCCTTGCTTTAAGTTTCTTTAGAGAAAAACACATTTTTACTGATACTTAATCTTATTGTGACAAGTTTCTCTCATATGTTCTATCAACTGCTATATACATGTGTTTAAGACATATTGTTGGCTGATCATACTTGCTTAAGATGAACAAATAATCAGACAGCTAAACTAACTTGGGAGTGGAAACACAAATGTAAATATACAAATCAGATACCTGATAACAGGAGAGATTTTAAACACATCTAATATTGTTCAACAACAGTTTATATGTGCCGTTTGAAATGGGAAGATATTAATAAAAAGGATAGCCAAATGTTGTAAGTTAACATGCTATTTTGAATGGATTATCCTGACTAAAGCACATACAATGTTATTGAAGGAATTTACCCTTATGTATTTAACTGTGAAAATTCACTGCAGTGACATTTATTGAAAGGGACTTCTTCAATGAAAACAAATGACAATGGTTTTGCAGAAATACCTTGTTAAGTACAATAAAAAGAGCACAAGCATATGTCACTGTCAAAGCCTAGGTTAGATTTATGAAGGAAATAAATACTTTTTCTTTCTCCTTCATATGAACACCTTCACAAGTTCCTCAAACACCCGAATGACCTCAATAGGAACAAATCACCTTTTGTTCAGGTTGATTTGAATCCCATCTGTTTTCAGTTTCTATTGTGTCTTCTCCCTTTTATTTCCCTCCCTCTCTCCGCCTCTCTCTTCCTCTCTCCATCTGTTGTGATTGGCTGCTTTTCTCTGAAAGCTTTCTGCTGGTATAAATCACTGTTGGGGGTGGAGATAACTTCAGCTTGCTGTCTAATGCTGAAGGACAACGCTATAAAAACTCTGCTGGTCACAATTGCTCAGTTGGCTCTCTTCTGTAATTGAGAAAAACAAGTTGTGACTTTTGGATTTTTAGAGTACCATCATGTGTAAAGGACTTGCAACACTCCCTGCCACCTGCTTGAAAAGGTAAGATCAGTGTAATTAAAACAATAAGAGGAAGTAAGTTGTTATGCTTACGGAAATCAAATCAAATACTATCTGCTCTTTTTCTTTAACTGTTTATTTTTAGAAACAGGATACTACTATTTGAAACCAGTTTGTATATTATATTCATCAATAAAATATAAGAGCTCTTGAACACTTCTATGCTTCTAAGCCATTCTTTTGATGTTTTTTTTTATGCATACAGAAACTGAAATCTTTGAAATGCATGTTTCCACAGTGCTAAAGACATCAAGCACAAAATAAGCTTCCTACTCCAGAAGCCTGAACCTCAAGCCGTAGATCAGAAGGAGATAAAGGAGAAAACTGCAACGACTGTTACAAAGAGGTCAGAATAATTCAGATGGTTTAGTTTTCTTTTTTTTTTAATATTTGATTTGTCCTAAAGTTTAACATGTTCCTTTTCCAGAAGATAAAAAAAAAAAAAAAAAAAAAAATATATATATATATATATATATATATATATATATATATATATATATATATATATATATATATATATAATGCTCATTGTAATACACCTGTTGCATTAAGAACAATACAAATATTCATGTAGGAGAGAGTAATGTGAATAAACATATGTGTTGGTTTGTTTGTTCTATTTTATTTCAGTCTAATATTGTTTAAGCACAATTTGTTGATGAACAAAATTACCTGTAAAGTGCTTTCAATGCTTTCTTATTTCACAAGATGTTTTTGCCTCTTTCAATAAATAATTGAAACTGAGGATTCTTTTCAGTAGTGAGAATGCCTTTTATTTTGTAATTTTGGGAGCGATAAAGAGAATTGATTGATTGATGCGTTGATTCATGTGACAAAAGACCTACCAACGATGTACTCAGCCAGAATGCCATTTTATTTAATTAGAAAATCAGTGCTCACATGTCTGAGGTTCTTTACATTCATTTAGTCTACTTACTCTTTTGTAGCTGTTTGGACCAAATATACTCATACCTTTATTATGATTACTGGTGTTTTGACTGGAGAGTTAAATTTAACATCAACAACTTGCGGAACAACAGATCTTGTTTTGACCCTGATCTGCCCGCAGGTGTAATTCTCACGGGAAGCTTGTAATTGTTCTTTATGAGAAGGTGATGGTGCTGACCTTTCCTTTCCGGTAATACGTAACCAATAAATTAACAGTGATAAATAATCAATATTTAGTTCATGGAGTCATTTATATGAATACAAATCATGCTTTTTTCCCCTCTGGACATAGCTGTTATTATTCTTATGACTTTTGGTTTTGCGAAGGCAGAGAGATTTTTGTGGAGGTGTAAGTTTCCATGATAGAAAGGTCAGATGTTATTGTCACTGGTGTCAACACTGAATTCTGAATAATACACGCAATAATTTAAAAATACTCTGGGACAAAAAAAAGCATATTTCTTTATGCAGTATTGAAAATAAATCATTCATCCTCATCACAATCATATTAAACCTTATTTATTGAGATGGTAGTAATAGAGTTGAAGAATTTGTATGTGAGATAAAACAAGTCTAAAACAAAACAAAACAGCGGAATCTTAAGATAAACCTGAATAAATATGTACCAATAAAAATCACATTTACATTTTTTTGCACATGCTACCTCTCTGCTACCTTTTAAAAAAGCTATTTGTCATCTTCCAGAGTCCCTAATGCTGCTGAGGTGGAGAAATGGAAGGAGTCTTTCTGTCATGTAATGAGCAGTGAAAGTGAGTACAATATTACAGTTTCACATCTATAAAAAAGACTTTAAAGTAGAACAAGGTAAAGTACATGAACAGCTACAGATATAAATGAAGCTAAAAGCTGATGTGATCCCAATTACATTGCCTCTGACTGTCATGCTGGACTCATTAGTTCTCAGCAGGAGGTCCTTGGGGTTTATGTAAAAGAATAAACTTGTTTATATAAGCTGAATAATGTTTCTCTTGAGACACAGTTGTGCTTCAGTCATGAGAACACTATCAGACAGCAGCCTGACAAATACTTTACTCATTAATGGTCGTCAATAAGGTTTTTGATGAGAGCAGCATGCGTGTTATCTCTGCTCCACATTTTAAAAATGTAAACCTGAAAAAAATCCAAAAAAAGTGGAAGCTTGTTTTTAGGGTTTCATTGTCATAATTATTCATGAAGTGACATAATTTTGCATGAAACAATGAAACACTATTTTTCATCAAATGGAACTTAGACTTCACGATGTTAAGAGGAACAAATTAAGTACAAACATGCACAGGCAATTCCCAGTTAATTCTCAGGCTCTGGGTTTTTGCTACGTGTCACGAGGCACAACTGGATGGCCCCTGTGGGTGTTGTGACTAGTGCAGAGTTTGTGTGTGGGGGGTGGGGGGGCAAATGTGGGCGTGTGTATTTGTGTTTGTGCATTTCAGCACTCTGAGAATCTCGTCAAGCGTATGCAATAGACAGTAGAGCATTGGCCTTGCGGGAACCAGCTGAGTTCTGACATGATGCATCCCATGAACCTAACTACTGACCTCCAACATTGTCATGTCTTCCTTCTGCCTCCAGCCGTCAGCTTCTAGTGAACTGATCTTCTTTTAGAAGACTTTGTTTATCATAAACAGTTTCCACCATCTGTCATTTTAGTTGTGCAGAAGTTTGAAGAAGCACAGCTGTGTCTGTTAAGTCTTTTGGCATTATGTCCCCAGCAGAGGCTCACATCTATTTGCTTTCCGTCTTTAAATACTTTAGACTACTTAACAATTAGCTGATGTTTAGCACACAGATTAAACAAATGCTGATGCAGATGGATTAGTCTTTGTGTGAATACTAATTGATTATGATCAAATGACAATTCATTTTATTCCTTTTGTTTGAACACAAATGATCAGTACTACATGAGCCTACATGGCTTCCTCTGGATTTTCAGATTTGGACAGTAGCAATGCTTTTACTTGCTTTAGATATGCTGTAAAAGTTCAAACTGAGGCTGTAGCACATAGTTATGACAATTACGTCTTCGATATTTAATAGCCAAATGTCTCCATTGTGCATTAGTCAAAGTCAAGAATGGCTTATCTTGTAAAGTGTGAAATTTTCTAAAGAAGCCCATATGAGCTATTTTAAGGAGTTTAATTTCCTTAGTTAAAATAGTTTTTAAGATATTTCAAAAAACTTTGTAAGCTTTTCTACCTTGCAATACACTATATATGACCTTGGTTTGGATAAACTGAAAAGTAGATACTTGCTACCTCCTAATTTTAACCTTTATTTGATGAGTTAGGACAATTAAGAACTAGTTCTCATTTACAAAACCAACATGGGTAAGGACCAGCACAAAATAGACATTTTGTCATCTTAAGCTATTAAAAGTGTCATTTTGGTTATTTCATTTAATTTGGCATTTACAAATTTTTTATTGGTATAGTCACAGATATGATCTTTTAGTCATGAATTGAATTTTCTATGTAAAATTTGTATGATCCTCTAGGTACTTTGGCTTTCTCCTACGGTTAAAAAATATGGACAGTCCAGAAACATAACAGTCATTGATTATTATTTCCCTTAGATGTTAGATTGTGTCCAAATGGAAAGAAGAACGGATGTTAAGTTGTGTTATCACATGTCTATATAATTTCTTTCTTGCTCCTAGTGGGTCGCACAGTTTTTACAAGCTTCTTGAAGTCAGAGTTCAGCCAGGAAAATGTTGACTTCTGGATTGCTTGTGAGGACTACAAGAAGACTCCACCTTCCAAGATGGCAACCAAAGCCAAGCAAATGTACCAGCAATATGTTGAGGCAGATGCTCCAAATGAGGTAACGATTTTTTCATTATTTGATAAAAATACTTGAATGAAATCAGTAAGTTTGCTTATGTAAACATTATACAACACTTACTGTTTTAAACATAATTTAAGACAATAGGTTTTAAATTACGACTTACTCTTGCTTATTTGTGAATGAAGTCTAAAGCACTAGAAAAGGCAACTAAATGAAAAAAACAAAATAAAAAACAGCCAAGGGTAAATATCTTTTGAAAGTAGAAATGCACATAAATGACATGGTAAATAAGTATGTAGTCTATCTAATTAAAACAAGAAAATCTGATCATTAGGAAGGACTTTAATTCCCCCCAGGAAATTCAACAATGAACAGTGTTACCAATCTTGGTGAAACCAGCTTTCTGCTTAGCTCATTATTTTTCTTTGGCTATTTCTTTTTCTTTTTTTTTTACTACATTCTCTGAAAACATAGTGTTTTATGACTTAGAGCGAATAACTTTGAGATTTTTTTTGCCACTGTTGCATTCCCCCCACCCCCTTAAAACATAGTTTTAAGATTTTTCTGGATATGGTCAGCAGTTTACTAAGAAGATGACGTTCCATTTGCCCTACACCTGCACCTGTAAAATTTAATCCAAGTTTCCAGATTTTTACTCTGCCTCTTTTTTTTATTCAAGGTAAACTTGGACGCAGCTACTAGAGAAAAAACAAGGCGGGAAATCGAGAGTGGCAGCCCATCCTGTTTTGATGAGGCTCAGAAGATGATCTACAATTTGATGGAAAAAGACTCTTATAGAAGGTTCCTGAAATCCAAAATGATTCAAGAAATATGCCAGAAAGAGAGTTGTGCTGCTCAAGAGAAGAAAGGCTGTGACTGGCCTGACAGTAGGCAGGTTTTAGCTGGTGGGGCCTAAACACTGGGGTGACATAAAGATTTAAAGCAGGAGCCAAAGATGGAAAGTGCAACAGAGAACTAGACTGAGAGCGACAGATTATCAGAAAGAGTTTATCCTTAATGGTGACTCATGTAGGTTTATCTAGGATGCCTTTTTTTTTTACTTATTCAACTTGCTGTCATTCACTTGTAAAGTTTAGTAGTCATATATGTGACAAAATCTAATGCTTTCCATCTCTGAATTCACAATCTGCTGTGTTGTGGTTTTCTGGAGAGATTGGTATGGATAGACCTTGCATTGTATTTCCATTAATATAAAAAATACAGATTTCACAAATATATGTACTGTATAGTGACTCCAAATTATAACCCTTGTAGGAACTATAGGTCAGACATTAAAATGGATTACGATCAATCTACCTCCAACCAACAAACTAACCTTTAAAAAGCTCTTCACTTTGAAAGACTTTGAACACTTGAAAAAAGGTTAAAAAGACAAGTAAGTACCACAGACTGCTTAAAGACTGCGGGCTGAATTTTAGTGCAGTTCCAGCACAAAGTTAGTACAAAACCAAAACTTGATTCAGTTTATCAACCTGCCAAGACACTCCTTTGCACTTTAGCAATTTTTTGACTTTTCTTTGGAATTCAAAAACCTAAAATCTGACAAATTTTGAAATAGAAGCGAAAAGAAACACATCAATCAGATCTTATGACAATATTACTATAGACATATGGTCTGATTGATTACAAAACTTCAGATACAGCTAAAAGCACTGTGCAAATACAGTATATGTTTTGTCACACAGTAATGTTTGAATACAGCCCAGCATAACATTATAACATTATATTTGTGTTGACAAGCACAAATATTAAGTATTAAATATTAAGTTGGTTGGTAACTATTCACAAACAAAACAGTTTTACAACATAAAAATATTAGTATAGTGCACCTTAACTGAATGCAAGAAAGATAACGCCACTTGCTTCAAAATGAGTTTTAGTGGCAACAGTAAACAGAATGTTAGATACAAACACTCTCTATGGCTTAACAATTTAAGTTTTTCATTTTTATAACTTATTTTTAAGTCTATAATCAATGTTTATGGTGGCTTGTGCAACAGCAAATGAATGTCTCTGATGCCTGTTCTCATTGCTTTGTAATTCCCAAAATTCAACAAAACTATCAATTGGCTGTGCTGTATGAACATCTTGACATGAGCTATACACTGTGAAAATATATAAAACTAATATCAGAATACCATATTTTCATGCTATATACTCTCTAAACATTTTAGATAACAGCTAATTGCTAATTGTTTTTTATTGAGGTGTTTTCAACATTTATATGTAAGCCATGCTGCATTGCCAAAAAAATGGATGGTGACTTGCTAGATATAAAAGGAGACATACGTGTTAAATTAAAATGTATACAGTGATCATTTGAAAAAACGATTGATTCTGTATGTTGATATTATTCAATTATGGTATTGTCCTATTTATCTGTCTGTGATTGTTCAAAATAAAGTTGTGCTTCAAAAGTTGTGATGTTTTGTTCGCTGTGTATTATTCCATTTACATAAATCCTTCTTTAGTTTAATGGCAATGAAGGTAGTCATTCATTTTTTATGCATGTCCTAAACTGCACATTGCAGTAGGAGTAGTTGGGCAAATGTTGGCCATGTTTGTAGTCACAATGCTCCCCTTGCTGATTAGACTCTGTTTTTTGCTGTGCATTATACACAGGTGTGGTGTAACACATAGTCATTTGTGGAGATATTATATTAATAAAATATTAGCTTTTACTCAATGCTAAGTATAAGAAGATCAGGAAACCAGTTCCTTCAATTTGATGCATATGAAGTTGTGTCTTCACACTCCGTTCTGCATGCACACTTTAAGAATATTTGATCATTTAGTTACCTGACACATTGGGGTTATACCTGTGGATGTATTTTTAGGGCCACACCCTGAACACACTGCTTTCTTGATTGACATAATGTGAATGTCAAAAGAGATCAGCCAAGATATCAAGAAGAGAATTATGGAGCTGCACAAGTTTCCAGACATTTCTCCCATGTCATACAGTTCACAGGCAATGCAACTAAATACTTAGGAAAGTAAACTCCCGATTTTGAAAGAATTAAAACACTAAAAGTTAAATTGTAGCAGTTATTCTCAAAGAAACAGGCAGCCAGTGTAAAGTGGATAAAACAGGGATGAAGTGCTCACACTGAGAAAGGCTTCATTTTGTTGATGAGCCTCAAATATGTGTGTACTTAAAGCTGGTAACAACCCATCTCTGTATCCAATGGATAAATATTAATAGGAAAACACAAAGATGCGCTTTGTTCATTTTGCTAGCTCAGGTAATAAGCTTCTCCTGACACGCAATCATGGTCGGAAACGAGCAATAACAAAGCATGGTGATAAATTATAGAAAAAGTTGCTGTAATATTTAATCAACATATACAGAAAAAATAGAAAAGAGATTGAAGATTTTATTATTTGCAAAATTTTCAAATCAAAATGTTTTTAATCTGTTACTGTCAAAACAGGTAATTAGGCTGTATTTCTAATGCAATTAGAAATCTAATGCAAATAGAAATTACCAGAAATTGAATAGGCTGTGGTAAAACACAGCCTATATCTGAATAGGCATTTACCACAGCCTATTCAGAGATTTGTTTGCTGCAGGAAAGTGTCTAAACAGAAGACTGATTGATGTGTTGACCAATTTATTAGTTATTAAAGTGTGTGTGTGCATGTTGGGGTGTATGTTTGCAATTTAATCAGTTTTATATTACAAATTTCAATCCATCAGTAAATATGGGTTTGATCTGTTTACTTGAAGGTCTTAAAAGTAAAATTGTTCTTTTATTATTACAGTAAATTTCTGTCATTTGCAAACCTACATCATTTCCTGTGCAGTGTTTTCAGATTACAGATCATTATCAAAATGTAACAGTATCATCTGATAATAAGCACAGGGCAATTTTTGTCCAGAGGAATAAGTGTAGGTGTATCTATTTATGCATATCCCTAACTTACACATATCAATTGGTTTAATGTTAGAACACTAGTTAAAGGACAGTAACAGTGGATTGACTTACACTTAAAGCACTGCTTTCATTTAATTTCCTCAAGCCGGTTGACATCTCCATTAACTGTTCAAAAATGGAATAAAATATGCCTCGGAAGGTTTTTAGCCTCTGAATCCTTTTGAATTATCCAACAAAGAAACTTCTACTGGAGCTCCAATAGTAGTTTCTCCTCCATGTTTATCAGTTAGTTATTTACCCTGTTTCAGATTAATTTAAATGGCTGCAGTTGCATTTAGATCCAAGTTCATCCATTCAAAGAGCTATGTACAGAAAAGTAGAGCAATCTGAGCAAATGTAGTGTTACATCTTTCTGATATGCATCACATCCACCGGTCACATCCACTCATACTCACACCATAGACTGCACATGACTTTACTTCTAAGTAAAAAGCACAAGCACTACTCACTACTGCCCCCATCCCACATAAGACGCCAAATTAAACAAAACAAAACAAGCAAAACTAGTCATTCCAATTCCTTAGTTAGGAAATTAGTTTTCCTAAGAGTTGATAAAAGTAACTAAAGTAGTTGCAAAATCACCTACTGCATTACTTGCTAAGTTTCTGAAAATAGGTACATATGCTTATTTTGTTTTGTTTTTTTAATTTGAATTTAATTATAGTAAACAATGTTAAATATGGCTTGTGTTTATTTTTAGTCACCCGGGTCAGGTCTACTACAACTTAAACAACTTACACAGAAACTGAGAGAAATGCTACTCAACTTTAAGTTTAAAGCTGTTGTAATGTCTGATAGAGGATTAATTTCATAGAGGTAAAGTCTTAAAACTTAGTCTTAAAACTTAAAGACTTAAACAAGTCTTAAAACATGTTAAAGAAAGACAAGGACAAAAAAATAGTAAACGATTTCCTGGAAATTGTTTTATTTATTCAGCAGCATGTATCTGAACCCACTGAGAGGGACACTTGGGGTGGATTTCCATGTCATTTTCAAGGACACTGCGACATTTTCAGAATGGTGGATGGATAATTTTATATAATAAGTATGATGAATGCTCTAAGCCTTCTTAGAAAATTAAATAGAAAATGACCCCAATCCCCCATTGAATCCTTGATAAATGTATTGTAGATTGTTGAAAAGCTTTTTATAGGACCATGATGGAATTGTATGTCTACACAGTTATGTAATTGTCAATTCCTCATATGAAAAAAATAAAATAGCTGGTACTAAGAAACAATAAAACAAAATCTCTCTCTGTGTGTCTTTCTCTTTCTTCCTCTCTGTCTGTCTGGACAATGCTAACTATTGAATGTTTGTTTACCATCAGGGTAGGTTCACGGACCAAGCTTCATTTCCAAAAGCCTGGATGAGCCTCTGTTAACTGGACCAGTAACTTTGTTACAAAAACATTGCAGATTTAGGCAGGTGCCAAACATCTAGTCTCTTTTAGCTATTGTAACCACTACTTAATTTAATTAGCAATAAATTCAGTAGGAAAGTTACTTTTGTTCTAGGGTCACACAGGAGGATGATAAGCATACAAGTTTTAACAACTCAAGTTTACTTTTCTTTCCCCACAAAAAAAAAATATAATCCAGGTCACACTAGTTCCCTTAATGAAATTAAGGTATAAAACTTAAATTGTCCACCCTTATATAAAAATATCAAATTAATATATAGAAAATTGAGGTTAGTTTTTGTTAAACAGTAGCTTTAAAGCTTATTTCAACAAAAGAAATTACATATTCCAGTTAGTCCTTCAATATAACAGTTCAGCCAGTCAGTTCAGTCAATGTGGGCATAAGTTGTCCGTTATGAAAATGTTCATGAACAAATAGTTTGTGGAATAAAAAAAAGATTTGGGGCCCCCTTTTTGTTCAATAAGCTTATCTGTTGTCCACGCAAAACATCCAGCTCCAGCGGCACCAGGCCCTCCGTCTTTCCAGGCTTCAGTCCGAGTCACAAAGATGGCGGCGGAACCCTCCTGCTTCTGGAACCACTGGCTCGTTCAGATATCGGTCGTCCAAAAAAAAAAAACTACCGGAGAACTCTCAGAACAAAATGTACATTATCCAGTTCAAAATAAACAGATTTCTTTCATATCACAGCAGCACTTATGCGTAGTAACTTCTCTACTTCTGCTGAAATGTGCTTAGTCTGCATAGTCTGCCATTTCTTTTTTTCTTCTTCCCTCTTCTTTACTCTTCTTCTCGTACCGACACAGGAGAAATGTGGGTCTAGTGCCCTCTACAGGACAGTCTAAGTACTAACAAACAAACACATTAAACATACAGACAGATCAGCATAGTTTATGGGGGTTACACTATATATTCACCTTTTAAAGAGGCAGAAAAAAGGGATTCAGCCTTAATGGTTTGCTTTACTTTGTGACTAGGCCAATGCATTTCTGCGTTTTGAACTTCAGCTCTGAGTGGTACGGCTTGTGTAATCCCCGAGACTAATCTTGCGCAAGTCCTGCAGAACACCACAAAGGAAAAACCTCTGATGACCAAAGCACAACAGCAAAGACTAAGTGAAAAACAATTTTTACCTCAGGCAAAGTTTAGCCCACAGGTTATCAGTCAATGGATGATGTGAGGAAAAAAAAAACAAATCAGTAGGTTTGAACAAAGTTCAGAAACACTAAACAATATCTAGTTGCTGTTGGGGGGAGATGGAAAGCTTTACAAAGATATGCTTGAAAGAGTTGACATATGGGGAAGGGAATGTTGGAGACAAAGGTTACATTCCAATGGTAATATGATGATAAATTGACAAATACGTCATATCAAAGAATCTCAAGATTGGGAAAACAAAACAAACATTTTTAATAATGCCTACCTGTACATAATAATCTACTCCATTTGTTGTTGCTGTTTTTTAGGTATGTAAGCAATTTAATATAAAGTTGTGAAAAAATTCAGATCTCATATGGTTCTTTTTCAGATTCCACACTTCAAAGTACAAGAAAAACAAGTGAGATGATTAAGTGCAAGAGATGATGTTATAAAGAAATCATCCACTATCTTGGCGTTTGGTCAAATGCACAACAAATACTAAGAACTGCTGTGGCTCTTAGTATTTGAGCCACAGCACAAAGAACAAAGAAAGTAAATGGTATGTGACTTGAAATGAGCAGTGAAAAAACTAAGTTTAAAGGGAAATAATAGGACACAGATGTGACTATTCAAGGCAAGGTCAAGCAATCATGGAGGCATAAAGCACATGAAGTGAACGAGTGATTATGTCTTGTTAGCACTAACAGCACAGAAAACCATAAACCCAAAAAGAGACAGAAGAAGAAAGACAACATTGAACAGGACACGAAGAAATTAATCTAGCTTTTTTCAAATACCTTCCTAAGATTATAGTATGCTTTTTCTAAATGTTTCTGCTTACACCTAAATAGTACCAAGTCAATTTATCCAAATGACAAAACTGATTTTGTTTTTTTGATTTTAACATACAATCTGCTTGTAAAAACACTTTCAAATATTACACTAGACAAATCATTGTCAACTTCCTTCCCTCACAAGAATTAACATTAGGCAATTCCCCTGGCAGGATGTTGGAAGCAATAAAGAGCCATGTGAAGTTTAAAAACACAAAGTGAATACTACAAATTAAAAGGAAAAATTATCATGTCAATGTACTGTTGGGGATCCAACCTCAGACAACAGCAGGAGGTGCGTGACTGAAAAAAAGATTTTAATACTCAGAAGTCAGAAAACAATATTTACACTGGAAAGTCTGAGAACTGTATGCTACCTTAGGTGACTAAATCAAGAGATGAGAAACAACTGTGGACAAATATGAAACTAATGCAATAAGGCATAAGGCAGTGTTTTTCAATCCTGGTCCTCAAGGAAAACATATGTTTTAGATGTTTCCCTGTATCAAAACAGGCTTTTGCTGAACTACATTAATCTGAATCAGGCGTGTTAAAGCTGGGAATGATCTAAAACACGCAGGGAAGTGTGCCTCGAGGATCGTGGTTGAGAAACATAGCTTTAGAGAATTTTCAAAAAACATTAATGAGCAAACAGCATCATGAAGACCAAGGAACACAGAAGACAGATAAGGGATAAAGTTGCAGAGCTTAAAGCAGTGCTAAAAAACATAGCTCAATCTGACTCACTGAGATCTATTGTATCCATATTTTTAAAAAAAGAAACAGACAAAGTACTGTAGTATGTAAGTTTCCAGCTGCAGTCGCTTCAAAGACTCTACAGTTTTTGAAGGGACTGCAGAGATGCACACCTCAAGCAAGACAATATGTTGACAATATGAGTTATACGTGTGGTCGGACAATTTTGTGTGCATTCTGTACTTCTCTTAAAGGTGCCGTGTGTTCTTTTTAATATGTTTTATTTATTTATTTTTTTACAGTTTGATAAAAAGTTTACCATGTACAATATGAGACAGATAATCTGTGAAAATATTGATCTTCTCCACCTCTTTTCTGAGCTACTATTGCCACCTGAAGAAATTCACCAATTCGTGTTCTTCTCCTCAATATGAAAAACTACACTCAAAGACAACCACTTGAATGAATGAATGAATGAATCATTTATTTACTGGATTAAATGGGGTGCAAGCTAAGGAAAAGGAAGGAGCAACTTTGGAATTATTCATATACTACTATAACAATTTAGTACTGACGCATCAAAGTTGAAGGAATGCAAGATCTTTTTCTGTGCACCTCAATGGTCTTGCTGCAGTTTTTGTTCTAGATCGCCAAGATGCATACAACAACTGGATGAAATCTGCCAGCGGTGTCTCAATCGTGTGACAATTTACATCAGGAATGGTCAATATAGTCTTTGAGAACAAACTGCTCTAAAGCTCTTCCCCCCTTTTTTCCTAAACATGTAACTGTTCTATTTTGATTTCATTAGGCAACAGAATGTGTCTTGAAAATTCCTTGTTCCTGAGTGCATTTGCAAACTCTAATTTGTCTTTACATATTGCTTTTGGTTCAATAAATTCCCTTTGATGAGTTCTTTAGGCCACACAGGAGTGTTTTTACTGCACATAATGGCAATCTTATACGAGGTATAGCCTGTGTTATCTTTTGCTATTGTTCTGGGGTTAAAATCCTTTTTTGGATTTCTATGGGTGTTTTATGCACTTCATGTGAACACCTGGTTTTATCTGCAATTATCATTCCTTCTCTCTGATGACAAATCAGTTCCCTACAAAGTTTCCTAACGTTGTAGGAAACTGTTTGACCTTTGTTGTAATTTTCTCTTTTGTATTTTGTAGCATTCTCCATCTAATCAGTGTGCTCTGTTCTCCTCCTCCTCCTCCTCCTCCTCTGTCTCTGACTGGTATTGTGATTAGATTAACTGCTCTGTAAACAACACATTGATAAAGAAGTCTGATTTAATATAATCAAGTAAAAAAATCTAACAATAATTACCAGCATTAGTTTGTGGACAACAGAAAAAAGTAGAATGTTTTTTTTTCCTGTTGTTTTTCTCTTGAAAAAGTTTTTAAAATATAATTCTAGAGGTTTTGTCTTGCAAGTATGTGTGTTTCTTTGCCTGCAGCTGTAATAATGCCCAGGTCCTGGACGGGCTGAGACACTCTGGCCCTAAGCGGTACTCCATTTTGTATTAACCTGCTTATCGGTGGATTTTTTCTCCAGGCTTCCAAACGCTAAGCAGCTGTGAGCTTTGATAATTGAAACCTGACAGGAGGGTCTGGAGCTCTAATGTCATCATGCGCACAAGAAAGCACGTACCCTCTGATACACATGGACACAAAGGCACTTATCTCTACCACACAATTATACATGCACCAAGTACATGCAAAACACACAGCCCTGCTGCCACATGTCTGGATGTGTGGTTTATTTTCTATGATGTTTCATTTCTAAACTCTACAGAATAAAATTGATATTCAGAATATGTCTGCACCTTATTGTTAACTATAGAACTGTTGCATAACATTCTTGCAGTCATATTTGCTAAGTTATAACATTATTAAAAAGTTTAATTATTCCCACAACTCATTCCTTGAGGGGAAATAAATGATCTGGATAGCGTGCAGACTATTGTTTTCAAGCCTTTAGTTGTTTTGTTTATATACAATATATATATATATATATATATATATATATAGGATCTACAGCACGGACATTGGGATGTCATTCGGACTAGAGAAGTGTGGTCGGCTGATCACAAAGAGGGGGAAGGTCATCTGCACAGAAGGGGTCTCACTCCCAGAAGGAACAATAGCAGACATAGAGGACAGTTACAAGTACCTAGGTATACCACAAGCAAATGGCAACCTCGATGAGGTCACAAGGAAAGGAGCCACAGCTAAATACCTCCAACGAATAAGGCAAGTCCTGAGAAGCCAGCTCAATGGCAAGAACAAAATCCACACAATAAACAGCTATGCCCTGCCAGTAATCAGATACCCTGCTGGAATAATTAGCTGGCCAAAGGAGTAGATAAAAGCCACTGATATTAAGACTAGAAAACTACTAACAATGCATGGAGGATTCCATCCCAAATCCAGCACCCTGAGACTGTACACGAGCCGCAAGGAAGGAGGCAGAGGACTAGTGAGTGTGAGAACCACAGTCCAGGACGAAACAACTAAGATCCATAAATACATCAGGGACAAAGCCTCAACAGACAATGTGCTCAGTGAATATCTCAGACAACAGGGAACGGAGGTTGAGGTGCCAGAGATACCATCATGGCAAGACAAGCCCCTGCATGGGATGTACCACCAGCAAATAACCCAAGTGGCTGATATCAGTAAATCCTACCAATGGCTGGAAAAAGCTGGACTCAAGGACAGCACAGAGGCCCTCATCCTGGCCGCCCAGGAACAGGCCCTAAACACCAGAGCAATAGAGGCCCAGATCTACCACACCAGACAAGACCCAAGGTGTAGGTTGTGCAAGGAGGCCCCTGAGACAGTCCAGCACATAACAGCAGGGTGCAAGATACTGGCAGGGAAAGCGTACATGGAACGACATAACCAAGTTGTAGGCATAGTGTACAGAAACATCTGTGCAGAATATGGACTGGAAACCCCGAGATCAAAGTGGGAAACACCCCCAAAGGTGACGGAGAACGCCAGAGCTAAGATCCTGTTGGACTTCCAGATCCAGACAGACAAAATGGTAATGGCAAACCAACCAGACATTGTCGTAGTGGATAAACAACAGAGGAAAGCCGTTGTGGTAGATGTAGCAATACCAAGCGACTGCAACATCAGGAAAAAGGAGCACGAGAAACTAGAGAAATACCAGGGCCTCAGGGAGGAACTGGAGAGGGCCCGGAAGGTGAAGACCACAGTGGTGCCTGTGGTCATCGGGGCCCTCGGGGCAGTCACCCCCAAACTGGACCAATGGCTACAACAGATCCCAGGAACAACATCAGACATCTCAGTCCAGAAATGTGCAGTCCTTGGCACAGCCAAGATACTGCGCAGAACCCTCAAGCTCCCAGGCCTCTGGTAGAGGACCCGAGCTCAGAGGATAAGAACCACCCGCGGTGGGTGAGAAGGGAATTTATATATATATTCTTTTTTTTTTTTTTTTATTACAATATTGCCTCAGACTTACAATAAGAAAAGATTTGCAGTGATGTAGCCTAAATTACAAGCACACTTAATAACACTTAAAGTTTTATATTTTACTTTGTACAGAAATAAAACTAAAAATTAATTACGGTACATGGCATTGTTGGTGGCAACAGCACAGACAAGGAAACACGTTAGGTACTCTCTATGTTAGGAGTGTTATTAAAGGCATTTTCTTTGACAATAAGTCTTGAAGTATTTTAAAGGGTAGAAGTAAGCCACTGGCATTGTAGATCATTTTACTATGTCATAAGCATAGATGAAAACAGTCTGGACTACAACGCATATAGGGAAATCAGGCCCACAGGATCTTTCAAAGTGAGTAGAGGTTCATAGGGAATATTATACCAAATCTATCAGTTTAGTTTGCATCAAAATAACTTAATATTCATGGGATGGGAAGTAAAGATTTTTTAAAGGGGCAAATTAGTGAGCAATTGCTTTTGAGGACCAGCTTTTTGGCCAAACAGTTTTTAAAAGCATAGTTTTGATAATAAACTAAATGCCTTAATAATTTTTTTAATCATAATAATAACAACAATAATAATAACAATAGTCAAATGTGGCATGCCATGCTGACTTGTGGAACTTTATGTTGTGCTACTGTGGATGTTGAGCCTTTAGAAAAATGAAAGACACTTAATGAAACTTAAAGGAGAATGTTTAAGCACCCATAGCGCAACCTCATAAGGGAGTCAACTGCTCCTAATTTTTTTTGTTTCCGTAAAGTACATTTTCAAAACAATCTAAAATTCTTAGCTTTTTTTTTTTTTTTTTCATGAGATCAATGTTCATCCTGACAGAAAAGGTTGCCATAAAACTATGGTTGCAATAAAAATTAAAGCTGCAAACACAATTGGATGGGTATTGCAAGTCAGTGCCACTCCTGCCTTGTGGCGACCACACCACAAGGCACCATCTCCATCATTGTCGCCCTTGTCAGGGTTGTTGTAACCCGTCAGTGCTATTCCTGAACCTGTCCACAAGGTGGCCCTTTATGTGAATGTTCCAAATCACCTTCAGTCCACTTTAGTTCAGGCCCAGGTCAAGCCTTAAAAGATTGAAAGAAATCGAACTTTCCATTTTTGTCACTTTCTGTTTGAGGGCGAATAATTGGCGAGGACTTCCTGTAGGCTTTGGAGCAGATGCCCTCACGTTCTCACTAAAATGAGAAAAGAAGATCACATCACCCCAGCTCTAATGTCCTTACATTGACTCCAAAAACAAACTTACATAAAACTCCAAAACAGCTGAAAGACTGACTTTGTTTACATTTAAAAAACCCTCCCATTTAGAGTTACCTTTGATTAATAACAGCTGGAACATACGTTAATATATTTGATGCATACTTGCTTGATGATGGCATTTGAAGCAATGTAATATTTGCTTGTTTCAGAATTTGTTATGGTATTATATTTGTAAAGAACTTGGAATTCCATGTTGCTGAAATATGCTATGTAAATAAACTTAACTTCACTAAAATAAGGATGATGAAAAGTAATCAAGCAATGTTTTGGGTTTGGGGGTATTTATCCTTTGACATTTAAGCTCAGACAAACTTAAACTGATTTAACTGAATGTATCATGGGCTTTCTGAAAAGACACATGAAGGTTAATCAGACAAAGAGAAGCAGCTGGGTAAGCTGTAAGCAGTCTGAAGCTGATAAATGGCAGGCGTTAACAGGCAGGTTGACAAACAAAGGACAGCTGGTCAGCAGGTGAGACATTACTGAATATGGCAAACAACGCATCTGCTCAATGCTCTACAGAACGTCACTCCACACTAGGCAAGATTCACATCTGTGACTATCAAGTATTGACTGTCAGCATAGAATCAACAGATTAACAAGTCATGTTCTGCACCAAACATGAATTGTTTGTCACCATAGAAACTGAAAAATATTACACTCCTGATCTTGAGTTTCATAATGTGCTCTTTGTGATTGTGAGATTAACAGACATTGTTTAAAAAAATTTCAGTAAAATATTACACTGAACTTCACAGAATGACAGTGAAATTTAATTTAGACTTGGCCGTCTTTATCTTCTAGGTCAAGTACCTTAATTACTGTGACAGACAAAAACGAATTTTGTGTACGAGGGCCAACGTCACTGTTGATCACTGTGTAAGGGTTTTGAGTTCATCCTATCCACACCATCTGCTTTCAATCAATCTTGCAAACACTAAATAAAGGGAAGATTAGACAGGGTGTCATTCTAAACCTGACTGAGCACAAAGACTTTGTGAGTTTCATAATTCCATGTGAATTTATTAAATAACATGAGGACATGATGCTCTGACTAGTTTGGGAAAAGCAAGTGGCTTAAAGATTTTGAATTCAAGTCTGAATGAACTTTAATTCAGACTTGAAAAAAATGTGATAATACAAACAGAAGACAAAGCAGCATGTTGATTATTTAACATACATTAGAAAACAGAATAACTAAAAAATACAACCACATCATTCACATGATAAGTCAACTTGTTTTTAAAAGAAGGTACATTGATAACATACTGTAGATTTTACTCGGTTCATAAAAATCAACACTACAATTAAGGTTCTGATGTTTTTTCCTAGTTCAATCATTGAGGGCTTAAAAATTTAATTAGGATTGCCCTCCTGATGTACTGTTGTGACTATAATGCTGAGGAATATATTACAGATTAGAATGCATAGATGTATAGATGACATATAGTGGTGTTAGATTATACAACTATGTGGTTCAAATATCGTTGAGAATGGCATATTAGTCATAATTATTGTGGGCATAAATTAACAAGATGCCTTACACAAGATTTGACACAAGAAATCACTACCTCTTCATTTTTAGGGTGTTATGTTGCATTTATGTTTTAACTTTACTTTTCCAAAGGGTTTTAAATCTGACTAGAAGTCTACTAAGCTTGATATTTTATACTATATCATTAGTAATTGCACTGATTAAACTAAAATGGAAAGATAGTGACATAAAATATAGATTCCAACTATGCTTGAGGGGCTGGGTTAGGTAATAACAATGCCTGTAGGGTGGTTCACCCGTTGAGTCAAACAGGCCAGCACCACCTCTGGTGCTAGTATAGATGGCGTTGGTGTGTTTCACCACTTATTTCACAGCAGGGAGCTAATTTTGAGTGGTTGAGGGATTTTTTTTAAACCACTCTTTCTTGATTGCTTTTCCTCACTTGTGCTGACATTCTACTTTGCACAACTCTCTTTATATAAATTTTTGTCATAAAGTTTAATAAAGACAAAACTTTATGATATAGGCCTTTTTGGATGTGGGGTCTCTGGCATTTGGGTAGCCAAATCCTGTAATGACCCAGATGTTGTATGTTTTCTCGTGTGTTTGCAACAGCATGGTGAGGGCCATTGTCTCGCCTGCCAGGGGATTGGTAAGTGAGTTAATCCTCTCCTGGTGTAGGGTCAGGGCATTTTGTGTGTCTTGGTAACATCTGGTCTGTTGAATATGGTGGCTGGACTGGCATCACACAATGCTATTGCCTTGCATTTGCAGCATTCTATGTGGTGGAGTGAGGGAGGAGGAAGGGGGCTTGGAGTGGGCTCACGGTCCATGGTTGTGTTGGGTTTGGAGCTCTCTTGTGGGGGTGTGCCCTTGGAGGTGGGAGATTTAGAGCTTTGGATGTCTGTGGCTCCGATTTCACCATATCTACCTCGGGGAAACCTTCTCTGTGTCGATCTTCTCCTTGGTAGTCAGGCAATTCTCAGAGCAACAGTCCCAGACAGGATACTTTAAAAGAAACATAAATTTTGTGATATCTGGATGATGTCTACTTGTAACAAAACACATTTTATATTGCAAAGTGAATTCAATAATAATTTTTATAGGAATTACCTGTATACATGAAGTTTATGAATGAATGAACTGTAGACAATAACACGAGTGCTATGGCAGTTTCACATGCCTTGCAAGCCTTAGCAAGATAATAGATGTATTGTATACTGGTAAACACAATTATATATATATGTATATATATATATATTCAGCCTGTTCACATGACATAATTTTAAGACTTCACATTACCAGGTTTCTGGAAATATGTCACTGTACTGTATATGTTGCAGCTAAACAAAGTTTCGGTCAGATAGTCATCGACCTCCTTTGGGGACTAACAGTATGTGACCTTTTCCATTAGGCCCAAGAAATCTTGTAGTAACTGATGCCTCCCTGGAACTTGTAACACTGTTTACAGCCAGTTCTTCAGTCGCATCTGCTTCCGCTCTGCTCTTCGAACCCTCACTGACGTTTGAGTTGCGTACTTCTTACATGCAACATTGTGCTATGTGCAGATTTTGATTTTTGTTCTGTTCAGGCCACCATTTAGACAAAACTAAAGGAGGTGTTTAATTTATTTTATTAGGTTCCAACTAAAGTTGTCATATAATTTGCAAAAGACATTGAATTTTTTCTCTTTTACTATTTTGATAATTATGGTGACATTCATTTAGAAACAAGTTAGGTTTAGTCTCCTTGTAAATGTTGAGAGTAAATGTTGGCGTCTACCTGCAGAGGAACAATAGCCTTAAAATTCTTCTCTAGGTTTTTTTATTTAAGATAACTGCTTTTTCCTTTTGAAGATCATCCCACCAAGTCTTCCAAACCTGCTATAACATTTTCATCCCCAGGACAAAAAATTAAGTCTTTGCATCCAGAAAACTTTATAGTTGTCTAGTGAAGAAAAACAAAGTGACAAAAGAAAGTCAAATTTTGTTTTTATAACAGTAGAAAGATTCTATGAGCTCTCTGCAGCTCTCCATGAAAAGAATCATTGACTCCATTGTTGTGTTTAGAATAACTTAGATAGATATTTACAAATATAAATAAATACATCTTCAACAATTGTATGCATTATATATATTTTATGTGATCCACTACAAAACATACATGCAAGGCTACATGCAATTGCATATATTCAGCATTATTAAAGCTCTTACATTATATATTTTATGATATTCCAAGGATTTCTCTGCTTGTAGTTCTAGGGTTCTGAACTACCAGACTGGTCAATCTGTGCTCCTATAGACCCTCTAGTCAATTCTCTCCAAAATGATTGGATAATCGTTGTACTTGTCATCTAGTGCAGAATATAGGATGTTTAAAATTCAGTTAGTGACTTGAAAATATTTTTTAAAATATACCATCTGAAATTAGTGAGCTGTTTTGGCATGTTAAGGGCTTAAAATGCTGAATATATCAAATATAGATTTGTTTTCAGTGGTGGTTAAAATATAATGATTTCTAAATTTAAAAGGAAAAAAAAGAGTACATATAATCACACTTAATGATGAATACATTTGTCAATAATCAACTCATTGCAAAACACTTTACACTTAAACATTGCACTCTTACAACAACCTCTCCATTATATCAGATTATCTTGACCAAGTGTACCTGGGTGATTTATGATTTCTTGTGACTTAAAAAAATTGATGACTTGTGATTTAAATGCTGTCTGATGGAGATAATTGTAAAAAATAAAATAAAAAACTACAGGATTTGCATTTTTGATAATGTTTCTCCTGTGGATATTCATTTGAGTCTTAAAGTTAACTTGTAATAAGTGGATTTGCAAAAATAATTGCCTACATGGCGTGGCGTTATTAAGTGCTGCAAACCTTTAAATTCCTTCTCCCATGTTTTTATTAACTGGACCGTTTAGGAACCTGGTATGCATACTTGCAGTAAAACTTTAGTTTTATCACATGGGAAAATAAAAATAACTTTCTTCATATAAACCCACAACTCTGTTTATACCATTTATAAAATTGAGATTCCCTCCTAAATGATTTTCCCATCTTAGCAACTTACATTTTAGTGGCAACCTAAGGGTTGCACCACTGGGCCAGCTAAGCAGCACTGTTCTCATGAATTGCTCCCACAGGAGGAATTACAACTAAAAGGTGGGTTTGGTAATAATCCAAGTGTGCTAATAATGGAAATGTGAAACAGTTATGTGGAGAAACAGGGAAATTCATATTTGTACACTAATACAGACAAAAGACTTTAAATGATTTTGCCCTTGACTTGCAACAGCTTCCTTTGCATATTTTTCTTATAGATAAATGACTCATTTCTCTCCCAGATACTAAAATATATGTAACATATGTGTTTACTGAGACTTCTTGTTGAAATCACATACGCATGATATAGTCGTATACTTTCAGTTTTAGAAAACTTTTAATGAATTTTCTCATGACAACTATCTAAACTGGCCATTATCTGTTAAGAGGAATTTTGTTGGTCAGTAAGAATGAAAATAATAATGTTTGTCAATTTGCATGCATATACCGTAGTCTTTTTTGTGTGAAATTACTTATTTTATTAATTATTTGCTCTGAAATTAAACCAACTAACAATCTCAAGGCTTAGTTGAAGTTGCAACTATTTCCTAATAAGATTAAGTCATCGTCATCATTTCGTATTTTATAAATGTTTACAAACAAAATAACTGATGTAGAAAGTTTTAGAACTTAGTTCTAAAGTTCTAAGGCAAAAAATGATAGATTTGTGGCAAAGCAACTTTTGAAATATCTCATAAATTTTAACAGATGTAACAGATAATTTTTTAGAGTGTATTCAGATATTTTCTCATCCTAAATTAAAGGAGCAAATTGAAAAATGTAAATGTTCCTGCTTTTTTTGTTTCAGTTACTTTGAATATTGAGGAGATACATCTGACGAATATACCAGGGGAAACTTTAACAGTAACAGGTTAAATCAACTTCCCCAAAATCTCCAGTTCAGATAGAAATTCAGGAACATGTGTTATGTGGAAAGATGGGGCTGTTTCAAGATGCAGTTTGTCATTTTATGTCAATTTAGAGCCACATTTTGAAACCTAATTTTGAGATTAGTTAAATTCTTTACTCAGTCCTATGCAGGAGTGCTTTATAGATATTTGCTTGAATCAAATATGTGAATTTGGCTTCATTTTCACAAATCAGCTGCTGTTTGAAACCTCCCCACCTTCCTGGACTCTTTATTGGCTTAGTTGACCAGAAGCTCCAGGTACTGGTCAGAACGGAGGAAACGGCCAAAGGAGTCTTTCTCCATCAGGGCATAAATTCTCTTTTGAGCCAGATCAAAGGTAGAAGATGACAAAGTCACCAGGTTCCTCAGGGTCACATCCTTGGTGAAGTGGTCAATGTTCACCTGTTGAGGAACAGTTATAAAAGCTGCAGTTAGCAGAAAAAAAAACAGACATGGATAAAGTCTAACATTGCTTATTGGTCATGTACAATATAAATAACCTATTCTATTCATGTAGAATATTATATTATAGACTATAACATAGAAATGGGCATTCTCTGACCTCTCGGGGTCCCTCTGACTGGATGAAGTCTTCATAGATCTTTTTGGCCTTGGCAGCCATCTTCATAGGATTCTTTGTCTTCTTGAAGTCCTCACAGGCCATCCAGAACTCGATGTTTTCATCACTGAACTCAGACTGAAGGAAACTGCGGAAAGCAGCCAGGCCGTCTGACAAAGACAGAGGGCGTTAATAAAATCAACAAGGAGAACACAATAATAGATTTGCTTTAAGCATTAACTATACATCTACATGACACTTGAACAAAGCATATCAGCTTTCAGCCACATTAATTACATCACAAGAGGAAAAAAAAACTAAAAATCTTTGGGTTGGTTGCTAGTTGAATTTATAGAACAAAGGAATTAGTTAAATATAACCTCTGTTTACCTATTTAACCTCTACTTATCACATTTAATAGGCACCTATAGAAAGCCATTTATTTTGGAACTCTATTGCATTGCATTGCAAACAATTGTGAAAACTTGGACCAATGATAAACCTTCCCAGGAGTGGCCAGCCTACCAGTCTAATCCAGGAGAAAAAGACAGCAAACCAACATTCAGAACATGATGGACTCATTTGCCAAACATTAAGTTATCAGTTATCCTCAATAAGAAAGAGATTGGGCAACAAAGAGCATTTAAAGGAAAACACCAGGGCCAAAATTATTGTCAACCAAAAAAATGACAAAGACTCTTGTGTTATCTAGAAAGACATACAGAAGACTTCAAAGCTTTGATAGAGTATTCCATAGAATGACAGAAGTTTAATTTCGTGTAAAGTGTTTCGTCTCATTGTTCTTACCAAAATATATTTACTTTGTCCAAAAGTTCCCCAAAGAAGTTTCAGTTTTCTTCACTTAATTCAAATGAACATGACACCAAAACATGGTTGTTCTTAATAACTGCACTGTCCTAACACATCTTTTTTTTAAATCATTGTCTGACATTAAATAAGACAAAACGTTCCATGTTTAGGTGAGATGGATTACCAAAAATACTTATTATTGCTGAATGCATGAACTGCATTCTTTCCAGTTCAGAAGATTTACTTGGTATTACTTCAAAGAATTGCATTTTAACTATGTACTTTCAGGAACGATTTGTAACTTTCAAAGTAAATGCGCTGTGGTTATCCCAAAGTATAAGATCCACGCATCTCAGCCAAGGTTATTGTGGTTTCACACAATGCTGGTGAAAGCTCCCATTGTCTGAACAAGCCGGTGTTGCAGATGATAAGCATTCTGCTGTGGCCTTAGGCTTTTATCTTCCATCTAAATGGCTGGCTTGGTCCAAAATAGCTCTGAGTTGCAATCAAGCTTCAGCTTTTCCTTTTTTTTTTGATAGACCTTTAGTACAAGGACACGCATACGAGGACGCACACATTCACAGGCACAAATGACGAACACTTTGTGTATCAAAAATTAAAGACTGTTTAGCTGAACACTTGTGTCAGCAGAATTTAGATTTTATTCTTATTACTGGTTGGTTTCAACATTAAGTGAAAGAAATATAATTTTTCTGTAAGAGCTACTTTGCTAATGTTGATGGAAAGTCATTAAACAATCATGACACAGTGGGTAGCAGCAAATGAGATATAAATCAGCCCTGTGGACTCTGTCTGATGTCTCCCTAGAGATGTTACCAACACACGAGTAACCCTCATGGGCAGCTTTAAATGCACGGACATAAGTGCATACACAGACTAACTCAAGCATGCAAAGGCTGTACAAATATATCTTTGAGCCTCAAACTGTGCTAAAGAAGTCACTTAGGAAGGTCTTTTGCCACCCACTGACCTCTTCAGAGAAAATGTTTCAGTGTACACAAATCAGCTGTTCAGTGACATCTCTATGTGGTTTTAACACAAGTGACTTATTAGCAGGATAGTTTACATGTATGGCTAAATACCATTAACAGTTAGAGGTAATCATCCGTCTCACCGGTTAGGCTTTCTGAGCACTTTGTGAAGTAAACAGTGGAGCAGGATGTCTGCTTGTGGTATGCACAGAGAATATAAATGTGTTTTCCCCCACAGAGCGTTGCTAACATTTCTCCTAGTTTAGGTTGGCACCTAAACTCCTCCGGTGTTAACATCATCTTTAAACTTATTCCAATGTAAATATTTCCTTGTGGATTGCTTTTTTGCAGGCTCTTTACTATGCATAGAATTAGTCACTGATTTTTGTGTTTTTCTAGGTGGTTGCATGGAGTGAATGTTGCTACAACAGATGCCTGATTATTTTAATATGTTGCCCAGTAATAAGAGTTTCTGAAGCTTTCTTCTTTTCTTCATCATTATGTTCCTGTTTTCATAGTACAACTAGAATAACACAGAACCTTTTACTTTTCAAAAAGTTGCTTTCTTCCTTCCAGTTGCTCATCAGTGGACACAATTCATTGAGCCACATTGAGCTTTCAGTTGTTTGAAACATTGACCCAAGTTTTGTCTTATACAGTTAGTTGTTGGAGATGTTAAGCTACTTGATTAATTGCACATGCAAATTTATTTAAATGGTTAGATCTAAAAGTATACACGAACTGGTTACAAATCTAAATTTTAAACTTTTTCATTGCTGGACCATTTTTGCACTCACAAATTGAAAAACTGCTCTTTTTAGTCCTGTAAACCTTAAACAAACTTACTTCGATGAGATACTAAAAGAAAAATATCCTCATCATTATATTTTTCATTACTAATTTCAATCCTAACTACTGTCATTCAGGTTTTTAAACAACCACACAAGCTGTAAAATGTTTATGGAAACCAAGCCTTGCTTGGTGTGCTGAACCTGATTAAAACAAGATAGACACTGGGCATCAGGAAAGGAGTATATTCTGTTTAGATATATGTTGCTCTAGATGCTGTGTAATGGTGTGTATAGAACAAAATAATGATGCTTTTTGCAGTGTCTTTGCTTGGCTGCACTCCCAACAACTCAAACCCGAATGCTGCACTATGTCATTTTAAAATTGCTGTGTTATGTGCAATTTCTAGATTTCAGACACCAAAACTGTTGAGATCAAATATGCAAGTCACACAGTTTGGAGAAAATATCATGACAAAAAAAACAAACAAAAAAAAAACAACTAAAGTCTTTATTAACCAGTATATACCAATATGTTTTTTGGGAAACAATTTAAAAACACTACTTGCAATATTTGTTTTTAAAGAGACATAATTTTTTCCTACAAATCTGTTTGTGGTTACAAATAAAATTCACAGTAACTAACATAGCCACTGTTAGAGATCAAGGAAAGAACAAGACCTACAGCTGTTGTTCAGGACTCCTTCCAGACTGTCACGCCACTGAGCAGCCTCCTCAGGAGTAGGCCTGCATGGAGAAAAAAAAAAGAAGTAAGTATTGAATTTATGGATATTTGTGGTGGGGGTGCTTAGTAAAATTTGTAGTTTTTGGGGGGGTTTTCTCAGTTGGAGTACAATTTTAAGAAAAATCTGCTGAGAAACCATAGATCAGTGTGAGATGTGAGTTTTAAAATAAAAAAAAGAAGCATTGGAGGACAGGTCTGAAATTTTGGTTTTGGAAAGATGTCTCCATTTCCACACTTAAGTGTTGTGCCTGAATCTAGTGCCTGTAGTTTCAACAAAGCACCAAGGTGATATTATCCAAAAACACACAAGCAAAAATACAATGTGCAGATTCAGAAGGAAATTCTGAATTTATTTAAAAAAAATAATTAAATGACATAAATATTCACATATATAGTGCATATATTTTAGATCCACAAAGACTCAAACCTCAGATATGTTCTTCCAGTTGATTAAACTCTGGGAAACATTTCCCCAAAGCAGGTTCCATCTGGTATTAAGTGTGAGTTCACAAGAACTATTTCAACTCTGACTTTAATCTCTAAAACAAGATAAAAGGGGTACAATAGATACCTAAGTTTGTGTTTGATCTTAAAATGCTGTGGCCTTTCTGCCCTCTCTATGCTCTGTTTTCTGCACAGTTTTTCAGAGCTTCAGGTCTTAAATACATCTGGAAAGATTAGCGGCAGAACTGTAAGTTGTTAACTGACTCAACAACAGCCTGTGTTTATCTGAGCACTCCAGTTCCGTGATTGCTCATTAAGGAACTACATCTGAGATAAATTTTGATGTTTTTTCTTGTCAATTTAGCTAAGATAAGTACAAAAATATTTAATACTTACAAGGTTGTAACGTAACAGAGTTGAGGCAAAGGAAAGACAAAACAAACAAACAAACAAACAAACAAACAAAGCAAGGTTGAATGTTTCCCACACAATTTTGTCTCCTAGAAATCTCTTCAAGGTATCTGCTTTGTAGCATTTGACATCTGAGCCAAATCAATGTCTGGGCATGTCTAATCTCTTTTGATCAGCACCTCTTTGTGAATGCTCAGGGCTCTGTTCTTCCACTTCACTTTCACTTATCTGGTTAAGGCAACAGGCAATACACAGGCCACCTAACAGGCACAGCCAATCATTAGTCTTGTAGAACAAAACAGAACACTCACTTCTGCAGCTTCTCCGGCTTCTTGTCAACCTTCTCCGGGTATGGGATGATGAGGTCGATAGCATTATCAGGCTTCTGAAGCAAAACTCCCAACTTTGACTTGATCTCTTTGGCCCTGGGTTAGGCAAATCAGGAGCAGATGTTACGTTCTTGGTTTGACATCTTGGAAAAAGTCCTTGGGATATAAATCACCATCATGCCAGCATGCTGATAACGTTGTTTGAAACCAAATGTCTAATAAAGCTGTAGTAGACAAACAGACTGTGTTGATCTCGGGTAGTTGCAAAAGTTACTTAAAAAAATTATATTAACTTTAATGTTGTTAAAAAATTAAAACATAATAATTTGAAGAGCCTCATAAAACCAGAAAAAAATACTTGGGATAAGATGTTAATCTGAGACAGAAAAAAAAAAGATCTGAACTTTCCTCAAAACTTTTCAGTACCCAAAGTAACAACACAGTTTACATTTTGTTTTGCACAGTTAAAAACAGGTGAATAACGATCTTACCTTTCAAGACAAGTTTGAGGTAATGCAGCTAATCCTTTGCACATTTTCAGACGCTTTCAGTTGCAGCACTTAGAAGAGAATTGTTATTTCCTGCTAGCCCTCTGAAAGTCTCCTTGAGCTTTGTTTGCTGTCTGTCTCCGGGTTTCGCCACTTGGGGAGTTTTTATACAGACGCCCTTTGGGACGGAGGCCAGCAGCTAAGCCAATCAGACTGGAATGTCTACAGCATGGGCAGCTGAGCATCCTGGCTGAGGAAGGGTGGGTTTTCAGAAGTGAATGGGTGTTTACCTAAAGGTTTCAATTAGCTAAAACCTCCTGGACACTTCTGCGGGATGAAGAAACAAAATTAGTTTGCACTAATGTTAGTTATTCCAATTTTACCTCTTGTGCAAGACATATGCTTTGTAACAATTGCACAATTTAATATTTATTTAACTATTAAACCAACTTTATTTATAGAGTACTTTTTATATACTTCCTCAGAATCAATTATAACAAAGTGCTTTACATGACTGTATACATGAATATGTTTAGAGCTCAATATGTGTTGTATTTTACTAGACTTTTTCTTTTTTTTTCTTTCTCTCAATAAAATATTTCCTTATAATTAGACTACCTCTCCATCTTTAAAATGTAGATATAATTATTTTAGAAATACATGAAATAATTTCACCCAATCTCACCGTCACATAGATTGTATCCTGCAGTCTTCAGCCGCTTCCTTCCAGTGTTTTTACTCATTTACAAAAACAAACATGGTTCAACAGTGGTTTAACCGTATTTAACTGCATATTGACAATTAAGAAAACATAATTAAGAACAGAATTTAGCAAATCTAATTTAATGAACAAAGAAATGCAAAAATATCTTTACTAAAAAAAAAATTTTTTAAATTAAAAATAATCAAATCGTAAAACACTTTGTAATGTCAAGTATGCGAAGTTAGAACACTTTAAAGCATTGAACATTTTGCAGAAGTTAAACAAGGAAGAAATCAATCCTGCTCATGAAGTGTTGTGTGCTGTTGATGCAAACCATTTTGATTTGACCAGATACATTGGTCTCATACATCAGTCAGAGCACATGATTATTTTTTTCTGCTTTCTGTGACATTCAATGTGACGAGGTTCTTTATGGTTTAGTCAAAAAAGAATGACTGTTCCAAGTTGGAGATCATTTTAGAAGATTTATTCGGTTCTCACAAAGGTGGCAGGTGCAGATCACACACAAAGGACATCCAGAGCAGGCTAGAAATCAAAAATCATTAGTACCTTTGCTTGCAATAGTTCATCATCACCAGCGTGACTTCTTCTCAGTCTAACCACCGACTGACTCCTGTGGAGCAGAGCCCTGCTTTTAAAGCCACAGGCTCCGCCCACAGACAATCCAAACTAGCAAAATACTAATCATCTCTAACTCAAATCAGAAGTTTGATTCTGATTTGAATCAAACTTCAAATCAGCCTAAAGTTTATACAGTATACCAAATAATACAAAAAAAAATAAATAAATAAACTTGTAAACAAAAATACAATATTCAATTTAATATACAACACCCAATGCGCTCTGCTGACGTCACCTCCTCATGTGACTCCCTCCCGGCACGTCACAATCCGGAAACACACTACTTGAAAACAAAAACCAGGAAAACGTCCAGTGCTAAAAAAAAAGGTTACAGTAAATGTTTAACCGGAGCAGGAACACCGCGTGTGCACCCACGATGAACCGCCCCAGTCCAACCTGCAACAAAAGTAAATTAGTGATGATGTATGTGTTTGTCGGCGTGTGTGCGCAGTTATGCGGGCATGCTAACACGGACTCTAACGCCCAGCTCGTGACGGCTCCTCCGTCACACCACCCCTCTCCTCTCCAAGGTTGGCAAAATTTGGCAACCTAGAAAGAAAGTCTGCCACTTTATTAAGTCTGCCACTCCTATGACAGATGGTAAATTTGTACGGTTGCAAGGACAAATACCACCTAGTCAGACGATGGTTACTGTCCTTCATGGTGTTGATCCAGGTCAGGGCACGATGGTCTGTCTCCAAATCAAAGTCTCTGCCCATCAAATAATACTTGAGACTTTCCAGAGCCCATTTAATGGCCAGGCCTTCTTTTTCTACTACAGAATACCTCACCTCACGAGGTAACAGCTTACGGCTCAGGTAGAGTATGGGTTGCTCCTCCCCAGGATCTCCTTGAGCCAGGACAGCTCCTAAGCCAACTGTGGATGCATCCACTTGAACCAGAAATTTCTTACTGAAATCAGGACTTCGGAGGACAGGAGATGAACATAGATGATCTTTCAAAGTGTTAAAAGAAGCTTCACACTCCTTAGTCCACACCACAGGATTCTTTTGGTCTTTAGCTGTCAAACTTGTGAGTGGAGAAGCAAGTGTGGCAAAATGAGGCACAAACCTTCGATACCAACCAGCTAGTCCCAGGAACGACCGCACTTCCTTTTTGGTTCGAGGACGAGGGCACTTTTGGATCGCTTCAACTTTGTCCATCTGTGGTCGCACCTCTCCTCTCCCCAGCTGGTAACCCAGGTATCTGGTCTCCTGTTGTGCCCAAACACACTTTGATATGTTAAGTGTCAGTCCTGCACCTCCAATCTTTTCCAACACTCTTGCTAGATGTGAGACATGCTCCTCCCAGCTATTGCTGTAAATGATTACATCATCAAGATAAGCAGCGCTGTAGTCTTCACTTCCTCGCAAGACTTTGTCCATTAGCCGCTGGAAGGTGGCTGGAGCACCATGCAGGCCAAATGGCATTACAGTAAATTGGAAAAGACCAGAAGGGGTACGAAATGCTGTGTACGGTCTGCTTGAAGGCTCCAATGGAACCTGCCAGTACCCTTTACACAGGTCCAGAGTGGTAATGAACTTGGCTTTTCCAATCCTTTCCAGCAGCTCATCCACCCTGGGCATGGGATAGGCATCAAACTCTGAAACTGCATTAAGCTTTCTGAAATCAATGCAAATCCGCAGTGAGCCATCTTTCTTACACACAATGACTACTGGACTGCACCATTCAGAGTTTGAAGGTTCAATAATACCTGACGTTAGCATGGTCTCGACTTCATCTCGCAGCTGCCCCACCAACTGCTGTGGAACTCTATATGGGCGTTGACGAATTGGCTGCTTCTCTTTCAGTCGAATTGCATGCTCAATCAAGGAGGTCCGGCCTGGATTAGGAGAAAAGAGAGGAGACAGTTTCTGGAAGATCTGCTGAAGTTGTGAGGCTTGGTGTGAGGTCAAGTGGCTGAGATTGGGGGTTGACTGTTCAGCCATCACTTCAACACCAGGAACCTCTTCTTCCTCTTCCACTGGCCTCAACAGGCATGATGTTTCTGGAGCTGGACATGATAGTTCTTTCCACTCCTTTAGCAAGTTCACATGATAAGCCTGTGTAGCTTTCTTTTTGTCAGGATGGTAGACTTCATAGGTGGTGGGTCCTAGCTGTCGGCTGATGGTATAGGGCCCTTGCCACTTTGCCAAAAGCTTGCTTGTGGATGAAGGCAGGAGAAGCAACACCTTCTGTCCAGGACTTAAGACCCTTTGCCGTGCCTGCTGGTCATACCACCTCTTTTGCTTCTGCTGAGCCTGCAGCAGGTTCTTTTCAGCTTCTTCCTGGTACTCAGCAAGCCGACCTCTCATCTGCAGCACATACTGGACCACACCTTTGGCATTGGATGAGGTCTCTGATGCATCCCAGCTTTTTCTCAGCAGGTCTAATGGTCCCTGAACATCCCACCCATACAGGAGTTCGAATGGGGAGAATCCAGTTGATGCTTGCGGCACCTCACGATAGGCAAAGAGAAGGAATGGTAACCAGCGGTCCCAATCTCTGCCAGTGTCATCCACAAACTTCTGCAGCATCCTCTTCAATGTCTGGTTGAACCTTTCGACCAGTCCATCAGTTTGCGGATGGTAAGGCGTCGTCCTGATGGCTGAGATCCCAAGCTGTTTATGAAAGAGTTTTAGGAGGTTAGAGGTGAAATTAGTTCCCTGGTCTGTCAAAATCTGATCTGGGATTCCAACTCTTGAAAATAGCTGGACCAGAACTCGAACTATTGCAGGGGCAGTAATGGTATGCAGTGGAAAAGCCTCTGGAAATCTGGTGGCATAGTCACATACTACCAGGATGTACTGATGACCACGCCCACTCTTCACTAGGGGTCCAACAATGTCCATTGCAACCTTACGAAAAGGAGTGGAGACGACTGGTAGTGGCTGGAGGAGCGCCCGATCTGATTTCTGAGCAGGACGAGTCTTCTGGCATGTGGGACAAGAAGCACACAATGCATTAATGTCATTGTACATTGACGGCCAAAAAAAACGTGAGCTGACACGCATAAATGTTTTGTGACGCCCCAAGTGCCCTGCCCATGGAATGGTGTGTGCCAAATGCATGACAAGTGCCCTACAGCAAGTTGGAACTACCAACCGCTGTTTTTCATTACAAGCATACAATACACCATCTTTTAACACAAAAGTTTCTCTTCCTCTCCACTTAGCATCAGTTTTTTCCTCCACTCGATCAAACAAAGGTTGTAAAGACACATCCTGTTTCTGTAAAGTAGCAATATTTTCAGGTATTTTCCACATGTCATCTACCGTTAAATCTGTTAACACATTCCCACTCAGCATTAACTTTTTCTCAAATTTTTTCTGTTTTCTGGATTTTCTAGACCTCTTTGGAATTTCAAACAAACTCTCATCAAAGTCAGGTAAGGACTCAACTTGTTCTTTGGCCTGAGAACGAGTAATCACAGGTCCGGAAACATTGCTAACTTTACTCCCCTCGGTTCGTACCTCTTCCAAAAGATGAAACATCACAGGTAGATCAGTACCCAAAATTATATCAAAAGGTAGGTTTTCCACCACACCGACAGTTAGCAAATATGGTTGATCATCAATAATGACAGTCACTTCTGCTTTTGGATAAACATGACAATCTCCATGCACACACAAGATCTCAGTTTTTTTTTCATAGTTCATACATCCAACAGGTACAAGACTCTTTTTTATAAGTGATGTGGAACTACCACTGTCTATTAATGCAGTCACATGCTGTCCATTCACAGTCACAGTTTTATGAGTTCTAGTTTCAAAGTTTTTGACTCCAGCTTGATTTTCAACTCTAGGAGCATAGCAGGAACCAGTAAACTTAGTCTTCTTTATTGGGCACACAGAAGCCTTGTGGCCCAGCTGCTGGCAATAATAGCAAATCAATGTCTTACCATTAGATGGTGGATTCAGAGAACTGGTGATACCTTTAACCTCCTGTCTTGGGTCTCTGGGATACCGTTGATGTCCAGCTGGTTGAACAGGTCGCGGTCCAGGGTTGGAGAACCGTGCTGCTCCTCCTCGCCGTGCGTTCATGTACTGTAGAGCCAACTTTGCAGCAGTCAGACCATCCTCAGGTTCATGTTCCTTCACCCAGGTCCTTACATCAGAGGGCAGAATGCTCAGCAGTTGTTCCTGGATGATGAGCTCCCCGATGTCCTCCTTGGAATGCTGGTCCGGACGGATCCATCGTCGGTAGAGACCTCTAAGGCGGTGGTAGGTTTCAGTAGGAGTTTCACCAGCAGGTATACTTGTTGCTCTGAACTTCTGTCTGTATGTCTCAGGTGAGATGTCAAACTTTGTTAACAAAGCAGTTTTCAAGTCCTTGTAGCAGTGAGCACAGTCCTCATCCATGGCAGCATAGGCCTCCAGCGCTTTCCCAGAAAGGAGTGGAATGAGACGGCACGCCCATTCACACTCTGGCCACCTCCAGGTCTTGGCAATGCGCTCAAACCGCAGCAGATAGTTTTCAAGATCTTCTCCTAATTGATAAGGGGGAATTTTTGGATCAGTGGTGTAACTTACTGACTGAGGTTGATAGCTTTGATCACCGTCGTCATCATCATCATCGTCACTTTGCTCTGCACCAACTCCTAACTGAAGGTGAGGACGTGGTACTTGCTGTGGTTGCTGCAGGGACATCCTAAGATGTCGCAGTTCCTTCAGCAGCCCTTTCTCTCGCTTTTGCTGACCTGCCATAAAGCCCTTCATCAAAGTGAGAAACTCACTGCCAGATGCACTTGATCCACTGGGGCCAGGCTTTGGTTCACCTTCCTCATCTGATCCATCCGTCGTTGGCATGCTTTCCCATGCTTTGTCAGTCACCTGTTCTTCCATCTTTGATTGTGATCGAAGACCAGATCTTTGCTTCACCAAACGAGATCCTCTTCTCCGGCTCGCCATAATCCCACTCCTGACACCATGTGTGACGAGGTTCTTTATGGTTTAGTCAAAAAAGAATGACTGTTCCAAGTTGGAGATCATTTTAGAAGATTTATTCGGTTCTCACAAAGGTGGCAGGTGCAGATCACACACAAAGGACATCCAGAGCAGGCTAGAAATCAAAAATCATTAGTACCTTTGCTTGCAATAGTTCATCATCACCAGCGTGACTTCTTCTCAGTCTAACCACCGACTGACTCCTGTGGAGCAGAGCCCTGCTTTTAAAGCCCCAGGCTCCGCCCACAGACAATCCAAACTAGCAAAATACTAATCATCTCTAACTCAAATCAGAAGTTTGATTCTGATTTGAATCAAACTTCAAATCAGCCTAAAGTTTATACAGTATACCAAATAATACAAAAAAAAATAAATAAATAAACTTGTAAACAAAAATACAATATTCAATTTAATATACAACACCCAATGCGCTCTGCTGACGTCACCTCCTCATGTGACTCCCTCCCGGCACGTCACAATCCGGAAACACACTACTTGAAAACAAAAACCAGGAAAACGTCCAGTGCTAAAAAAAAAGGTTACAGTAAATGTTTAACCGGAGCAGGAACACCGCGTGTGCACCCACGATGAACCGCCCCAGTCCAACCTGCAACAAAAGTAAATTAGTGATGATGTATGTGTTTGTCGGCGTGTGTGCGCAGTTATGCGGGCATGCTAACACGGACTCTAACGCCCAGCTCGTGACGGCTCCTCCGTCACATTCAACCTCTCAAATTTTCAACAGTATTTATTTTGATATCTGCCAGTTTGGAAGTAAAAATATTTTTAGAATACTTCCGCATAAAGAGTGAAAAACCTAATCTAATCCTGCCAGTCCTCTGACTCTGATAGTGGCTGTGTTCAATCATGTCTTCAGGCTTTTCTACATCACCTAAGTGACTCAAGTTATATTGAAGGGAGCATTAAACTATGTAAATAAGATCTCTTCCCTGAATAATTCATAGCCTTCTTCAGCACATAAACATCTGTGCGTTATTTCGTTCATTAGTTACTGGACACACTCATTGAATGTGAGAAGGGGATGGCAGTGGCTCAAGTGAGTAAGGATTTGTCCTGTAACCAGTGGGTTTTCTCAGCTGTTGTGTCCTTCAGCAAGACACTTCACCTTTAATGCCCATCTCGCCTGGAGCTGGTGGTCAAAGGGCCTGGTGGTGCAGATTATGGCATCCTTGGTTTCTGTCAATATAGCTTACTACCATAAAATGCTTGATTGTGTGTATGAATAGATAATGACTTCATGTAGTACTGGAATTCTTGGAAGGTTGGAGAAGGTTCAACACTGATCAATGTTTTCCCCATTTGAGAAGATCTCGGCAGTTTGTTTGAGTCCAAAAACCTTTCTAAAACAATAGATCTCTATGACTTAGTTTTTCATGTTTTTTTCTTCTGCTTCATGAATTTCTTGTTGTCTTTTTAGATCCTTTAGCATATTTTGGGTTGCAAGATAGATGTGCTGTATGTGGTGACTGTAAGCAGAATGATTGGTATGTAGTTAAAGTATAAAGACAGGTCAAAAGGGTTTCACTTGAAGTTTGTGAGATCATGTCAAATTTCCTTCCCATTTTCAGCAACTCAGCATTCATCTTAAATAATCCCAAAGAGCTTCCATATAATCCTAAATGTATTAAGTTTTGTAAAATTCAAGATTGATGAGCATCTAAAATTCAACCTAAAATATATTTGCATAAAATGATTCAGGAAATTTATCAATATCCTGATATTCACTAAATATTGGAAGGTCTCTTACACTCTGAATGGCAAACTATGGTACACTTTTTATTTAATATTTGACATTATTTAATAAAATATAGACCTTAATTCATTTCCTTCAGACAGCAGCACTTTTCATTTAACTGAATCAACATAGTTTCTTTTTCACAACATGATGGAAATGTCATGACTTAATCAGTTACCACATTTAGATTCTTAAATACTTTCAAAATAAGTAACACATTGAGTCTTTCACAGAACTTCTATGAAATGTAGAACTTTCTTTTCTAAAATACAAATAAGTAATTTAATGTCTCATTTCAGGACTAGAAAAAAGGGATAAGATTTTCCTTCTAATGCCCATTTTTAACGTTGGTTATAAAACAAGTAAAACATTTCTGCTAGTCAGGGGAAAATGGTTTTCATTTGACATATTAAAATCAAGAATAGCAAAGCAATTACAAGTTTCTCACAATTACACGTATTGTTTAACGAATGTGTAAATGTAAAATCTCAAATTTAAAAAGTATGGTATAATGTCAGAGATTGTTACTTTACATGGCTTTAATTTTAAAATGACTTGTGTTTTATTACTTTTAATGAAACAAGACAAGCACATTTGACTGTTGTTAGTCATTGGTCTCTCGGCTATTTTTTATCTTTATATCATTACTGAGCTATATTATCTTGGTTGAAAGTGCTACTCATAACAAAGATAAAAACGAGAAAGCAATTATCTCTCAGCTTCTAAGCCAATAAACATTTTGATCTTTAACAGAATTATTAAAAAGCGGTTTTGATATATTTGATGTCAAATTTCATTGTGTGTTGGTTGAGCATGTCATTGCACCAACTTTATTAAGATGCAACTCATTAATCTTTCTTGTAACGTTTTTTTAATTAAAGTGTCTCCGGCCAACTGAGGGCAGACAAAAAATGAAGCTTTTAGGAAACAAAGGAAGATGAGCCTGGCTCAATGCTGCTCATTACATGGACATATATCTTCTATAAATATTCAACAACTTTTTTTTTTAAATTTTGTAACATTCACTGCTTATTTCTGACATCAGATGTACGGAACCTCTCACTCACTTCAGGTGATTTTTCTATTTGGGTTGTTAATTTATATGCAACACACAGCATTAAACCGTCCTTAAAATTTGCTTCAGGGATAAAATCCATGAGATGTAAATCCAAACATATGAGCCAGAACAACCTAGGAAATTTTCTAATTTCACACAGTTTAACTCTCCTAACAGATTAATAAACAACACCCTGTCTAGAGAACATTTGGGACCCTGCAATAAGATTTAAGTTCAAGCTTTTCAAATGAACCTTGCCTGTCTTTTTAGTCCTGATTTTTAGCTTTGAGCCTTAAAGGGGATCAGCTTTATGGGCACAGTGGTTTGTTGGGGAAAGTGCCTATTCCAGCACTGCCTGTTCTGTAGCCAGACAATAGACTCTTGTCAATTACGTAACAGGAGCACTTATAAAAATTGAACAAAATGTCAGGGTGACTAGGTGTCCTTTAACTCAGGAGCGTGCAAAACGTCTACAGGTAATTTCATACACCTTCTTTCATTTTTTGTAGGTTGACTGCGAATCCCTAAAGCACATAAATATGTGAACAAGCTTTTTTTTCTACATTTTGTCTCCAATTTCAAGTGCAAAATCTCAAAAAGTACAAAGTACCTCTGTTCACTTAAAACGTTTGCACCCTTGCATCTTGCTCAGACTGTTTTCATGTTGGTAACCTTGAATAAAAAAATAAAAGTTTGTGCACATCATAATTTGCATCACTATGCTGACAGACAGATGTGTGAATAAATTTCACTTGGAAAATCTGAGGAGTGCTTCCGTTTTGTGACCGCTTTTGTATTTCCTTTGCAGACGGCACATGCAGAGAAGGGAGTTATGCTTTCTTTATAGAATTTCCTGGAAGCAAAGGTTCAGGAAGGGACAGCCCTTTGAGTGAATGAACGCTAAAGCTAATGGCAAGAGCTGGACCGTTGTTCAAATAAACTGGTAACAGCTGGCAACCGGGTGCTTTGTTTATGATGTTTACAGAGGCTTTATTTATCTAAATTAACGTTGAGAATAGACATGTGACAGTAGGGAACTCTCAATAAAATCTGTTTTTCAGGCGTAATTGACTCAAAATGGCTCAATAAAAGTTTAACCCATGAAATAGTAGTTGGCTGGTGTCAACAAGCATTCTAAAGTCAATATAAACTCATTGAGCTGGGATGCAATACAAAAGTGCAGGTCATACAGTTTTAAAGGTTTTAAATTCATATTTAGCACGACTCAATATACCTGTTTCGTCTGTCTGAAAACACATATGAATAACCTCTTCAACTGCTTCCAAAACATATGAACTCAGAACAGATATTAGACAGTAAACTAAGTTTGTTTTCATTGTGTTTACAGTAACAAACACCTAGTTTTTATTACAACTTTTTGAATTTAACTCAATGTATTTATTGCTACATCTAAAAAAGAATGTTCCATTTGAATCATTTATTTTGTCTGCTGGTATGGTTGTGGGCTATCAAAGCTGAAGACACTGACAAAAGAATGGTTTTGTTTAGCATTTCAAAAGTTTGTGGGAGTGCCAATATCGCACACTGTTAAAGTTTTGGTTCCAACAGAGATTGCAATTTCTTTGGCAATGCCCCTCATCATACATTGCAAAAGATCATGGTTATGTCTACACTTGAGCAAAATAATAATAATAATAATAATAATAATAATAATAATAATAATAATAATAATAATAATAATAATAATAATAATAATAACCTGCTAGGATTTCCCAATAAAATAGGGTTCAGTGCATCCCAAAAATGTACTCATAATTAGAAAATAAGGCAGAACATAAATTATGGTTGTAAGATTTTTTTTTATTGATTTTCTTAATAGAAATATAGATATATAAAGGTAGAAATGAGACTTAAATATTTTTAAATCTGTAAAGAGCAGTTGACATATTAATTAATATTCATCCATCCATCCATTTTCTAACACCCTTGTCCCTAGTGGGGTCAGGAGGGTTGCTGGTGCCTATCTCCAGCCAGCGTTCTGGGCGAGAGGTGGAGTTCACCCTGGACAGGTCGCCAGTCTGTCGCAGGGCAACACAAAGACAGACAGGACAAACAACCATGAACACAGACACTCACACCTAGGGAGAAATTAGAGAGACCAATTAACCTAACAGTCATGTTTTTGGACTGTGGGAGGAAGCCGGAGTACCTGGAGAGAACCCACACACAGGGAGAACATGACACTCTGTGCAGAAAGACCCCTAATTAATATTAGTTTAGCCTGTTTTACCTGAATCATACAAAGCTTGAAGAAAAAACACACAATCGGACATAAATGGGCAATGAGATTGGACATTTTTTTTTAGGAAGTTCTCTGCTTACTCTGCTTACAAGCGACCTGCAGCTATGAACAAATTGAAAGGTCAATGTCTTCCTTCAATTGAGCATTATTCCTTACTGGAAGACACAGCTCAACAAATACAGAAACAGCTGTTTAATTAGTAACAGGAAATGGGATTCCTTTGAGACCTATAACAGGATTTCGAGCATCCAGAAACAAAACTTTGCAATTCCAGCATTTAGATAAAGCTGGAATTTTGTAAAAGACCTTTCATGGTATGCTGCTTAATAATGTGCTGTTGTTTTTTTGTTGTTGTTTTTTGTTTTGTTTCTGTGCCAATTGTCTGTATCTAATATATTTTGGTTGATTTATTGTATATTGTATAATACATATTTATTTACTTGTACAGAAGTTGCTATTAGTTCTGATAACTAGTTAAAATTATTCTGTGGGATTTGAGCTTTTGGAGCACTGCTGGGTAAAAACAAACAAACAATCAATCCAATTTACTAACCCAGGTCTGAATTTATTAAAAACATTTATGCAAATTACTAACTTTTTCATCAAAGAGTTAGTAATCAAAGTTTAAATCCCAAACATAGCTAGTACAGTCATGTGCTAAATACTCAGCAAATAAAGGCTAATATTGCATTTGTGTGAATTAAAGTCATTAACACAACCCAATGGCTTTAACATTGTTGCATAGCATCAGATTACCATCTTGCATTTTTTATGTAACCCTGTGGTTTACTCAGTTCTGTAGAGATTATTGCAGTTGTCTTTGATGAATGATAAAGATTTTAGTAATACCCAACAAACTCCGTTTTGAGATGTATTCTTTCATGAACATTTTATCTGTGATGCCCTTTGAACTAGCAGTCCATGCAGGGTGTATACTCTACATCTTGTCCAACAACATATTGGGAGATTGGGAGTTTGCCCATAGAATTTCTTTAAGCTACGGGAAAACGTGTGTTCTAGCTAATGAAAACAACAGTGAATGCTCCAGGAAAATAATATATCCATCCTAAGTGTTGTGGAAGAAAGGAGGGAGGGTGGTGAGTGACAAAGGTCGTCAATAAAAACAATGAAGCTGTGACACATTCAGTAGATTCAATTTAATTTAATTTTATCTTCATGCTCTGATTTTCCCTGTTATGGCTTTCCAGATTAAATCTATGTTAGGAGCAACTTTTCCTCTCTGTTCTCATGCTGAACCTCAGAGACCTATGCACATAGTCAGTGAGAGGAAATTAAATCGCTTTTCCCACAGCTTCATTAATTATTTTTGTGAAGTTGTTTGTTTGCTGGGACTTTTCCGGTCAACCTGGCACTAACACGGGGCCGAGTAAGGCTACAAAGACTGTTTTCTCTTGCATCATCAAGGATTTGTCTGCGACTGACTAGTGCTCTAAACAAGCAGCGGAGAGAGTCTGAGGATAAATACTCATGCATCCGTTAGCATTCCAGCTTTAGAGAAATAAATTGCATTCTTCATTATGAGAGAAAATGGATTTTCCATTGGAAGGTCAGCACTGAATGTTAGTAATGGAACTTTTGTTAAGCTGCTTCTATAACACACTTCCTCAAAACTAAACCCAGCACTATTTTGGTAAAAAATACTGGCACATTTCTACATGTAAAAGTACTAATATTAATCTGAACAAAACATTGTGAAATCATGAAGATTGAACAAACATTGAAAATATTCAGCATCAATCTTTTCCTGTGTATTTTCACAGTCAAGAAGCTTCCTTATCTGTCCTATTAGTTAAAATAGCATACACAAAAAACATTGCTAATGACATCATTTAATTTAGTACTGTGGTTTATTTGGTATTCGAGGATATAGCCATTAAATCAAACCAAATAGCTTTAAAACTGAGAACATTAAAGCCAAATCAAACATTACAAAGTTAGACCTTGGTAAAAGAAACATTTGTGGTGGGAAAGCCTGTTTCCTATAGAGCTCACGTACTTCATGTTTGTCATGTTGACATTTTGGCAAGGTTAATGCACTGAGGAGCACTTCAGGATGGGGTGGGGGGGCCAAAATTGCAACTGATGGTTGCTTCAGCACTCACTGTTGCTTACTGTAGGCATGTGTGTTATTGCATTTGCCACTAATGGGCTTTAAGATGGAAGCTCAAACAAGGTTTTAGTAAAGCACTGAGTTTTTCTCTTACAGAGACAGTTATACTCAGTTACTGTATATGTCTTGTATGATGGACACTTGAGTAAGCTTGCTCACATCACATTTTACAACAAATATAATTTTTTTAACTTTAATTGAGGTTTTAGCTCTGTTATTTTTCAATGTTTTGCTAATGAGATTCTAAAAGTACAATGAACAAACTAGACAAGATGGTCCAAATGATAACTTACCAAGAATGAGACAAAATTGTAGCAATGCTTTGTGAAAACTAGAAAAGCTCTGTGTTGTTTCACAAATAAGTTTAAAACTCTGTAATCAGTGTAAAATTTGTATTTTAATGTTTTAAAAGTAAAAAAAAATTAGTTTTTCAGTGATGTAAACTGTTCTAAAAAATCCTCCATTTCTCTTTATAAATTTCAACATTTTATACCATTATTACGATACTGACTGCGCATTTGACACCTTACTTGTACTTATGTTTTACTTATTACATAATTCTATTTTTCTTTTTTGTCAAATTTAAATTATTCAGATTATTAGATAAATTTTAATTTCAAAGAAATAAATGCAAAGCTCAGTTTCCAAATGAAAATCATATTATCAAAGGAAAATCTACAGACTAGCATTTTTTCCCTCATCTGCTTGTTCTTGCCTTGTTTTTAGAAACTGCCATCAAGTAATGAGAATGAATATAGCTCACATTAATAATGGAAGTAGAGTTGGTGATCAACAAACTGTCAGTTCTGGACACAGCCAGATGGCCCAGTATATTTGCAATTATGAAAATTTCTGTTTGGAAAATGAACATTTTAAAAGAAAAGAATTGGTAACATCCTTGAATTACACAAGGTAAAACTGAAGTAAAAATATAGTGATAAAATATATATACATACTTTATAAAATAAAAAATAAATAAAATTTTTTTCAAGGTCTTAAAAGTAAACAACGCAAAAGTGAGAATCCAAACTTTAACGCCCTCTGCAAGAAACTGGAATTTGGAGACCACTGGCTAAGCAGATGTTACTAATTAATTGTATTGATTAGCCGATGCTGGTAATTAGTTGCATTGATTAACTGATTATCATTCTGTGTGAGAGGTTTTACAAAAAAAGAAATGAATGCTGCAATTCATCACCAGCTTTATGGGATAGCTTGGTGCGAGGAGTAGAGTCAAAGTACCAAAGAAATTGGCACACTAAAAAAAAATCAATGTTGAAGCATTTTGTTTACAGATGCATAACTGATACTTATGTTACAGCCCAGAATCTTGCACACCTTACAGTCATTCAAGGTGATCATAATCTCCTCTGTTTATCGAAGCATTTCTCAGGTCAAATGCAGGGTCATTTGTCCTGGATGAACACTGCTGTCAGTACAGTACTATCAAATATTGGCCAACAAAATAGCTAAAAATAAGTTAACAACCACAGTTTGTTCTGTAACGTTCATGCTGTGGTGTGACCTCAAGGGGTTTCTGCAGAAACAGACATAGAGACACTGTGGAGGATAGTGAAGGGGCAATATTGTGGAAAAACGGACTCTTTTCAAGGTCATCTAAAGATGGTTTAAAGCTCAAACTTTAGATCATGTTATAATGTTATTCCCTAAAAAAAAAATGCATACCTTAAATGTTGCTTTTATTCTTTCATATATGTTTGAGAAATAATTTAATCTCCTGTAAAATGACACACAAAGATGACATTGCTCTGCAAAATGCCTGGGGGGAGAGGGGCCAAAGAGTAGCTCCTCCTTTTTTAGAGACGCATATTCGCCTCGATGCTGGAGTTTCTGAGCTTCCACCTCACAGAGCAGCCCCTCGCCCCCAGCTGCCTCCATAGACGCCGCCACTCAGCTCCTTCAGAATAGCCAACAGCAATTAGCAATCACCTGGTTGACCTTATTGTGTCTGCTACGCTCATTATAAGAGCTACTTCTGAGTGTACCGCTGGGAAAAATTTTGTTAAATGGTTAATAGAGTGATTTGTAGAGATGACAAGGTGACGTTTCAGAAAGAAGTTTTTAAAGAGAAAGATTTACACAAATTACACAGTCAAATTTTTTTTAAGTCATATTGGATATATACAACATTTTTATTTAACTCAAGGTAACATAGTCACTTGTTTGTGCTGTTAAATGCCACTATAAGCCTGGAACATACATAATACTGCTCTTTTAGATAATATAAGACAGAAACTGTCTATTTGCATTGTACTTTCAAATTTTACCCGCATTTATTTAACTTTAAGGCATATATTTTAATTTGTGCTGAGACTTAAAAGCTGTAAACTGAAAGAGCATGTGCATACATTTAAATATGTATGTGTATCATATTGAAGCACACACAGGTTCAAATCCAGAAAACTGCAGAAGATGGATACTTGAAGAAAAATGATTAAATTGTCCTAATTTCTCTGGTAAAATTCCACTACTGTCCTCATTTTCTGATGTAATGTGTGTTACAAGCTGTCAGACTTTTCCAGACCACTGGCTTTTGCCAGATTATGTTACATAATCATGCATTTTTATGAACTAAATAGAACTGCGGACAAATTAAACAGTAAATGTTTTTACTTTGCCTGAATTTTTCCTGGATATTGTCTGTTTAATCTCACTTTACAAATTGCTGCATTTATTTTCTGTCTGACCCGGTTTGTGTCTTGATGTACTAATTGTGTTTTTCTGATCTTGAAGGAATCCAGCACAAAAATTAAATAATGAGAATGAAGGAGCTCTTTATTCTGCCTAAGATCTCTCAGAATCATAATACGTGTAGGAAAGGGTTGTTTATTGTTGCACAAATATGTTATCTTTGTTACTAAAGTTTCAGGGACATAATGTATGTAAACATTAGCAATGATAAACAACTTGTGATTAAATTTGTTACTCAAGACTGTTCATAATGTATACATGACCACTAACATTATAAGGACACACAAATTGTGTAAAAATATCTTTAAAAATTGTGTAAACATTTCCAGAACATTAGGAAGTTCAGAAAAGCGTAAAGGTGGAATGTAGGGGGAAAGTACAAAAACAATCTCAGATGGAGAAACATTGCAGTTCCATCCAAAGTAAGCTGAATTACATTGTAGAGATATAGAAGATTCCAGCATGAGAACTTATTTTTAATCAAGAATCTGTGAAGGAAAAGGGCGTTTTTTTCTTAGTGTATTTCACAACTACATTTTACTGCATTTCATTTTTCTAAATCTTTTTTTGATAACTTTGACGTTCTTTTGTGTGTACAAATATGCAGTTGATGATATCTGTGTTTTATAAATATTAGATGGTTATAACTTGTGAAAAATAGGAGAAAAAAATTAAAACACGTTTGTTTTAGTTTTTAATTGATCATTACTTTTATCCACTTTGTATAATATACATTTGGTTTTTCCAAACACATCTACCTAAGTTATTCATCATTCAAAGAAGTATTGTTGGGAATATTTCATTAAAATGACAATCTTAACATTGAATAACATTCAAGTTTATCTGACTTGGAGTTAGAAAATGTACCTGAACATTATGAATGGTCAAAATACTCATTAAATAATTGTGTAAATAGTGTATGGCACCACATGTGTGGCTTTAGAAAGTTTTCATAAAAACTTAGCAAGGACATTACCACATTTAATTTTAAATACTATACAATTAAGGAAAGCAGTAACTGAATGTCCAACAGCTTGCTTTGCCTCCAGAGCTGAGCTTAGTCCTGAGGGGACAAGAGGATGTGAACCCTGAGGAACTGAAAGTCATCAGAAAGGACAGTTTTGTCTTTTCACCAGGGACCCACACCAGGAGATTTCCCACGCTTGCAGGATAATAACTGTTTCTGTCACATCCCTTCACTCTTGTCGCTCTCTTCTTGCCCACTCATCTAATATGGTTACCATGGAACCTCTCCTTATCCTTTTCTTCTCCTTTTACTCTCATGTGCCTGAATTTGAAGTCTTGATTTCTTTTCCTAGCTGTAATAATCAAATAATTGTATGAAATGTTCCCTCAATATTTCTCAATACAATATGAAGGAAACATATTATGTTCAAGGTTTTGTGCGAATTTGTCAATTCAATTCAATCTTTGTAAAATAAACTCTCATATTGGAAAGAAGCACCTTTTTTTCAAAAATAACATTCTCTATGTTTAAAGTGAAGCTGTGTGTTGGTGTGTGGTGTATTTAGGCTACGTGTCAAATATTGTGCCAGTGTCTTTATTAGATATGAGAGATAGTTTGAGGGCGCAGACTAAAGGTCCTTGGAGGTTCAGGCCACACTGAGGTACGTATGCACTGCACATGTCCGGCCCTGGGGGAGACAGTGAGGAATGTGCACACAGGGTCATCTGCTTCCGGTTTGCTCTTGTCTTTATGACCACGAAGGGAGTCGCTCTGCATCCCCAATGAGAAGTATGGGACTCTGTGTGCACCGCATGAGCAACACCTATTTTAATCTCAAGGACAAGGGGTACAAGCACAGCCAGATGAAGATGTTCATGGCTTCTACTATAATGGATATGCAGTATGTGCTTAGAAATATTGGTTAAAAACAGTCAGCATAGAAAAAAGATCCAGCTTTCTTCTCCTAACATAAAATGATTCTGTTGTGGTTGTTTTAAAAAAGAAGTCTGCAAATGTTTTCCCTGTAATATTGAGCTCTCTAAATACACACTTTATTATTATACTTTATTAAAACACCTGTTCAATTTCCTACAAACACAATGGCAACACCATCTAATATGGCAGCAACTTCATGTAATTCAACATTTAGACGAGGAAGATGGGATTTAAGTAACATTAAAAATGGCAGAGTGTATGGTGTGAGTGGTGGGGAAGGGTCAGCACAGTACTAACATCTCGTACCAAACAAATTGCCCTGTGAGATTTTATTCAAGTTGAATATTCAGCAGTTTATGTGTTTCCTCCCCATGTTTTTCATCCTTACCTTTTAATTGTCTGTGTTTCCGCTCATCCAAAATTCTACTTCTAAAGTTATGACCAACAAAAGTGGAGCATTTCATACCAGACCTTGTGTCACTGTAGTGGCTTCTTGCCATTTGTGAAATATTAGATTATAAAATCTTGTTGAGGTTTTGTGAGGCACTGAAAGGGCCAAGAAAACGTCATAATGCTGATGATAACCATTAAGACTACTCAGGTCACCAGAGACGTCTGTACTCAGTATTTCCAGGACCAGAACTAAACAAAAGGAAACCGTACTTAGTTTCTATGTTCTCCATATGTTGAACAAGCTCCCTAAAAAGTGTTACTAAAAAATTTGCAAAAAATGTTGCTTATTTTGAATCAGGACTGAAAACATGCTGTTTATTGCACTTTACCCATATAGGCCCAATGTTCTCTTGCCAGGTCACATCTTTTATGTCTTAATTTTTTATTTGCCTCATTTGTGCATTTTATTTTTTCTTGTGTGAAGCTCATATTTTTACAGTAGTTCTTTTTTTTTATTTATGTTCTGTTTGAGATGTATTTTGTGTGTCCTTTCTCTGTTCCTGTGTTCCAGCACATTGTGTGTGAAAACTGCTGCACAAATCAATATTCCTTCCCTTACCAAGCATGATTGGTAAGGGAAGGGATAATCGAGGTAAGAAAAACAAATCAAATGCTGCCACCTAGTGGAGATCATAAATATGGAATTCAACACCCAGTTTGGGGGACGTAAGATATATTCTTGTAAATTCCATCCATCTTCTTGCACCCTTATCCCATCGGGGTTGGGAGGGGTGCTGGTGCCTATCTCGAACCCAGGACCTTCTTGTTGCAAGGCAACAGTGATACCAACCACGCCACTTTACAGTTTTTAAATTCACTTAAAAATAAAAAAAAATAAAAAATCTTGCTCAAATTCTGTAAGAAAGTATTTTCAACAAGGTATGCTTACAATAAAAATGTGAAAGATTTTTTTAACAAAATTATTTTTCTCTTAGCTTAGCATTATTTTATATAAACAACTATTATTTTATTCATAATTTGATACCCAGAGAGCAGATATACATTAACTTTATTCCTATTATACAAGGTACAATTCATATGAGACATGAACGTTTTCAAAAACCCAAATCGGACAATGATGTTTGTGTAAGCAAATAGAGCGCCTTCCTCCATTATTGGCACCTCAACTAAAGATGAGTAAAAAGTAGGTAAAGGGGGATATTATATATTTTCAAGGCTTTTTACAGCAAAATCAAGTAAATATGTTATCTTCAGTTATGTAATTACTTTATATTTCAAATGTAACTTGCTTCTGTCTCTTTAAAAAGCTCCTGCTCTTTCCGATGTTCCACCTTCAGCACGTCATCACAGCACCCTGAATAGCTACGACCAAACACTCTGGGATTTTTCAAACATAAATGAAAGAATCAAGGCAACACTCCTGGTATGTTTTGATGTATGAGTAATATTATAACATGATATGACGCTAAAACAAAAAATTCAGTTTTACATCATATCCCTCTCACCCCCTTCAAACCTCTTAACACCTGTGTCATCATGAGGGTAACATTTTGAAGGTAACAAGGGATTAACCAAAAGAGTTTAGTTAACCCAAACGCTGTCTTTTACTATCTGGAAAAATTTAACCTTTAGGTATATTTAGAAAACTGAGAAAACAAAACGATATATAATATAAAAAATAAACAAAGCAACTAATAAATATTAATAGTCAGATGATGCTCTAGTTTGCTTAGTTTTAGCTCAGAGCTGTCTAGAAATAATAATATTTCCTAAATATATCACATGAGTGTGGTTATAAATTAGTTTTGGTCACACATTACAAGAAAAGAAATATGACAATTTTCACTGAATTTTTAAAAGAAATCATTATAAAAGCCTCTAAAAGTGTCTCGTTTATTAAATTGTGTCTAAACCTTTAATTGATCATATAGATCTTAGCTGATAAAGTGGAATTTGAATTATAAATTAAACATATGGTCTTCCATTTAATCTTAAAATTGCAAAGTGTTATTTAGAAAGCAGAAAGATGTCTTTCAAACGTGTTCTTACCCATCAAACACTAGATGTCAGTAAAACGCCACATTTTAAAAAATCCAAGTACTGTAAACCTTTTTGAGTTAAAACATCATACAAGATGGAAATGTATTGAAACAAACAGTTGTGTAAAATCATGTCATTGAAAAGGCAAGGTTTTATAAAACTTAAAGCAAGCAGTTAGTCTTCTTCAGACAGAATTAATGTTACTCGTTTATATGGACAGAGCAAGTGAGCTTGAATGTAACTTTGAATTATGTTGGCTCCATGTACCTTTTTTTCTTTTTGTACTATTTTATGCAAAATAAGAGATAAAATAAAAGCGAGACAAATTTACAAAGTCTGAGGTCAGTCATGAGATTTTAACTTGTCTGGAGAAGTCAGGCCAGCCGTGTGTTAGCTTAGGGCCAAGTGCTATTTCTATTCATATACTCAAAGAGAAGGGGGAAAATGTTTAATTGTGTTGTATTTATTACACTTCTCAAATAATATGGATAAAACTTAGATTTTTACCGGTGTCGGTTGTCAGAGGATACAAATCTACCACTTTTCTTTGCATCTATTTCAAATGAATCTTAATATTAATAATAATGTAAACTGGGCTTTGTAAAACTGGATGAAACTGGTAAGGACTCAGAGGTCTGAGGTGCAGCGAAGGAAAATGCTCTTTCCTGGATTGGATGGATTCTTTCTGTGGAAATGAGATCTAGTGACATCTGTCCTCGTCAAGCTTGTGGTTGGGTTGAGGTTTAGAGTTTCTCGAAAGAGATCAAACGCTTTGAGAGTCTCTTAATTAATTTCCACAGACATGCAGCATCAGCGGAAACCTCTGTGGATGAAGTCACAATTATTTGGAAGACCACTCTGAGAAGGAATTCTCAAAAAAGCTTGTTCATGCTTTCATATGAGGAGACATGTTGCAACTTTGTGATCAATTACTATAAATGTTTTGAGGCAACGATAGCTGCAGAGTGACTGTGTGCATCCCAGTGTCATGCCAGTTCACAGCAGAAACTGTAGCTTTTTAAAAACTTTCTTGAAAAATCATATGTACATTTTAATGTAATCCTCATTAAGGCACATTTTTGGGACGTTTGGACAAACCACTCACAAACTATGAAAAAGCAGTAACTTTCTCAGAAGTAGCCAGACAAACAAAATTTTAATTGCTGCAATATTGTAGCAGTAATCAGATGAAAAAAGTATATATGTATGAGATTGAGCTTAAACTACCACTTGATGGTTGTTGTTGCCCCCATGGGTGGTACCGGCAGGTGTTAGGTTTATGAGAAATTGCATTTTTGCCATCTGTATGCCCAGTTTGGTTTAAATAAGGTTGTTATTATGTATTTATTCAGATTTTGTTTGATATTAAACTTGCTAGACTGTCCGAAACACTTAAATGTAAACAAAAAAAAGCAAAATTAGAAGAAATCCTTTACCTACTTTTAAGCCATTACATTTGTAATAAATTTTAGGTTGTGTTCAGACAATCTACTAATTAATTACTGCTCTTCGGAAATTAGATCGTCTCTCTTATGTTGCAAAGAGCTGTATTCAGAGATTGTTATGCATGGTGCTTGCAACAGTGTGTATATGCTGAAAACCATGAGATTTGGAGCCAGTATTGGATGGTCATTGCTGTGCATGGATCTGGACAGAAATGTCAGAAGGTTACTATAGGAAAGCAGGCAGCATTATGACATGTACATATGGATGAGGCCCCATGGACCAGCTGTTGTCCACCTAATATTGGCTCCACTCTACGCTGATGACATCTGAATACACAAACCTGACATTCAGCCTCATTCTCTGCTCTGAAGAAAATCTACCTCAAAACAGTCACAACAGGAAAAATCATATATTTTCTCTAAGAAACTACATGGGAATCCACCTTATTCTTTTGCACTATTTTGTGGTTTGTATAAGGCTGTGGCTGTGTCTCATCCTGGTGGCAGCTTCACTGTTATATATTGCCTCTTGTTGATGACCTGTGCAAACAGTCTCTAAGGTACTGCTAAAGTTTACAGCCATTCCCATTACGTTATTGTAGTCACATCATCAGTTCTTCTTCCTGTTTGCTAGAAAGCTCCTTCTTATTTATAAGACACGGGACAATGGCCCATAGCAGCAATGTGCCACTGTCTGAGTTCTTTATGGCACTGAGTTGAGCTGTTTCCAAGGTGAACAACAGCTATGCATGACACCGTCGACAGAATAACTCATAAAAGTTAGTAAATAATGGATGTCATTGTCATTTCTTTATCAGATAATATGAATGATTACATGGGGAATTCTCTGTATATTTGCACAATGTGCCCAGTCAATATTTCATCTGTCACCTGGGTAAGTGAGGTACTTAAATCAGCCCTAAACTGTGGTATCTTTTAACAGTACTGCTTCTCTGTCAAGACTAAATATTTAGCCCTGCTAAGTAACGCAATTTCGAATCTATAGACACATTTTTAAACTGTAAGTTTGTGTAATGAAGACAAAAAGATATATTTTTTCACAATTTATTTTCCAAATAACTTATATGATTTGTTTGTGTTTTAAAAAAGACAAAGATATAAAGACAACACAATTGAAACAGACATTTTTTTTTATCTCTGCTTTGTAAAAGTACAGCAATAACATTGAAGGCAAATAAATACTAATAAATACAAATTTATAAAGTACCGTACAGATTAAAAAACAATGTACATTTCATTGCACATCACTACCAGAAAAAAAGTTTGCCTAATGGCTAAAAAAAGTGCTTTTTCCTTATTGTCCTCTTTGATTGTCATTCAGCCAGTTAAGTTTAACTTTCTAATGACAGTGCTTTTAAACTTCATCTGTATTGGCACATAGCGCTCAATTTCCTCTTCCCCTTTCAGTGTCATCCTGTCTTTGCAAGAACAGAATCTGCACCACTGGCCCATTTGGTGACATTTTCCTTACAGAAATCTTTACTTCTGCTGTCATGTCAAAGCACTATCTTCTTTATATAGCAACAAATGCTGCACATTTCATGGATGCTTAAATTTTAAGGATGCTTAAAGTCCCTTGTAAAATCAGAAAAACAATCGACTTCACACTTTTTTGACCAGATGGGGCAGATTGGTGAGTTTTGTGCTCGGTTTAGCTTGGCACAGTAGATCCCTATAAACTGGAGAGTGGAGAAAGCGAGGGTAGCAGTCTTTGGCCATCAGCATGTAGATCCTGTGCTGAGCTTGGTCGAAACAAGACGGCGACGGGTTCATCAAGTTGGCTTTGGTTATGTCTCGGGTTTCATGGTCAATATTTACCTACAAAAGACACAAGAAGGCAAAAAGTCAGTTTGTCAATTTTTCTCTCAGACATTTCAGAGACTGTCATTAAATCTGTCTCTTCTTACCTCTCGTGGAGCTTCACTGCTGATGAATTCACTGTAGATCTTCTGGGCTTTGGTGAGTAACTTGGTAGGACACTTGGTTCTTCTGTAATCTTCACAAGCAAAGTAGAATGCAATGTTCTCCTCGCTAAATTCAGAAACCAGGAAGGCTGTGAAGGCACACAATCCATCTGCAAATGGAGGAAATTTGATTAGTAATTACATCAGATGGAGCCGTGGAGGCTGCATACGTAATCATGTGTATGTAAGTAATTTATGGGAAACCAAGCACGCTGTTGTGTAAAAATATAATAAAAACATTAATTCAGAGGTGAACTTACATCTACTGGACAGAAGCCTTTCAAATGATTCTTTCCACTTCAGGCATTCCTCCAGGGTTGGTCTGAAAATAGTGAGAAACATGTTTAGATAAAGCTGGAATTTTGTAAAAGACATCAAGATCTATTTTTTTTAAAATACAGCAATGTTATATTTGTGTTAAGCTTACTTGTTTTTCCCTATTTTGCAGCAGGATAAAGTGCAAATGGGCTTTTGCAGGAGAATTCCCAGCCTTGCTTTCAGCTCCTTGGCTCTGAAAGAGAAAGAAGCAAAAGGTTGGATACAATTTTCTAAGTGACATCATTTCATATTCACAGAAAAACCTACATTAGAACTCAAGAGCTGAAAGCATCGATAGTATAAAACAGCTTAAAACGACAATCCCATCTGAGCTTCTCAAATGCCCACACGCATGTGCAAAACCTGGTCCTCTAACACATAATGCAAAGAATCAGTCTTTTCATAAAAGTGAATGCACCTTTCCAAGCAGCAGGCAGGCAGCGATACGAGTCCTTTACACATAGCAGCAAGTGGGAGCTGGCGAGGGGAGGTCTCTTGGTTCAATGGTGCTTAAGTTTCCTTTCAGCAAAGCTCAGCCAGGAATGAAATTGTTTGTCTGTGCCTGAGTTGAGACAAGGCAGAGGTTTTATAATCCTACTGCCCACACCTTCTGATGTGTCATCAGCTCTGTCAGCCAATAGCAGAGAGAGTCACAGGCAAAGAGAAACAGAGAGGGAGAGGGAGAAATGATGAAGTCAGTATATGGGGGAGAACATGCAAGGTCGAGGCTGGGAAATTACGGTTTAATGATAAAAGCCTCTGATAGCTGATGGGTTTTTTTTTTTCTACTTCTAAAACAACAAAGGGATTTTTCTGTGTTGTTTTCACTATTTTTGTGGGTCTCTTAATTTACAAACAAAACCCACAAAACCTCTGTTGTTTATGTCCTGTAGTTTATAATGTCAAGTTGACCAATTCTTTAACATTTCCCTTTGAGTTTGTGACATAGTAATTATTAGCACAAAACCCCAATCTGTTCTTTTAATTATATAAATTCTCAAAGAATTAATCCACCCATCCGTGGTCACTGTCTGGAAGTCGATGACTAGCATACTGAAATAAAGTAACTTGTCCAGTCACAATTACTAGGATATGATCATTTAAAAAAGACCAATTTAGCTGACAAGGAACAAAAATAAAACATTAAACATATTTTACAAAACAAAAGTGTTGTGATGACATAAATGAAAAAGAAAACTGTAAAGGTGAACTTTTTATGCTGGTTATTAGCTGAGGGCAGACTGTTTTATAAAAACTAGCTAAGTTGACTCAAATGTGAAGCAACAGAGCAGATTTGGGGGAAAATCAAATCCCTCTAACAATGTAAAGTAAATTGATCATAATATCATGTTATATAAATTGTAAGTGTATTGGGGTGGATGAGGTAAAATGTACAGTGTACATATGCTTATGGACAGAATAAGTTAATTTCATCATAACATCACCTTCTCAATTCTTCTTTTTTGTCCATCTAAAGACTGGCTGACTTGCAGGCTGAACAATCAATGCATATAAATGTCAATATTTCTGAAAAGTTTATTTATCTTAGTAACTCAATTCACTATTCACTTTTTATTCATTGCTTTCAGCCCAATTTATGTTCACAGCTATTTCACAGCTGTTGACTTCTTTTTTTGTTTTCACAATGAAAGCAACTGTCAGGTTGGGAAATGTGCTATGCAAATATGTTTGGGTGTATTGATTGATTCAATAAATTAGAATATTATCAAAATATTTATTCTTGTAACTTAATGCACTAAGTGAAACACAATTACACATATTGATAACACAAGATAATTAGTTCTGTCAATTATGGCTACTAAAAACAATGCCTAGAACATTACATATTGCAATATGGCAGATCAATAAATAAATCCTATTTAATACAAAAAACTCACAGAATAAACATGGATCCTATGATGAGTGAGAATGAAATCAGAGTAATGCATAAGTATTACATTCTCAGCACAAGAGGAAATTGGAGAACATTCAGAAGCTCATCAGCTGCCTTTTGCACATGAAAACCCAGTGGCCTTTTTGGCATCCTGTGTTGTCCTCTTAACAGCTGCTTAGTTTTTATTCTTTTAGCAGTAAATGCACTCACACAAATGTGATGAAAGTGTTAATTCCAGGAAATTATATGAATGAAATATGTCTTTAACACCACTACTGAAAGTAGGTGGGGAAGATGTTCAGCTGGTGAACTCAATAAAGACACAAGGAGAGTGTTTCACAGTTGGTGTGCAGTAAGTTGCTAATCTCAACTTGTTATATGATTGAGATTAAAGTGATGTTTGAGGAGCTGAGGCAATACATAACTGAACAGTGGCAGTGGCATAGTTTCAGACAAAAAAGGTTGTGCTTCCTAGGACATGACATATGTTTGTGATTCTGAAACAACCTAAAACTTAAAAGTTTGAAATGATTGATTGATAACAATTAATTTGGGATATACTCTGCAGGTCTAAAAATGCGTTTGAGTTGTTTGTATTTTTAACCACCTCTAAAAATACCCAATGAGACAGAACCATAAAGCCAGATACTCAGAAGAACTGACTGCATTTTATTGTTCAAATTTAGCAGCAAAACTATTTCTGTGGCATTATGTTTATCTAATGAGGCTTGCCTTTGGGCGCCACATGAGAACTGACCTTGGGGCGTTTTTCCTTAACCAAGCACTCACTGATCAGTAGAGATGAAAACAGTATCTTTTTTGTTATATTTTAAAATTAATGCTTCCAAATCCAGATAACTAGAATCGGGGTGGGAAAAGGACTGGAGCCACAGCCACTCTTATAGACAAAGGAAACCTTTATTATGCCTCTTATGCAAGGTTTCGGCCGGAGGTATTTCAAGGAACTGAAGACTAACTTTGGTTATTCTGAAAATCCTTTTTTTCTTTAAGATGATCACCAGGAACTCTTTTAAAGTCTGCTCTGTCTTCCTTTTGTTTCACTCCAGCATTTTCTTCTTCAATTCACAAAAACATAACAAAAAGAAAAGAAAAATTGTAAAGTACTAATGCATAAAAATGAGATTTAAAATTGTATGTCTAAAAACTAATCCACCCAGTTTAAATGATCTAATCTTTGCACTTTTGTAATTGTTGCTCATAGAATTTGGATCAGCAAGGAGTTACATGTGTTTAAATGGGAAGATCATGTTGTACGTGCAACAACCTTAAACAAAAAAATGTAGAAATTGTTAACAAATTTAATTGTTAAGAGAGAGATTCATTGTGTAGCTATTTTACAATTGTTATGCATGTATTAAAAATGCATAGCAATGTTACTTCTGACATGAGAACATGTGCTTACATCTACATCTGACACCAAATATTTACATGCAGTATATTTTACTTAAGTTACCAATTTCCAAAATGTTCTTTTTTCTGAGAACCAGATAAAACAATGGTACCAGTGCTACAATGGTCAAACAATGGAAAGACAATGCTGAGTTAACATTTTGCTATCTCTGGCAAACTCTGAAAATTACAAACAGTGGGGTTACTATTCCTTTAAAACAGTCTGGGAAAGTCCATATGACAACATCATGGCCTCATAAGCTTCTGGTGTGTAAAAGTGTGTAACATTTCCAGATGTCCATCTGTGGAAATATTATATAAATATAAACTTCTCCGAAAAATCCAGTAATTTTATTGCTTGGGATGGCTGGATTTTGTCATCACTGGTTTTGTCACCTGGTGATGAGCTGGTTTTGGTCCAAGTTATGTATATCAACTCTAGAACAGCACAGACCTTGTGAACACACTGGCTGAAGCTGATAAGAGAGTGTCACTATCCATAGTATTTCTGTAACAAGAGCACATATTGAAAAAGCAATATGAAACTTCACAGCATGGTTTGCAAATGAACACAGGATAAAGACATTAACTTTTGAGACATGTCATGTGATCTAATAAAAATGCATACAATTAAATAGTGAGTCCATAATAAAAAATGTGACATTTGCGAAGCTTGCAAGCCTGAAAAAAAGATCACCTATAAAGTATAGAAGTCAAAATTAGATTTGTATGTAGAGTTCATGTTTTCCAGGAGGAAGAGTTATTCTATTACTTCAACAAATAAATGCTGTGTGAGGAAAGAACATTGTGTGAAAACACTAAGGGAACATCAGCAGGAAGCTAAAGCTTCAACTTGGAAAATGACCCCTAACCGACCGCCAAATTATTTACAAAGTGGTTTAAAGACAACAGGCCAATGTCTTGGAGAGGCGGTCAGAAAGCCCTGATCTCAGCTTCATAGAAAAGTCTGCAGAGCTAGAAAAGTGACCCAGAAAAGACTGATTCAGTTACAGCAGTTCTGTGAGCAGGAAATTCAAGTGAATTTAAAAGGGTCTTATACTGATTACTTATGTAATGTATGCTAACATCTGTATTTTAATAAAGGTCTAGAAAATGGATGGATTGACTTACCCATGCCTCTTCTGTTCACATGGAGGTGGGGTGTCCATGTAAAAACATTACAATGTTTGCTAAATGGTCACTTCTACTTCAACAATTAAGTGTTCCCTGCTGGTAGGGGATATCACAAGGATTTCTCCATCATTAAGTTCGCATGTTCTCCCTGTGCATGTGAGGGTTCTTACCAAAAAAAAAGGACTGTCAGGTTAACTGGACTCTCTAAATTCTCATTAGGTATGGGTGTGTCCAGGGTGTACCCAGCCTCTGGCCATTGACCACTGGAGATAGGCACCATCATCCCTTCGACCCCACAAGTATAAATGAGTAGAAAATGAATGGATGGAAATATATGGATATACAGTTCTGGAAAAAAATAAAGAGACCCCTTAAAATGATCAGTTTCTCTGATTTTACTTTTTGTAGGTATGTTTGAGTAAAATAAACATTGTTCTTTTATTCTATGAACTACTGACAACATGTCTTCGAAATTCCAAGCAAAAGTTTAGTATTTATGTGCAAAAAATGAGAAATGGTCAAAATAAAAGTTGCGGTGCTTTCAGACCTCAAATAATGCAAAGAAAACAAGTTCATATTCATTTAGAAACAACAATACTAATGTTTTAACTCAGGAAAAGTTCAGAACATACATAATATTTGATGGAATAATCATGAGCTTTTCGATGGGATTCAGTGCAGTGATCTCTTCATTTTTTCCATATATTTACATAACATTACAATCTTTGTCAAAATCAAGAAAAAAAATACGTCAATGACATTTAGAGAATGCCAGCCAAGTATGCAAAGGACAAGCACGACTGATTTTATTGAGTCAGAGTCAGAGCAGTGAAGATGGGAAGACATATTTCTGCCTGGGGTTTACCTGTCCTTTGTGTAGTCATTGTACTGATGTGGGGGATGTAATTGTGCCATTTGTTGCCATCTGAGAGGCAGAAATTGCCTGAGGCGACGGGGGAACCTTGCCACCCACTCAACCACAGAAGACAGTGTGATGTCAGGCCTCTCCCACCAGTACCGATGACAAAGCCGGAAATTGCAATAAATGTGTAAATAAAACCAAACAAATATACATAATATTGCTTAACAAAGGGCACTTCTCTCAGAAAATGGTCACTGTACTTACAGCTGCCTTCTGACTTCCATCAGTGCCTTTTTCATTTAACTGCTATTACAAAAAGTACATAATTTTTGCTCCTTTAGATGTTTATTTCTTGACTTAATAATCCAGCTGACTCCCCTCTGATTGTGGTGTCTGGGAGAAAGTTATGAAATTGGATTTTAACATGTGATTGTTATTTTTCATTGTTCCCTTTAAGATATTCTTTCAGAAAGAAACCTCGGTTATTAATAGTATGGTTATTCTACACATTTTAATTTGCCATATTAAGGATTTAAAAACGAGTAGCAAAACTTGAGTTTAACATAAATGCTAAATTAGGAAACTCTGTACACATTTGGTACATAATACAAAACTATTGACAAAAAAAAACTTCAAAAAGAAAAATTGATTTATTTTCATCCTTCAAATTACAAAACAAATAAAAAAAATAGGAACGTTTAGAAGATGAAAAATTCAGTGAATCTAGAGTGACCTTTACGTGGAATAACGAGTTTCAGGCTAAAGGTCAGATCTCCCGCTAAGCTTATTTAATCATCTTTGGAACACAATTGTAGCTGGAGCCAATCAAGGACACTTAAAAGTCAGAGCCTTACTTTACTCACTGTCCACAGTATGTGCCAGCATGTTCACCTTATGTTACCTCATATGCTTGAGCATCTTAAGATTCGGGCTCACCTTTATCAGAATAAAAGGCTCATCTACAACACAGCGTGCTACTTTCGGAAATGAAGTTCATGTGGGTTCTGCTACGCAAAAGAGAGGGTGGGATTTGGATCATCCTCTCATCAGGTGGGTGATGATATGATGTCCTCCCAGCTACTGTTGCTTCTAAAGAGTAAAAAGATTAAATAGTTGCTCTGTTTCACCTATTTCCACCCCCATGTTGGAATCAGAGCAGTTGGGGACAAAAAGTAAAGCAGCATGCTGCATTTCCTATGCAGCACGCTGCTTTACTTTCCCTAATTCTGAACAGGAATATTTTTCACCATCAACAAGTCTTCTGACCCGAGGACTTTTTTAAAAACGGCAAAGGTCAATGCAAAAAATGATTTTCTATATAAAAGGATTATAAGAACAGTTTTGAGTCTGAGCTCTCTTCCTTTGTATTTGCAATGTGGAAAATGATATTATATTTACTTTGAAAAACATATGCATGTTCAATAAATGTTCACATTACTATATGCAATCATGATGTAAATTGAAAATTGTAACATAGAGCTGAACAGATGGCTATGCTCTTAAAAATGTTTTTGCACAGAATATTTCATTAAAGATGAAGTGAGGATTATTCATGTAGCCATTGTGGTTGTGATCCTTGCCCTGTTGCAGCTTAACACAGATTTAAAACCTAAGAACTGGTTGAATAGGATTCACCGTCCTTCAGTACCGTCTGATTTTAGTTCATGAAACTGTCAAATTATTTCACCAGTTTCTTGTTTTCAGTCAGGGCTTTCTGTGTACAAAATAAACACTATAGCTAAAACAGATTTAGAGTGTCGATGTCGCAAGACAATGCTAAATATTAGGAAAATCACACATCTGCCAGACCATCTGATCATGTTTGTCTGTCTATGCAGTGGTATTAGCCAGTCTCTACTCTCACATCTGTTCTACCCCTGACAGATGTCCACAAATGAGACCACAACTTGTTGGACTTGATTTTTTTTTCACTGGCTCTTTGTTTATTTTAGAAATAACATCCTGTTGTTTGTTTTTAAGGGCTTTAATGGGTTAACGACTTCTTATTGCACAGATATTCTGACTTTGCACTCTCCTACGAGGTCTCTGAGGTCAGGTGAGCAGATGCTCCTGGATCCATTAAGGAGCAGAAGATAGATAGTGATTTTTCTTTAACTGCACATGAAAAATCATCCAATTTCACATTAGAATGACAATTTGAAAAACATATTTACAAACTGTTCTTTATTCCTTACCATTTAATCGAGACAAAGTTGCAACACATCTTCATTCTTAGTTATTGTTCTTAATTTCTATCTGTGCATGTTTGCTTTTTATTAATATTTTTCTTGCATGTATTTCATAACTAACATTGACAATTGGCAAACAGCTTTTGTCTGGGATCTTCAATAGATTACTCAACAGTATAATTAAAAAGATCCCTCTTAACAATGTGGTCTAGATCTCAATGGGCTTTTACCTGGTTACATAAAAAAAGGAAAAGATAAAAATAGAAAATTTATGAAACATAAAAAGAGTGTAATATTACAAGTACAGTTCAGTATTTTAACAGTTTGCAGCAAAATGCTGTCTAACAGTCTGGTTGCTTTTCTTCCCTTGTGTGGGTGTAAGTCTGCAATTTTCAGCAAACTGTTCCTCTGGTGGCTCTGAGATGAATCTCGGACAGAAGGGACAGTCCAGTGACCTTCTCAATTTCTTCACTTTCCTCTGCTGGCTCTTCTTGTCTGCCACTTTGCAGATGGAGAGTCTTACTGATACTCAGTGTGTCTATAGACTCTCAGTTATACCCTTTCTTTATGAATGCTGTAATGATGGAGGTAAAGAGAGATATTTGTTTGTTTTATATTACCATGCAAGTTCTCTCTGACTATGAACTGTTACGTCCACCAGGCTCGTTTGATGGGGTAACATTAAAAGGAGACCACACAAGGATTTAGTAACTGAATGAAAATAGAATTTATTAAATTATATTAAAGTAATAACCCTGAAAAAAGAATACCTGAAATGAGAAACCAAAATAGATTAAAGCAGAACCTATAATTGACCAGAAATAAGCAAATGCTAAACAAACCTAACAAATCTCAACCAAAAAATATACAAACCAAACCAAATGGGGTTCTGAGGAGAGAGGAGGGAAAAGCCTCCTCACTGCTGCATGGCTGGCAGTTTTAAAGCTGCAGAACACCAATCAGGGCAACACGCATCACCTGCAGAGACCTGTCTGCAGAACCCTAAAAGGAAAAAAAAGGGCAGAGACCCACTGAAGCCGTAACAGAACATACAGTTTGTGCAACACAAGCTGAAAAGATGTAGTGGAAAAAATGTCACCAAACCACTTGCACAGATGTAAATGCTTGACATAAAGCACCCTGCAGACTTATTGGCAACTATAGCACAATGCACAAAAAGCTGTCAAACTAACTGATCTTGCACTAAAAAAAATAGCTGGTTAAGTCCAAGAATTTAGATTTTAGTTTTCATTTTTATATTGATCAGTGTGCCAAGAAGCTTTCAATTAGTCAATTCATGATGGACACAGTCTGGCAGTTATTTTATTCCCTATGCATGCTGTTGACTACTATGTGTCACAGGACTGGTATTTGTTAAACACTAGAAAGTGAGATAAAATCAACAACAAAAAATAACATCCTAGCCTGAGATCAGTGCCACAGGAAGTTTCTAAAAAGTTTTCCTGGCATTACATTTTCACGTTGTTGTTGTTGTTGGCGTGTGTGTGTGTGCGCATGGAGGTGTGTGTGTGTTTGTGTAGGTGTGTGTGCATCTCCTGTGTGTGTGCTTGTTTTGTTTTCAAAGGTCCTCCAAAGGAGTGACTCAGAAAAGAGCGGAAAGGGAGAGCTGAAAGCTCGTAAATTAAGAGAATGGGAAGTTCTTGGCAATGAATAAGCCTGACATTTTTTTTAAATAGAATAAAAAAACAAGGTAACAAGGTTATTTTGGGCTTGATACTTGGAACAAATTTGTTGACTTTGTAGATACTGCGCAGTGATTCTAAGCAACAGTCTTTAACTTTTCTTAGAAATGAATAGCTATTCAAGTCATTCAATTTACATTTATGTATAAATTATGAACTAATTGTTCTTTTTAACAACTGAACATTCAACATGTTATTTACAATTTTAGAATTAATAATCTCAATGATGCTATCATTTTGGTGTTTTAGTCTCTGTATTGTAATATAACATTTGGGAAAATGATTTATAAAAATGGGAAGGTAATAAACATTTCACATTGCTGAAGATTCTTAGAAATTTAAAGTGAGACAGGTTATTCCACAATAAAATAAAAAGTCAAACAGGGTCATTTGTCAGTTCAGTCACATGTAGGACACAATACAATAGCAGTTTGTCTATATTTAGGACCTTGACACAATTGAGCAAAAACATAAAGTGTAACATAATGTGGTGATCTGCAGTTTTATTATGCAAAGATGCAAGTAAAAAGGTTCCATGGATCACTGACATTGCTCTGCACAAAGTAAAGAGGGCAGTAAACCAGCTACATTACATAGCGTCGCATCGCTAAAGTTACATGAGCTATTTATAGCTGGAGCTACTGAGTCTAATAGACACTGTTTAGATTATTAGACCATTACTGGTTGACTCAAAGGGAATCAAGTATATATTTCTTTGTAATATACCTAACAGAATCTAGACCAACTCATCAGCTACTGTTGTAGTTGCTGGGAAAGCAGCCAGGCTGGGGAATCAGGAAGCTACTAATCAGCACATATCAGCGTTATCTACCAGATGTTAATAACATAGCAGCATGCAGAGTAAGGAGATAAACAAGTGTCATACCACTTTGTTGATTAGTGATATAACAACAATTCTGACCAATGCACAGATAAACAAATTATTAAATTTAAATGAAAATATGTCTGATTGTGTGATATGTGTGATTTTTATTTAGTCTTCTTCACTTAAGATTTTAATTTTTCAATATTTAATACTTTTTTCTTACCCATGGATGTACAAAAAACAAACAAACAATAAATGCCTGTATCTTCTGTAACTTCCCTTCTTTGATAATTATGAAGTAACACAAAAATAGATCACGTTTTGTTTGCGTTAGCCAATGTGTGTGCATCCTAATAGCTGCAAACTGTCCAAGCAGAACTCTACCAATCAAAGAGCTAGAATTTGTGCAAGGGCATTCAAACATTTGTGAAGTGGTCATGCTGGGTCTCTGTGGGACTTTGTCTGACAATGTGCATGAGTGAACCTCAGGTTGCTCATCTGTCTGATAATCCTCTGGGGCAGAGAAGTACAGCCTGCTGCAGGCCTGAGCCAGATGCTCACAGAGATTGTTAAATAATATCCACTGGAGTGTCTTGTCTTTCAGTAAAATTATCATCCACAGATATTCCCTTAAGGCTTTGCAGACAGTGCAGACCCGAGCCTAAAAATACAGAAGGTTCTGGGATTAAAATGATCCCCATTTGTAGCTGATTCATTTCATTGATTCATTTCATTTACTCCAAGAGCTGTTGTCTTCTTTGTGATCTCAGTCATTTGTTGTGCATTCAGTGTGTACAACAGAAAAAAAAATCAAACTCAAGTTATTTTTTATCTGAAAATTTAAGTTTCAGAGGCTTATTCAAAGCATTATTTCTGTTCAAATCTGGTTAATTTATAAACTCCAGAATGCTTATGCAAATCTCAAAAAGGTTTAAGCTGCACAACCTTCACATAATGACAATAAAAATACATGATTTTTCAAATTATTTGAATGTTGCATTTGTTTAACAAATACCGTAAGCATTCATTCATTCATTTCTCTCACAATGTCAACGTTAGCAGTCCAAAACAATTACTGTTTCTGCACTAAAACACTATCTCCCATCTGTTCAGCTTCCACAGAAGTGTTGTTAAGATCTGTCTTGCTCTCAAGTGCCTCTCAAGATTTCAAGTGATAGACTTTATCATCACACGAATGTAATTAGCATTTTTTTCCTTTTTTTGTTTTCTGCACAAAGACCGTCCTCTTACTGCTGACAAAATCATGCTAAAACAACTGTTGAATTGGTCTTTATCCAACTGACAGAAGATAGTCTATTCATCAGGAAGTAGGAGAGAAACAAATGACAATCTGAATTATTAAAAGCACTTTTGTGTAATGAAACAAATGTCAAACAAAGCTAAAATCAACTTGCTTCGTATCCAATTTCTCAAGAAATTTAGCCTTTTTAACACTGCTACCAAGCAATGTTACATTCTTCCTTATACTACTTAACTTTACTTCTTAAAACCACTTCATAATGTTTAACTGCTAATAAATGCAGAGTGCACCAAACTTTAATTTGAATTTACAGCGTACAGTCAGACTAAGAAAAACTATATCTTATGCGTGATGCAGTGCCTTGGAAATGTATTCATGTCCACAAAAGGTTTCCAATTTTTGTCATGGTACAGCCACCAAATTCTACTTCAATTCAAATCAACACAGCAGCACATCACAGTGCAATGAAATGAAAATGATCCATGGTTTTAAATTGTTCTTCCAAATAAAGCTGTAAGAAAACGTGTTGCAAGCTTTTGTACTCACTCTCTTAAGTCTTTATGGAAACACCTTGTGCTGAAATTATACACTTTTTTGGGATATGTCTCTAATTAACCCTTTGGAGTCTTGGGTCTAAATGGCCGTTTTGGTCTAATTTTGAATTTACCCTTATATTTTCACCATAAAAACTATTTACCTTACCTTGTTTGGTATCATTATTTTCAGAACATCCTAAACTTTGTGATTTTACAGTGTTTGTTTCATTTTGACAAAATTTATTATCACATTGGAGCAAAAAACACACACAGAAACATGACGTCATGCCCGCCACAGGGCGGGCGTCGACCTCAAAAGGCTAATTAAAAAATTGGACTAAAATATTTGCATTTTTTACAAAACAGCTCACGTTCAGCCATACCGGATGGAGATCATCTCTGGACACCAATTCATCACAGACTCTCAGTTAAATTTAGGTCCAGACTTCCTGACAAAGTTGAGCATCTGTATCTTTGATAGGTAGAGCGATCTAGTAGGGGCCTTGGACAGACTACTTCACATCTAAACAAAGGGAAATACCTTAAATTAACAAAAAACAAAAACACCAATCTATGGAAACAAGTCTAATGTACAAATGATCAAAATAATGAACCAACACATAGAGATAAACTAAAGTGGCAAGATCTAAGTAAATAAATAAGAAATGATCTAAATAGAAACTCGGATAATACCCAGAGTTGCAGATCAAAACAGGAAAATAGGGGAACCTACACAAGCATTTGTAGGTCACATTATGTTTTGACTAGACGTTGAGCATGCACACAGGTCTCTCCCTCTGACAATAGCTACATGGCTGACAGGCTTCTTCTTATGAGTACTGGTCTCCTGGCTGCATATTATGACCTCTGAATATTTTTACATAGCATATGTGGCCAGTCTCCAGCACTTGAAACTACCTTGAATATTTTTTGAAAAAGTACAGCAGTAAAATTTCAGGTCCAACAGGAGCAACAACCTGACAGAACATACCCATGGCACTACTGTACATGTGCCATATGCTAATGCTGAAATTATTTTTTTTTGTGTCACTGGAGTTGGTACAAATGCCCCTCTTTAGAAGTATTTTCCAGAACAGCAAGTTATTTTACTAGACTTAATTTGTGCTATGCAAGTCTCTAAGTCACGTGTGTTCTTTCATTTACCCAAATCAAAGTCATTATTGAGTTAATGATGAAACTTTGTGGAGCAACTACAAAAGACCTTATAAAATACGTTTGGGTGTGCATCTGTGAAACGCTGCATTTATGGTATGAAATGGAGGGGAGTGAGTTGAAGAGCAATCAGGCTGTGCTGAAGCAGATTAGAGTCATGAATAAAATATAACCATGCTGATATTCTGGACAAAAACACTTTCACACATTAAATGCGTGACAAAAACATAGAAGTTGTCCTTATATCAGCAGGACATGTTCCAGAGAAATTGCTCATACCCAAAAGGTGGAAATTTTCCGCTAAACGACACAACCGACATCAGACCCCTGGTGTCAGTTAATAGCGTTTATATGCTATTAATGTAACTATTGATTTAGAGATTTTGATCAAAAAAATATTGACATAAGACAGTTTTCAGTTTCCACGGTGTGTGATTGCAAATAGGATGATTCATCTGTCGTTGTGTGATGGAACAGAAATTGTGTCTTCTTTAAACACCTTATCAAAGATTATGCTAAACAAAGGATTAACAGTTACTTGTCTCAGTTAATGTCAGCCATTACACAGAAATAAAAAAGGTAACAGGGAAAAAAATTCTTTCAAAGCAAAGTTCAGAGGCTAAAACCACTGCGGAGCAAAATGAAAAATAAATCCCCTTTAAAATATATTAAAAAAAAGAAAGAAAAATATTTCTTTGAGATTAGTTGAAAGACTGACTGGTGTTGCAGTTTGTTTGTTTATTTGGTTTGGTTAGATACATTTTGATATATCAGGCAAGCAGAAGTAAGGATGAAGTAAATAGTTACATAACCCATTCTTACATTTGACAGGCCTTCACAATAGCACAAAAGCAAATCCATTTGTTCAAAAACATTTTCTAGAAAAAAAAAAAAAGATTTTGTTTTGACCTGAAAGAACAACTTGCGAGAAAAGGTGAACTTTCAAAGTAATAAGAAGTTTAGGGTTGTAAAAAATGTGAAGGGTAGAAAGTTTACTAAAATACAAAACAAGAAAGATGACCTTTCAGTGTATTGTGCTGGGAAAATACTACGTTTTCTTTAAAACAATAGTAAAACTAGTGTGCACATAAATTAGAACAACTTCACAATATTAAAACCTTCAACCAAACACCAAAATATAGTGCAGTGTTTATCAATGTAACCAGTTACCAATAAATCCTGCTGTGGATTTATCCAACAAAACCAAAACCAGAACCACTTTCCAGAATGAACTGTCATTTGTGCCAGTGTTCTTGAGTATGTATTTTTGGAGGTTTATCACAGCACACAACTGAGCTCAGCAATTATATTTGGAAGAACTTATGAAAAGAAACAATTGTTGATGGTGTAAATGAGTTGTTTGATTCAACTGGTTACTAATCAGACAATTCAATATTTTCTTGTATTTTCTCCACATCCTGCTTCTGTTGTTTGGCTCAGGACAGAACAGTAGGAGCAATCAAGTGTTCCCTCTGCAATGACTATGATCCATAGTCATTGCAGAGCTGCACAATAGGCATTGTGTTTACAATTGATTGAGACGCAGGGAAAAACAGAGAAATAACAAAATAGCAGCAATAATTGTAAAGCAACAGAAGCGAGATGGTGACATCCAGGAAAGATGAACAAGAAATACAGAGCCTTACAATTCATACCCATTGAATTTTGCCTCAAATTACATTGTTTCAAAATATTTGAAGCTTTTTAGTGTGATTTTTTTGTGTGGAGGTGTGCGTGTGTGTGTGACAGGCCAACAAAAAGTAACACACGATTATGAGATGAACGTTCTTTAGTTTGCTAAGGTTGCAGGCTCCTGTTTGATAGAAAATATAAGTGATCAAAAATCCTTGTAGAAACCCACCAGATAGCTAAATGGTGAAGCTGTGAAGAAATTTAAATCAGGTGAGACTTATAAAAACAGTGTAAAATAACTTTGAGGTCATTTGAGCTTTAATAGCTTATGCTTTATTTTAAACTGAACCCATAGACAAATCTGTGTCAGCTGTGTTTGCCGTCTCCTGGCCCAGATAGGCCTGTGTTGTGTCTACTCAGAGGATGTCCCACATTCACCCTGCTCTTTGTTTCCAGAATGACAAACACATTAAAACAGCAAAAATAATAGAAATGCTCTGGCATGTGGGCAACTTCATCCCACCAGTGCCTGATATATGCATATCTATATATGTAATGAGATGTGGCTTCTTTTTTTAATGATGGAAAGTAAAAATAGTGAAAGAAATAATACATTCAGATTTTATGATGTCCAGCATCAGGCAATGGTGGCTTAAAAATAAAAATCCAGTCATTACTTCCTTCAGTATGAGTCACTGCTTCTAAAACAGTGAACATAACAAAAGGCCATGCCAGGATGTGAAACAATGTTCTTTACAATCTACTTACATGTACTTTTTATTTCAATATTTTTTTTACCAGTAAACATACATTAAAAATTGGGGAAAAAATAAAATAAAACAAAAATGTATCTTTTAAATGTATGTGTCCTCTAACTGAAGACATAAAATGTCCCAGAAAATTAGGTCGGTATTCCAGTTTCCTAACAGTAATACCTCACTGACTTTATAAGGACAAAAACCCCCACTCTGATTTATGTATACTCTTATGATTTTTATTCATAAAATATACGGGGAGGTTACATTCATGTGAAACTCGGACACATACATCTTTAAACATGTTGGGGTATTTGGTACATATATTGTAAAGAAAGCAGTTTTAATCTGGTTATTTCAGGGGTAAGAATATAGTTTTTATAGCACAGTGCACGTAATGGAGCAAAGTCTCATCGACAACACTACTCTGGATTTATTTTTAAACTGTCATTTATTGTCTATCCATATGACAGCAAATATATATAATAAAAAAGAAATACATAAAAACTAAAGAGTATCCTCATGCTGTTACTAGATAACATCCATATTAAAAAGAGGTGAAAATACAAAAGACAAGGATTCTGATTTCTGAGTACACCTAGTAAGTCACCCACAACAAATGCAACACTTGAAAAAAAAATATATATATATACTGTTTTCCCTCAGTAGTTTACCATTTCTTTACTGACTGAAGTAACTCAAGATAAATTGGTTAACTCATCATTTTGTGCTCAGACATGACAACTTTCTTCAGACCCTTAACCCTCCTGTTGTCTTAAGAAATGGGGTCATTTGGACCTCACCAGCTTTTTACTCTGTGCGTGGTCCGGCGGGGTCACCCTGACACTTTTGCTAGATTTCTTTAGGTATGTTTTCAGGAACTACTGTCTTGTTTCCTGTCAAATTCTCTTAATGTCTTCAAGAAAACTTTAACCACTCTTTTACTATTGTGAGCTAAATGCCACAATTACTGAATGCAAATCACACTTTACAAATTTAGATTTTAAATCTACTGCATTTTTATTTGATTAGGGATTTCAGTAATATTTTTGTCAGTAATTATAATGTATTGACACTTAATGTTCCCATCAGTATTGACCAACCTAAATAAAAATAAAATATTTTCAATGACCATTGTTTGTGAGTCTGTGTCCTGCTGCTGCAAAAAGTAAAAGTTTTACAAAAATAACAAACCTCCACATTTTGGAATAACTACGCTTAAGAAAAATATCAATAAACTCTGCTCAATGTTCTCACTATTATACAATTGTTCCAGTTGAAAATACATGATTATCTAATATGAATTCATAAATAAGTAGTTTGGCATAACCACAGATAACAGGTGGTCATTTTGTTTATTTTGACTACAGAAACTACCAAAATTTGCATACAAGACTTTCTAGCTCACAAAGAAAGTGGGTTTACTTTAATTGGAATGTAAAGTACCTTGAGATGGCATGACTGTAAACTGAATCACAAAATTTATAAAACAAAAAACACTGATTTGAATAATTGGATGGTTTGAATAATGCATAAAATAAAATAAAAAATCAATAGAAAAACAATATCAATTTCAGTGATGTATTAAAGATGCTCCACTCTCTGTAGTAACCTGACACAGTGATCAGCTATTTTTCTTTTTGACAGCACCAGGAATAGTTTCCATAGTAGTAGCATGTAAATGAAAGGAGGAAGACAACATTTTCAAAACAAAAATACAGTTTAAAGTATTTTTTTGTCTTTTGATGAAACAAATGAAAAAGAAATATTCAATAGGTTCAATATAAAAATCTCACATTTTCTTTTCAATCTGACACTGCATGCATGCAGTAAGTACTCTTGGCACCATGCAGCATTGCACTAGTATTGCACAAATAAAAATATCCAAATTGAGACACAGTAACACCTTGACAAGAAGTGACAAAAAGGTAAGTGCTATTTCTCCTAGAACACATCCCAAAAGATGACACCAATTCATTTATCTCTATTCAGTTTCAATAAAATATTATTTGTCTATTTTATATCACCTTGACAATTTTTAAAATGACCTATACAGCAATAAATACGTATGTTGATGCAGATTTATATTAGGAAATGAGTTTTCTGACATGTCCCTCAGGAGTCTCCTCACTATATAATGCAATTCAGAGAGATACGAGTTTTCTATGGAAATTGCATGCTTGGAACAGGTGTACAGAAAACAGTCAAGCAGGTCATTTCATTCTTGCTTATTCACAGTATTGATATGGTGTCGAAGGGACAAAGATTGATATACCATATAGGTCCAGTTTTTGGTCCACTGTGGTCTGCAGTATTGGTCAAACAGACCTCCGCTGACCTTGCGCATGTGCCCTGTTGACAATATTCTGGTACATTTTGGACCTGAGAAATCGTGGGTAAGAGTCTTTCTCCATGAGACTGTAGATTTTACCCTGGACTTCATTGAGACTGGTTGGAGTTGGATCTGACAGACTCAGTTTGGTCTTCTCTCTTGTCCGGTAGTCAATGTTCACCTGTCAAGACAGTATGAGAAAAACGGATCGCTTACATCTGAATTTCAGAGAAGTAGCATTTCGAATAATAAAAAAAAAAGTTTCACAATGTTGTCAGGAATGAAAGAAACAGAACAGTTGTCAATGTTTTATGTGACCAGAAGCAACTAATTTTGTTTGCCTACCACCTTAATTTTTTTTTCTGTCCAGTGAAAAACCACAATTCAGCTTCACACACACACCCACACGCACACGCCTAGTGTGACAGTTAGGTGTGGCACCACTATGTGACCATGGACCAAAACAAAACAAAGCCATGGTTCAGCTCTTCAGAAACTGCACTTCAACTTTCCATCCTCTTTTAATGAAATATTTCAATAAGTTCAACAAACTACCAGGTCATTTTATATTAAAATATTTGTTCAAAGTTTCCTATTACAATTTGAAAAACCACTAACATTTCCTAAATACTGATATCAATGCAAGCCAATTTTATCTTTCTCAGCTTTTTATGATAATAAAACTTGCACACCAGGATTTTTTATGCTTCTGTGTAATATTATGTAAACTGCCAGAAAAGTAGTATATTATTATTTAAATGTTGCCAAATTTGTAAAGAAAATGCCTTAGAAAATTAAGCTGCAAAGCTGTACTTATTGATCGTCCATTAAAAACCTCTGTAATGCTCTTGATGTAACAACCATTAGGATTAAAGACAGCACACTTTTTTTTACCATCAAAATAAAACAGAGTGCTCAAGTTCTTAGGTTGACAGGTTGACATTTCTGAAATATAACTTTGTCTTGGCCGAAGGAAGACAGTTGTAATACAGTTTTAATGTTCTATCTATGAACATCAAAATGCAGACATAACACACCTCTCTTGGTGACTGAACCTCAATGAATTCCTTGAATATCTTGTTTGCTTTTGACACAAGTTTGGTTGAGCTCTTGATTTTTTTGTACTCCTCACAGGCCATCCAAAATTCGATGTTTTCATCGCTGAATTCAGACTTGAGGAATGTTCGAAATGCAGCAAGCCCATCTGCACATAACAAATAACACAGACAGAACAAAAAACATGTCATGAAACACATACAGTGATTAACAATCCTTTTATGTTTGTTTCTGAGGTACAGCAATAATGCTCCTGGGTCAATTTGACCCGTGGAGTGTTTAATTATGCAATAGTGTCAGAAACCAAAAAATTCCTCCAAAATATTTTTGTATCTGATTATTAACTCCAATACTAACCATTTCAGTCAATATTTGTACAATGATTTTTTTTATTTCTCACAAATAAAGGCTCAATAACGACAACTTACTCATTTACTCATTTGGACATAAAAAATTGAATTAATTTTTTTTATGTCCACTGAAAAAAACCTACAAACAACAAAACAATAATTTCCTTGAAATTAATCTTTTGTACATTTTTTTATATTACATTTAGATTTTTTTTTTCAATGGGTGATCTTTATAATTGAACTTGAGACACGTATACTCTTCAGGGTCAAATTGACCTGTTGATTAAAATCAAGAGAACTGAGTCATGCAGAGAGTATTTATGTTTTCCTCCACATATGCTGAGTGTCTACTCAGCGTGGGTGGAGTTTGCCCACGGGAACAGAAACGGTTCCCATCAAAAGTTGTATGAACACCTGCTTTCTAGCAGTTTTCTAGTGAAGTAAAGAGAATAGTGAGAAAGTGGGCTCGTGGGGGTGTGCATGTAGGGGTGTGGTGTGGTGTGTGTGGGTGTGTGTGGTGATATATGGTTCGTAGCTGCAAAGAAACATATAGAATTGGATATAATTTTTTAATCTTTTTTACTTGACTGCCAGGTCAAATTGACCCAAACAGTATCTATGTAAAAATTAGATACAAGGGGGGTTGCAAATGTGTAAAATGAATACATTTTCATTTTATATGTAGAGTACACTTATTAAGATAAATAGAAAAAGTTTCATGCACAAAAATACCTCCAACTATTTAAAAAAGAAAAAAAGTAAACTTTAAATCCGGTCAATTTGACCCGCAACATAACAGCAGGGTTAATAGATGGCTTCACTGTGATCCATAAAAAATGTAGCTTGTTTTTAGATTTTTTTTAACTGCATTTTCATGAGACAAAGTTGGTCATGCTTTAATTGTTAAAGCAGAAACAAAAAAAAAAACATGATTTGACATTTTAAATATAGTTATGTGATCAGTTAATGTTCTCACAGGTGATGCTGACAGAAGAGGAGCATGTTTTTCTACAGGCTTGTGTCATGTTGACCTTTAATTTCCACCCTGTTCATTTCTGTTGTTTGTCTGACAAAGCTAGTAAGCACAAAATGGGCTGTTTTGCTAATTGTACAGTAACACAAATGGGCATAGAAGGATAACATGAAACACGGTGTGGTCTGCTATTTAAAGTTCCACATGCGTTGTGTCAAAAGATCGTGTTTCTTCTTAGATTAGGACGACCCAACATCACATGTAAAGGTCATATTTTTAAATTAAACAAAGTGCAAAAGTGTAATCAAAAATTGCACAATACACAGAGACAGTAATGGTTTATGGCTGGTAATTTCCTGTCCTGAAAGTAAAGGTCATTACATGAGTTTGTGATCAAACGTCCAAAAGTGCTTATTTATGTCAAATCAACAGCTTGCTCTGTGTGTAGCAGTTTACTCAGAGATGCTGTCAAACTGTTACTATTGCCATTACGACCTAGTTCTCATATGATTTTAAAGTGTTCAGTAATATATTTCAGACAACAAAATCATAGTTAAATATTTAATTTCTCCACCTTAAGCCAAAGTGCCCAAGTTATTTGAGGTAAAATGCTTTTGTTAGCTAAGCATTGTATATGAACATGTTCTGATTATTTTTAAAGGTTAGATTGTAGAGCACTGATTTCACAGCTGAAGGCAGCTGAGCGGCTCAAAGGGACTAGAACAGTCAAGTTGACATAAGGACAGATGGAGAATGAGCTAAGATAGGAATACATAGCTTGTTAGAAACAGGTTATTTACTTTAAATGTGATAAAATAAACGACTGAGACTCTGCAGACACTCAATTTTATTGCAAATAAATCAAGAGTAATCATGAGCAGCTTTAAATAGAAAAGACAAAGAAAGCTCAGACAAGTACAAGAGATTCAGAAGAGACCGTTTGTTATTGTAAAGTATTCAGACAGCAACTTTGATGCAATGTGATTAAAAATGCCTGTTAACTTTGCAATGTTCTTGAGTCAAACAGGCCAGGAGTGAACTTTTTATTTATTTATTTATTTAATAAAATAAAGGCTTGCGTGATCACATTTATTATGAAACACATATGCATGTCTATGCACATGTTGTAGTGGACATCGCAAATGCTCAGTCAACTGTCCAGGACACGCAGGTGTGTCACATCATTCTGCGCCAGGGAAAATCTCTATTTTTGCCTCTGTAAAAAGTCCCATGCTTATTTTGTTTGTGTGTTAACCCAGTCTTGTGTTATGTCATAACCTCAGTCAAATGTAAATAGATTATGCCAATATAACACTTTTTTTGCTTTGGTAAGTCTGTAAACCCTTCCCAGGCACAGTCACTTTTATGAAAAGAATACAGTTGGTAAATTACATGAATTCTGTTAGCGAGGAGGATTTACAGAGGAAC